>NC_088226.1:42378795-42698081 GCF_036934945.1 Oncorhynchus masou masou | reverse complement strand
ACTGAGCACGGACTCTTTAAATAAGATATGCAGATTGACTGAAATGGAGATACAAGACCAAATAGACATGAACTCTAGCTTCCATGTAACGATTTTCTGTAGGCAAAGGAGAGTCAGACCAAAATGCGGCGTGGCTATTGCGATACATGTTTAATGAAACAAAGTAAACACGAATCAAATACAAAAACAATAAACAATAAACGTAACACGAAAACCGAAACAGCCTAATACTTGTGTAAAGTAACACAGAGACAGAACAAGGACAATCACCCACAAAACCCAACACCAAACAGGCTACCTAAATATGATTCCCAATCAGAGACAATGACTAACACCTGCCTCTGATTGAGAACCATATCAGGCCAAACACAGAAACAGACAAACTAGACACACAACATAGAATGGCCACTCAGATCACACCCTGACCAAACAAAACATAGAAACATACAAAGCAAACTATGGTCAGGGTGTGACATTCCACCTCAGCTAGCTGTAGTTTCAATCCATCCAAAGACTTTGTACATCCACCAGTATCATGTCCTCTACAGGTTCCATCTCATAGCTGTAGCTTCAATTCAACTGTGTTGCAAGTGATGCTGCTCCATAGCTAGATTCAACCAATTCCTTGTTTACAAGAGATTGTGCGGTCATTATATCTGTATTTATCCATTTAAATGTGGTCAAATCTAAATCCAAATCAATGACACTACAGTAAGGTTGGTGAAACAGGTGTTTAGGCCTAGTTCATGCTTTTAACCTGATTCTGACACACACTAGGGACACACTGTTTACAGCAGCAGGAGGGGAGTGTTTTCTCACCAGGGCCCTGTGTGCTCTTCCATGTAACATATAAAGGGTAGCGAGAGGAGTCTTGATGGGGAGGCTGTGCAAACAGAGTTACAGGGCACGTTACAGGGAGCACACTTGTCTAACCCTCTGATACTTCCGTCTCACACTGAGACTGTCAAACACAGGGAGAAGCAGCCTCACAGCACAGCCTCACAGCACCCAAAACAGGGGGGTCATATTCTGGTGGCTCGTATGAATTCAAATCATGTCTCAAGTTTAAGAAGAACAAACTCAAACATAGGTAATTTAAGGTCTTATCTCCCAAAATAATTAACGTGGTCCTACCACTCAAGCTAATTAGGCTACTATAATTTTATGTGACAAATCGGGAGGTTTGTGTGATCATGGAAAATTGGGAAGAGGGAATTTCCTTCGAAAAGGACCCATGAGCACCAACATGTGATGTTCATAAGAGCATATCAAATTTTCTGTCAAACAAACGCTATAGGTATTTATTTTGGGGGAAAGAAAGCTAGACACGTTTTTCATTCATTCTCCATCTTAAACATTTGGCATAAGTAAAGGCTTTGATTTCTGGATAAACAGATGGAAAAGGGGTCTTAGAAAACTTCAACCAGAAAACGTCTTAAAAAGGTATCAGAAATAGGGATGGGCATTTGATTTGAGTACTCAAGTACGCGATTGGGGGGTATCGATATGTCAACAGTGAGCAACAAAGCCTAATTTATCATAACCATTACAGATGACAAATCCTGAATGCTAAATTGCCCCATATACAGTATATTCAGTCAATAAATAAATAAATGCCATTTAAGATTCATTTATTGAAACTGTGATGTCAACTGGTTATAAACTCAGCAAAAAAAAGAAACGTCCCTTTTTCAGGACCCTGTCTTTCAAAGATAATTCGTAAAAATCAAAATAACTTTACAGATCTTCATTGTTAAGGGTTTATACACTGTTTCCCATGTTTGTTCAATGAACCATAAACAATTAATGAACATGCACCAGTGGAACGGTCGTTAAGACACAAACAGCTTACAGACGGTAGGCAATTAAGGTCAGAGTTATGAAAACTTAGGATGCTAAAGAGGCCTTTCTACTGACTCTGAAAAACACCAAAAGAAAAATGCCATGGGCCCCTGCCTGAACGTTCCTTAGTCTTGCTGCAAGGAGGCATGAGGACTGCAGATGTGGTCAGGGCAATAAATTGCAAAGTCTGTACTGTGAGACGCCTAAGACAGCGCTGCAGGGAGACCGGATGGACAGCTGATCATCCTCGCAGTGGCAGACCAGGTGTAACAACATCTGCACAGGATCGGTACATCCAAACATCACACCTGGGGACAGGTACAGGATAGCAACAACATCTGCCCGAGTTACACCAGGAACGCACAATCCCTCCGTCAGTGCTCAAACTGTACGTAATAGGATGAGAGAGGTTTGACTGAGGGCTTGTAGGCCTGTTGTAAAGCAGGTCCTCACCAGACATCACCAGCAACAATGTCTCCTATGGGCACAAACCCACCATCGCTGGACCAGACAGGACTGGCAAAAAGTGCTCTTCACTGATGAGTTGCGGTTTCGTCTCACCAGGGGTGATGGTCAGATTTGCATTTATTGTCGAAGGTATGAGTGTTACATTGAGGCCTGTACTCTGGAGAGGGATCGTTTTGGAGGTGGAGGATCCGTCATGGTCTGAGGCGTTGTGTCACAGCATCATCGGACTGTGCTTGTTGTCATTGGAGGCAATCTCAACGCTGTGCGTTACAGGGAAGATATCCTCCTCCCTCATTTGGTACCCTTCCTGTAGGCTCATCCTGACATGACCCTCCAGCATGACAATGGCACCAGACATACTGCTCGTTCTGTGCGAGATTTCCTGCAAGACAGTGTTCTGCAATGGCCAGTGAAGAGCCCGGATCTCAATCCCATTGAGCACGTCTGGGACCTGTTGGATCGGAGGGTGAGGGCTAGGGCCATTCCCCCGGAAATGTCCGGGAACTTGCATCTTTAATTTAAAGACCCTTGCGCCCTTCGGTCTCAACATAGACTTTGATCTGAAGCCATTCTTGTGATTATTGTGACTTTGCCATTGTAATTGTTTGTAAGCTTGTGTAGTCAATTTAATCTATGATCGTATGCTATCCATTTGTTGATTGTATGCTGTTCTTTGTATGACATTTTAATATTTGATTATTAACCACTCTTGGCCATGATTACAGACACCTGCGTCATGTGACACTATATAAACGAGTCATCCCGCAGTGTTTGTGATTATACCCTGATGCTTGGCTGTCTAAACGTAGGTAATTAAATTTTTGCCACTGAGCTCCTAGAGTGTGCGGCTCTCTTTTATTTCCGGGAACTTGCAGGTGCCTTGGAGGAAGAATGGGGTAACATCTCACAGCAAGAACTGGCAAATCCGGTGCGGTCACTGAGGAGGAGATGCACTGCAGTACTTAATGCAGCTGATGGCCACACCAGATAATGACTCTTACTTTTGACCCCCCCCCCCTTTGTTCAAGGACACATTATTCAATTTCTGGTAGTCACATGTCTGTGGAACTTGTTCAGTTTATGTCTCAGTTGTTGAATCTTATTATGTTCATACAAATATTTACACATGTGAAGTTTGCTGAAAATAAACGCAGTTGACAGTCACAGGACTTTTCCTTTTGCTGAGTTTCTTATATTGTTGTACCCAATCTTCAAAAAGGTAGTAACCTTAGTGGTGATTGCTTGTAGATGCAGATAGCTGTGCAATCACATAGCCTTGTTTTGTTAATTTATCAGACAAGTCACACTTATTTCCCAAGCCCTTATCACAGTCAAGACATACCTATTTTATAGTAAAAAAAAAACATGATTTAATATATCAGAATGGAATAACAGAATATTTTTCCAAATGAAAAAAGTTAGTGAGAAGTGATGCGCATCTCACGTCTGGAACAGTTATTCTCAAAGAGTGATAATTTGAAACGGGGGTCAGTTTAGCAAAGAAACAATCTTTTCAATATACTCAAGTTCAATTTAGTTTATGCCGCCTGTTCTTTAGAATTGTCTAAATGGCTTAACAATTCCACATTGAACACTGCATGGTGATGTATTATCGTACACACTACCGTTCAAAAGTTTGGGGTCACTTAGAAATGTCCATGTTTTTGAAAGAAAATCACATTTTTTTGTCCATTAAAATAACATCAAATTGATCAGAAATACAGTGTTGACGTTGTTAATGTTGTAAATGACTAATGTAGCTGGAAACAGAAAGGAATATCTACATGGGCGTACAGAGGCCCATTATCAGCAACCATCACTCCTGTGTTCCAATGGCACGTTGTGTTAGCCAATCCAAGTTTATCATTTTAAAAGGCTAATTGATCATTAGAAAATCATTTTGCAATTATGTTAGCACAACTGAAAACTGTTTTGTTGATTAAAGAAGCAATAAAACTGACCTTCTTTAGACTAGTTGAGTATCTGGAACATCAGCATTTGTGGGTTCGATTACAGGCTCCAAATGGCCAGAAAACAGACTTTTCTTCTGAAACTGATAATTATTCTTTCCATTTCCTATTTTAGTATTTAATGGTGGGATGTTCAAAGTTTCAGATGTTTTTTTAACCCAACCCTGATCTGTACTACTCCACAACATTGTCCCTGACCTGTTTGGTGAGCTCCTTGGTCTTCGCTTGCATGGTTGTGCCCCTTGCTTAGTGCTTTTGCAGACCCTGGGGCCTTTTATAACATTGATATATTGAGATCATGTGACACTTAGATTGCACACAGGTGGACTTTATTTAACTAACTGAAGGTAATTAGTTGCACTAGATTTTATTTCGGTTCTTCATGCACGCACCACTTTCCGTTTTATTTTATTTTTTTTGAATGTTTTTGTTATTTTTTTAAATTTCACTTCATCAAATTTAGACTATTTTGTGTATGTCCATTACATGAAAAAAATAAAAATCAATTTAAATTACAAGTAATGCAACAAAATAGGAAAAACGCCAAGAGGGTGAATACTTTTGGAAGGCATTGTATGTTTGGTGAGTATGCTTAGGCTTAATGATTCTGAAGAAAATACTCTCTCTCTTTATCAAACTAATGTTTTTGGCCTATTTTCAGTGCGGAACCTATCTATGTTTAGGGAGTTATATGCTAAGCTAACCAATTCTAAAAGGAACTAGCAGTTCACAAAATAGCCTAAGCGGGAAATTATTCCAAAACGGCAGCTCTTTGTTGGAACACATATTTCCCTACTTCAATCAATCAGTCTATTCTGAATTTGTGATAAAACTGTCATCATTTGGCAAGGAATGTAGCTTGTGTATCCCATCAGTTAGATACGTTTTTATAAGTATTTATTTCTGTAGGCCTAACAGGAGCTTGTGTGAGCACTCGGAATGGCCGATTAATTAGGGTCGATTTCAAGTTTTCATAACAATCGGAAATCGGTATTTTTGGGTGCTGATTCTTATTTTATAAAAAAATATATTACTTTATTTAACTAGGCAAGTCAGTTAAGAACACATTCTTATTTTCAATGACGGCTTAGGAATGGTGTGTTAACTACCTGGTTCAGGGGCAGAACGACAGATTTTCACCTTGTCAGCACGGGGGATCCAATCTTGCAACCTTACAGTTAACTTGTCCAATGCTCTCACCACCTGCCTCTCTTTGCACTCAACAAGGATCCTGCCTGTTACGTGAATGCAGTAGAAGCCAAGGTAAGTTGCTAGCTAGCATTAAACTTATCTTATAAAAAACAATCAATCAATGATAATCACTAGTTATAACTACACATGGTTGATGATATTACTAGTTTATCTAGCGTGTCCTGCGTTGCATATAATCGATGCAACGCTGGGGGATGATTTAACAAAAGCGGATTTGTGAAAAAAGCACAATCGTTGGACGACTGTACCTAACCATAAACACCAATGCCTTTCTTCAAATCAATACACAGAAGTATATTTATTTTAAACCTGCATATTTAGCTAAAAGAAATCCAGATTTGCAGGCAATATTAACTAGGTGAAATTGTCACATTGAAGGTTGTGCAATGTAACAAGAATATTTAGACTTAGGGATGCCACCTGTTAGAGAAAATACCGAACGGTTCCGTAATTTCACTGAAATAATAAACGTTTTGTTTTCGAAATTATAGTTTCCGGATTCGACCATATTAATGACCAAAGGCTCGTATTTCTTTGTGTTATTATGTTATAATAAAGTCTATGATTTGATAGAGCAGTCTGACTGAGCGATGGTAGGCAGCAGCAGGCTCGTAAGCATTCATTCAAACAGCACTTTCGTACGTTTTGCCAGCAGCTCTTCGCAAGCACAGCGATGTTTATGACTTCAAGCCTATCAGCCTAACGGCTGGTGTAACCAATGTGAAATGGCTAGCTAGTTAGCAGGGTGCGCGCTAATAGCGTTTCAAACGTCACTCGCTCTGAGACTTGGAGTAGTTTTTCCACTTGCTCTGCAAGGGCCTCGGCTTTTGTGGAGCGATGGATAACGCTGCTTCGAGTGTGGCTGTTGTCGATGTGTTCCTGGTTCGAGCCCAGGTAGGAGCGAGGAGAGGGACGGAAGCTATACTGTCACACTGGCAATACTATAGTGCCTATAAGAACATCCAATAGTCAAAGGTATATGAAATACAAATGGTAGCGAGAGAAATATCCTATAAATACTATATTAACTATAACCTAAAACCTCTTACCTTGGAATATTGAAGTCTCATGTTAAAAGGAACTACCAACTTTCATATGTTCTCATGTTCTGAGCAAGGAACTCAAACGTTAGCTTTTTTACATGGCACATATTGCACGTTTACTTCTCCAACACTTTGTATTTGCATTATTTAAACCAAATTGAACATGTTTCATTATTTATTTGAGGCTAAATTGATTTTTATTTATGTATAATATTAAGTTAAAATAAGTGTTCATTCAGTATTGTTGTAATTGTCATTATTACAAATAAATAAATAAAAATCGTCCGATTAATTGGTATCAGCTTTTTTTGGTCCTCCAATAATCGGTATCGGTATCGGCGTTGAAAAATCATAATCGGTCGACCTCTAGTGTGTATGATCAATAATGGTGCCGGAGGAGATGGCTTCCATTTTACGTCTCCTAACCAATTCTGCTTATTTGTTTATTTGTAACTTACTTACTCAGAGATTTTTTTTTCCAAAGTGAGTTGGACGTGAAGGACTTCAGACACCGGACACGGCACAAATCCCCGTCATTCGCATGAAGAATAGACAGACATATAGGGAACGAGTGGGTAACCCACCTCGTCCTATTAGCTAACGTGCAATCATTGGATAATAAAGTGGCTCCGATCAAGACTATCCTACCAAAGGGACATTAAAAACTGTAATATCTTATGTTTCATCGAGTTGTGGCTGAACAGCGTAATGGATAGCATACAGCTGGCTGGGTTTCCTGTGCATCGGCAAGATGGAACAGCTGCCTCCGGTAAGAGAATTGTGGGTGGTCTGTGTCTATTTGTCAATAAAAGCTGGTGCACGAAATCTAACATTAAGGAAGTCTCAAGGTTTTGCTCGCCTGAGGTCATGAGTATCTCATGATAACCCGTAGACCACACTATTTACCACGAGAGTTTAAATCTATATTTATCACCACAAACCGATGCTGGCAATAAGGCCGCACTCAACTAGCTGAATAAGGCCATAAGCAATCAAGAACATTTTCAACCAGAGGCGGCTCTCCTAGAGGCTGGGGACTTCAATGCAGGGAAACTTAAATCCATTTCACCTCATTTCTACCAGCATGTTACGTGTAAAACAAGAGGAAAAAAAGCTCTAGACCACCTTAACTCCACACACAGATGCGTACAAAGCTCTCACTCATCCTCCATTTGGCAAATCTGACCATAATTTTATCCACCTGATTCCTGCTTACAAGCAAAAACAAAAGCAGGAAGTTCCAGTGACTCACTCAATACGGAAGTGGTCAGATGAAGTAGACGCTAAAGTACAGGACTGTTTTGCACAGACTGGACTATGTTCAGAGATTCTTACTATGGCATTGAGGAGTACACCACATCAGTCACTGGCTTCATCAATAAGTGCATCGATGACATCATCCCCACTGTGACCGTACCTACATACCCCAATCAGAAGCCATGGATTACAGGCAACATCCGCACTGAGCTAAAGGGTAGAGCTGCTGCTTTCAAAGAGCAGGACTCTAACCAGGACACTTAGAAGAAATCCTTCTATGCTCTTAGACGAACCATCAAACAGGCAAAGTGTCAATATAAGACTGAGATTGAATCGTACTACAACGGCTCCGACGCACGTCGGATGTGGCAGGGCTTGCATGCTATTACGAACTACAAAGGGAAGCACAGCCACAAGCTGTCCAATGACACAAGCCTGCCAGATAAGGTAAATTACTTCTGAAGTAATTTGAAAGGCTGGTCATGGCTCACATCAACATCACAGAAACCATAGACCCACTCCAATTTCCATATCGACCCAACAGATCCACAGATGACTCAATCTCACACGTATGTGAGAATGCTACTCATTGACTACAGCTCAGTGTTCAACACCATAGTGCCCTCAAAGCTCAACACTAAGCTAAGGACCCTGGACCTAAACATCTCCCTCTGCAACTGGATCCTGAACTTTCTGACAGGCCGCCCCCAGGTGGTAAGGATAGGTAACAACACATCTGCCACGCTGATCCTCAATATGGGGGCCTCTCAGTGGTGCATGCTCAGTCCCCTCCTGTACTCCCTGTTCACCCATGCACGACTGCAAAACCATCAAGTTTGCCACCGACACAACAGTGGTAGGAGTGATCACCGACAACGATGAGACAGCCTATAGGGAGGAGGTCTGCGGTGCAAGGACAACAATCTCTCCCTCAACATGATCAAGACAAAGGAGATGATCGTGGACTACAGGAAAAAGAGGCCCGAGCACGCCCCCATTTTCATTGAAGGGACTGCAGGGGAGAAGGTTGAGAGCTTCAAGTTCCTTGGTGTCCACATCACCAACAAACTACCATGGTCCAAGCACACCAACACAGTCGTGAAGAGGGCACAACAACGCCTATTCCCCATCAGGAGACTGAAAAGATTTGTCAGGGGTCCTCAGATCCTCAAAAAGTTCTACAGCTGCACCATAGCGAGCATCCTGACTGGTTGCATCACTGCCTGGAATGGCAACTGCTTGGCCTCCGACCGCAAGGCACTACAGAGGTTATTGCATACAGCCCAGTACATCACTAGGGCCAAGCTTCCTGCCATTCAGGACCTCTATACCAGGCAGTGTCAGTGGAAGGCCCTAAAAATTGCCAAAGACTCCAGCCACCCGAGTCATAGACTGTTCTCTCTGCTACTGCAGGGCAAGTGGTACCGGAGCGCCAAGTTTAGGTCCAAAAGGCTTTTTAACAGCTTCTACCCCCATGCCCCCCCTGGAACGCTGCTGTTATTATCTGTGCATAGTCACTTTAATAACTCTACTTACATGTACATATTACCTCAATTACCTCAACACAGGTGCCCCTGCACATTGACTCTGTACCGGTTCCCACTGTATATAACCTTACTATTGTTATTTACTGCTGCTCTTTAATTATTTGTTGTTCTTCTCGCTTACTTTTTGGATGGTATTTTCTTAAAACTTCATTGTTTGGTTAAGGGCTTGTAAGTAAGCATTTCCCTGTTGTATTCGGTGCATGTGACAAATAAAATTTGATTTGATGCTTGTTTTTTTTCCCGTTGTACCCCACAAATGCACATTTACAAATGGAACACGAGTCAAAGCAAATTAACAAAATTCCGAACCATATTCCATGAAATAGTAGTACAGTACAGTTGAAGTCGGAAGTTCATATACACTTGGAGTCATTAAAACTCGTTTTTCAACCACTCCACAAATTTCTTGTTAACAGACTATAGTTTTGGCAAGTCAGTTAGGACATATACTTTGTGCATGACACAAGTCATTTTTCCAAAAATTGTTTACAGACAGATTATTTCACTTATAATTCACAGTATCACAATTCCAGTAGGTCAGAAGTTTACAAATACTAAGTAGACTGTGCCTTTGAACAGCATGGACAATCCCAGGAAATGATGTCATGGCTTTACAAGCTTCTGATAGACCTCCACAAGTCTGGTTCATCCTTGGGAGCAATTTCCAAATGCCTGAAGGTACCACATTCATCTGTTCAAACAATAGTACCCAATTATAAACACCATGGGACCACGCAGCCGTTATACCGCACAGGAAGGAGATGCGTTCTGTCTCCTAGAGATGAACGTACTTTGGTGCGAAAAGTGTATTTCAATACCAGAACAACAGCAAAGGACCTTGTGAAGATGCTGGAGGAAACAGGTACAAAAGTATCTACAGTATATCCACAGTAAAACGAGTCCTATGTCAACATAACCTGAAAGGCCGCTCATCAAGGAAGAAGCCACTGCTCCAAAACCGCCATAAAAAAGCCAGACTACGGTTTGCAACTACACATGGGGACAAAGATCATACTTTTTGGAGAAATGTCCTCTGGTCGGATGAAACAAAAATAGAACTGTTTGGCCATAATGACCATTGTTATGTTTGGAGGAAAAAAGGGGAGGCTTGCAAGCCGAAGAACGCCATCCCAACCATGAAGCACGGGGTGGCAGCATCATGTTGTGGGGGTGCCTTGCTGCAGGAGGGACTGGTGCACTTCACAAAATAGATGGCATCATGAGGGAGGAAAATTATGTGGATATATTGAAGCAACATCTCAAGACATCAATCAGGAAGTTAAAGCTTGGTCGCAAGTGGGTCTTCCAAATGGACAATGACCACAAGCATACTTCCAAAGTTGTTGCAAAATGGACAACAAAGTCAAGGTATTGGAGTGGCCAAAATGGACAACAAAGTCAAGGTATTGGAGTGGCCATCAAAAAGCCCTGACCTCAAACCTATAGAAAATGTGTGGGCAGAACTGAAAAAGCGTGTGCGAGCAAGGAGGCCTACAAACCTGACTCAGTTACACCAGGTCTGTCAGGAGGAATGGGCCAAAATTCACCCAACTTATTAGGGGAAGCTTGTGGAAGGCTACCCGAAACATTGGACTCAAGTTAAACAATTTAGCAATGCTACCAAATACTAATTGAGTGTATGTGAACTTCATAATCATTCTCTCTACTATTACTCTGACATTTCACATTCTTAAAATAAAGTGGTGATCCTAACTGACCTAAAACAGGGAATTTTAATTAGGATTAAATGTCAGGAATTGTGAAAAACTGAGTTTAAATGTATTTGGCTAAGGTGTATGTAAACTTCTGACTTCAACTGTAGGTTCTAGCCTGAATTTTTTACAGTTTTTACGTCAATCACTCAAGCCCATCACTAATCAGAAATACATCAAAACACAAGAGATATATTTTAGGAAATATTGCCTTTTTCCTCTTAATTCCGTTTTTTATTGTTTTGCCTCGTATTTCCATTATCCACGTACATTATATATGCAAAAGTATGTTGACACCCCTTCAAATTTGTGGATTCAGCTATTTCAGCCACACTCGTTGATGACAAATGTATAAAATCGAGCACACAGCCATGCAATCTCCATAGGGAATCATTGTCAGTAGAATGCCCTTATTAAGAGCTCTGTGACTTTTAACGTGGCACCGTCATAAGATACCATCTTTCCAACAAGTAAGTATGTCAAATTTCTGTCCTACTAAAGCTTCCCCGGTCAACTGTTTGTGCTGTTATTGTGAAGTGGAAACGTTTAGGAGCAACAACGGTTTAGCCACGAAGTGGTAGGCCACACAAGCTCACAGAACGGAACCAGAGAGTCCTGAAAAGAGTAGCACGTAAAAATCGTCTTTCTTCGATTGCATAATTCACTACCGAGTTCCAAACTAGCCCTGGAAGCAATGTCAGCACAAAAACTGTTAATTAGGAGCTTCATGAAATGGGTTTCCATGGCCGAGCAGCTTCACAAAAGTATAAGATCACCATGCACAATGCCAAGCGTTTGCTGGAGTGGTGAAGAGCTCGCAGACATTGGTCTCTGGAAGAGTGGAAACTCGTTCTCTGGAGTGATGAATCATGCTTCACCATCTGGCAGTCCGATGGATGAATCTGGGTTTGGCGGATTCCAGGAAAACGCTACCTGCCCAAATGCATAGTGCCAACTGTAGAGTTTGGTGGAGGAGGAATAATGGTCTGGGGCTGTTTTTCATAGTTTGGGATAGGCCCATTAGTTCCAGTGAAGGGAAATCTTAACGCTCCTTCATACAATGACATTCTAGACTTCCAAGTCTGTGCGTCCAACTTTGTGGCAACAGTTTGGTGTAGGCCCGTTCCTGTTTCAGCATGACAATGCCCCCGTGCACAAAGCGAGGTACATACAGAAATGTTTTGTTAAGATCTGTATGAAATAACTTGACTGGCCTGCACATAGCCCTGACCTCAACCCCATCGAACACCTTTGGGAAGAATTGGAATGCAGACTGCGAGCCAAGGCCTTAATCGCGCAACATCAGTGCCTAACCTCACTAATGCTCTTGTGGCTGAATGGAAGCAAGTCCCTGAAGAAATGTTCCAACAAATCCTTCACAGAAGAGTAGAGGCTTTTATAGGAGCAAAGCGGGGACCAACTCCATATTAATGCGCATGATTTTGGAATGAGATGTTTGATGAGGAGATGTCCACATACTTTTGGTCATGTGGTGTGTCTTTAAGATCTCGTGAGGAGGGAGGATAATGAACGTAACAATTAATGGTATATCTACCAATTACTTATAGGGATTTTACTGATATCAATTTTGTTTATTAATCATTAAGTGGTTCAAACTCGTAAATCTGTTACTAAAAATTTGTTTAACAATTACTGCAACTGAATTTGCTACAATAGTCACAAACCACAGTTGTTTCACCTGCTACTGTCCTCCCTTCTACTGGCATACTGTTAAGTTCAGCTCATAATGTTTTTCTTAGTCTTGCTGATGTCTGATGGCCAAACAAAGTGTTAAAACAGTCTGAGCAACTCTCTCTCTCTCTCTCTCTCTCTCTTTCTCTCTCTCTCTCTCTCAGCTCTTACTAACACTTACCCCTCTCCATTTACTGTACCAGCAAACTCACTCACTGAGCATGGACCAACACCAGACGTCCATGAAATTTGGTCAGTCCACCCTAGCCATGATGTTAACATACACAGATGGACAGTAAAGTAGAGTATAGTCCAGTACAGTAAAGTAGTGTAAAGTACAGTAGATTGTACTGTACTGTTCTGAACTATACTCTACTTTATTGTACTGTACTGAACTCTAATGTACTGTAATCTACTGCACTGTACTGAACTCTACTCTACCCTACCCTGCTGTGCTGTATTGTACTGCACTGTACTGTACTGTGCTGTGCTGTGATGTACAAACTTGTGAAACATGAGGAGAATGACATTCCTATCCATAATTATGCATTTCTGTGTAGTACAGATCAGGGACCCATGATGTAATTCCCTTACTGTAATTCCGTTGCTTGGTGTAAATCCACTTCACGTACTGTAGTTCAATAACCAAAATAGATTATTTCATACTCAAGGTGCCATCTCATAGCTGACACCCCATTCTTTCTGCAGACATCTTTGTATCTTCATTCAGTGCAGATATCTATGTACATGACTTAGTCATGCGTACATAGATTTTACGTAAGGGTGATCACGGGAATCAAACTCACTTTCCTGGTTTTGCAAGTGCAATGCTTTACCAACTGACCTAGAGAGCTTTCTTTGAACTTAGCGGAGGCAAGGAAAAATACTCAAATTGTAACTTAGTTCCCTCTTTCAGTGTGGGAATATGTAAATGTAAAACGGAATAACTGTTCTGACTTTTCACCTAAATGCTCTGTCAGATTTGACTAAAACCAGCAAGTTCATTTTCAGGAGAACAGTAGCAGGAAAAGAGCAGGAAGTGATGGAGGGAAGAAAAGAAGCCTGTGAGAGAGAGAGAGAAAGGAAACAAGTTCTGCAAAAGAGAACAAGAGAGCAGGAAAGAGAGAGAGGGAGAGAGGCCAGGGAGAGAGGCCTATGAAGGAGACGGAGAGAGAGAACGGGAGAAGAGGTGAAAAGCTAAGCAGTTTAGGACTCGTTTGTCCCAGACATGGAAGGAGCCCACATCAGGTACTCTCTATCCACAACAGTGGTTTGGGCTTTTCAGAAAATATTTGTTGAAAGTGACAGATAATGATTGCCGGTAGACTCTCTCACACTCTCCATTGTTCCCACTGAGACACCGCTTTCCTGGTGTCGCCCGTCACTCTCTGCCTCTTAATTGAAACAATTTCCTCCACCGCCAACGTTACAGCATTCACCTCCCCTCCACCGTCCTATCTCTCCTATGAGATCCAGGAGGTGCTGCTGAAAGGCCCTGAGGCAGGCAGGCAGGCAGACAGACGCCAAGCTGAAAGGATCAGACTTTAGGAGGAGTGATCCGTGGATGGTAGGAGAGATAGAAGAACAGTGTTTACACGACGTCACCGAACCAGCTGTTTTCCTGCCTGTGTGGCTGGCTTTGGTCCAGGCTTCCTTCCTGTGACTGAGAAGACTGAGAGACTGAGAAACGGAGGGAGCCAATATAACGCGAGAAGCAGCCGCTGCTGCTGCCGTCGCTAGCTGTGATATCCTTAAGTTCTCGCTCCGAGTTGTGTGCTGTACAATCCCCCTCACCACTTAGGGAGAAAACAGCCCGCTTGAGAGCCGAGCTTTGATATGTAGAAATATGAAGGCGTCTTATTTACCCCCCACCCCTCAGCTGGGAATGGAGGGATGAAAGTAGCGGAAAGAGACAAGGAGGGAGAAGGAAGGAACAGGACGCTGAGGGGCTGGGGATTAACAATGACATAACATGAAGAGGGGTCTGTCAGCGCAGTGACACCTCGTTTCGCCTGCCATTGTCTGATTACCCCAAACAGCAGCCCACCATCGACAGGGATGATCACAGAAAGGCGGGAAAAACACAACTGTCAGTCTTAGGTGACAAAGCCAATTCCCGCAGTGCCTATTCCTTAAAACCAAACATTAGAGAAGTGGAGAAGAAGCAGAGTGAGCATAGGAGAAGGGAGAGAAAGAGAGAATGAGGAGTATGGAGGGCGGAGGAGGAGAAAGAGAGAGGGGAGGAGAGACTCACACATGGACAGCTTACAGGGGATACAAACCAAAAGATTATGTTAATCTTACTTCCTTTGTCCCCCGCGAAATGTTTTCATACTACGCCTTTTATGTGTGGAGGAAGGGATGTGAACCTCTTCAGTCAGTGACAGTGGGCACTTTCTGTGTGGTTTCTGGGTAATTAGCAGCAGTAGCAGACCCTTTCTGTTTCTCTGCTCAAGCTTATGGTCTTCTTAAGGGATTTCTCCCCCCTCAGACCCCTCTCTCTGTCTGCTGCTGCTGGGGAGTCCTGATTCCCAGCCCTGGCCCCAGCTCCCCGGCACTCCCTGGCCCTATAGCTCACTGGCCAAGCCATGACCAGCCATCTGTTAGCGATAGGAGGATCAAAACCTTCTGAGGCTCTCAGCAGCGACAACAATCAAATGGACAGCTTAAGTTCAGACAGGTGACTGCATTAATTAAACCATTCAGGGCTGAAACACAACACCGAAATGGGACCCAATTCATCTGTCCACAGATTCCACTACTGTTCAGATCCAGGCCTGACTTGGACTTAGCGCCATGTCCACATATCGCTGGTGTTCTTGTCTAGTTGGGTAGATGTTGTTAAAACCTACGACGTCAGATCCTTTTGAGGTTTGCCTTTCCAATAAATTATCTCGTTCGCCTGTAGAAATTATATTTGTTACATTATTGTTAATTGAAGTAAACAAACTGTAAATGCATATGCTTGAGTGAACAGTTAAGAAGCAAGCAAATCTCCAACTCAATTACTAAAATCACACCGTCAAACCGCATCACTCCACCATCTTTCTCCCAATGCTTTTTTTGGCAGGGAGGGGGGTCCAAAATAAATCGGGACAAATTTCTTACAAAAAAAATGAAACTCCTGGAGAATCAAAAGTGGTTGTAAATAGTCGTATACTCGTTGGGGAGAACTGACTCCTCAACTCTTTTCCCATGGAGAGAAGCAGAAGCCATGGGATGGCTAAGGCGTGGCTACTGATACCACAAACACTCCTCTTTAAACCCTGCATAGGGGATAGATAGCAGCAATCCCACATCTAAAGACCACTGGTGGCTTACACTCATCATATCTCCTGGGCCTTTTCAACAGGAGGTCAGAGGAGCATCTCAGATTTAGTGGTGTACAAGGAGATCAGAGGGGTGGAGCTCTTCAGGACGACAACATACAGAAAACACATTTTTTGAAATTGAAACCGATACATTTCTCGTTCCAGAAGAGGTGTTAAGTCTCGTTGTGGCTGTGTTTTTGTTCTTTTTCCCCTTTCTCCTTTGAAGTCATTTTTGGGGGGTTTAGCTTAATAGTGTTTTTTCAATGAGCGACACCTCTCGTCTTCTCCTCTCCACTCCAATATATGAAGCCTCTCTTGTTTTGTTGTGGGTTGAGCTGCTGCGTCTCATTGTCCCCGTCACGGGTGCTTTGTCTTACACACAGGCCCCAGTGCAGCCCAGTGCACCCACACACAACGCAGGGGGGGCCGCATCAAAGCCTGGGCGAGATGGACTCAGCAACACTGGATTAAGGTCTTCTGCATGATAAAGTAGCTACCTAGGGGTGGAATTAACTTAATATGTCAAAGAATGTTATTGAGAGGGTATAAAGTGCCAAAAAGCTCTGTCATTCTCTCCGTAATGTCCTAATCCTGGGCAGGACACAGAGGGCTGTGGGGCTGACTGGGGCAGTGTGCTAATCACAGAGATGCCTTCCCATCTGTAGTCGCCTTCGTCCTTTAAAGCTGTTCCAACTTCTCCCTAAACTCAATTATCGTCCCAGAGAGACCAAGATGGCATGTTAAGTTACGTGAAAGGGAGACTCGGAGCAGGAGCAAATAGAAATCTCCAGCGTTAAAGCAATGAAGTGTAGACCAATGCCGCCAATTGGAGTCGAGCTAAACAGATTAAGGCAGGGATCTATAGACCTGCAAAACAACGTGACAATGAGTTAAAGGGAGGAGGAATCTCACTTTCAAAGCATCCTCTAAACTATTAATCATGGCTGGATCTGAAGGCCTGTGCCCCGGCATATATTTCTCTATTTACACCTCACACACTGCTGAGACCACCGGCCATCGAAGACCTCAGATGGGGAATGAGCAACACACGACGTCTCTCTGACGAGACCGACCAGCCTTGATCCCTTGAGCAATTTGACTCCGTATACTCGTCCCATTTAAAGGCTAATATGTTGTCTTCTGTGTTAATTGTGTTTCAGATACATTCCCTTTTGTATAGCAGATGGATTCCTCAGACAGTGCAGCACAAAAACGTAATTTGCTTTTGTCAATATGTCGACAACTTCTGCATTGACAAACATCAGTTACAAACAGAACCAGCAACAGCAGATTTATTTTTGCGTTGTGAGATGTTCAGAAGCCGTCAGCTCTGAGAGAGGGAGACAATAAAAAGCACGGCTGCCTTTTAGGCTTTCACTAGGGAGAAATAACACATCCATGAGAGAAAATGATTAAAACACTTTGATTTTGATGCAAAGGCAATGAGATGTTATAAATCCATTACTTTATTTAGATATGACTAAGTACATTCTGTATCTAAATAACAGTGGTGGACAAAATATCCAATTGTCATACTTGAGTAAAAGTAAAGATACCTTAATAGAAGTAAAAGTGAAAGTCACCCAGTAAAATACTACTTGAGTAAAAGGTCTAAAAGTATTTGATTTTAAATATACTTAAGTATCAGAAGTAAATGTAATTGCTAAAATATACTTGAGTATCAAAAGTAAAAGCATAGTAATTTCAAATTCCTTATATTAAGCAAACCAGTGGCACCATTTTCTTGATTTTTTAAAATATTTACAGATAGCCAGGGGTACACTTCAACACTCAGACATCATTACAAATTAAGCATGTGTGTTTAGTGAGTCCGCCAGATTAGAGGCAGTAGGGATGTTCTCTTGATAAGTGTTTGAATTAGACAATTTTCCTGTCCTGCTAAGCATTCAAAATGTAACGAGTACTTTTGGGGTTCAAGGAAAATGTATGGAGTAAAAAGTACATATTTGTTTTAGGAATGTAGTGAAGTAAAAGTAAAAGTTGTCAAAAATAAAAATAGTAAAGAAAAGTACAGATACCCCAAAAAAAACGTATTAAGTAGTACTTTCAAGTATTTGTACTTAATTACTTTATACCACTGCTAAATACAAAACTGTAACATTTCTGATGCATGCTTTACAGTTTATAAAAAATGAAATGACACTGAACAGATTACTGAACAGTCCTGGGTTCAAATACTATTTAAAATATCTTAAATACTATCACCAAGACTGCCTTGCAAAAGTATTCAGGAACCTTGCATTTCTTCACATTTTATTGTCTTACAAGGTTGAATTAAAATTGATTTAATTGTAATTTTTCTGTCAACAATGTTTGACATTATTATCAACAATTTTTGACATGTCACTTTGACATTACAGAGTATTTTGTGCAGATTGTTGACAAAAAAAGTACAATTAAATCCATTTTAGTCCCACTTTGTAACACAATGACTTCTTCAGAAATTCAAGGGGTCTGATATATTTTAGAAGTTGAATATTTCAACATATCTGGAAATTGATGCACTATACAGACACTTGTCCCAAAGTCACTCTTGCATTGTCTTGGCTGTGTGCTTAGGGTCATTGTCCTGTTGGAAGGTGAACCTTTGCCCCAGTCTGAGGTCCTGAGCGCTCCGATTTTCATCAAGGATCTCTCTATACTTTGCTTCATTCATCTTTCCCTCAATCCTGACTAATCTCCCTGTCCCTGCCGCTGAAAAACATCCCCGCAGCCTGATTCTGGCACCACGATTCTTCACCGTAGAGATGGTATTGGCCAGGTGATGAGCGGTGCCTAGCTTCCCCCACACGTGACGCTTGGCATTCAGGCAAAAGAGTTCAATCTTGGCTTCATCAGACCAGAGAATCTTGTTTCCCATGGTCTGAGAGTCCTTCAGGTGCCTTTTGGCAAACTCCAAGCAGGCTGTCATGTGCCTTTTACTGAGGAGTGGCTTCTGTCTGGCCACTCTAACATTAAGGCCTGTTTGGTGGAGTGCTGCAGAGATGGTTGTCCTTCTGGAAGCTTCTCCCATCTCCACAGATGAACTCTAGAGCGCTGACTGGCGGCCATCTCTAGGAAGACTCTTGGTGGTTCCAAATTCCTTCCATTTAAGAATGATGTAGGCCATTGTGTTCTTGGGGACCTTCAATGCTGCAGACATTTGTTGGTACTCTTCCCCAGATCTGTACCTCTACACAATCCTGTCTCGGAGCTCTAAGGACAATTCTTTCAATCATGGCTTGGTTTTTGCTCTGACATGCACTGTCAAGTGTGGGACCTTATATAGACTGGTGTGTGCCTTTCCAAATCATGTCCAATCAATTGAATTTACCACAGGTGGACTCCAATCAAGATCTAGAAACATCTCAAGGATGATCAACGGAAACATGATGCAACTGAGCGCAATTCCGAATCTCATAGCAAAGGGTCTGAATACTTATGTAAATAAGGTATTTTTGTTTTCATTTTTAATACATTTGAAAACATTACAAAAAACAGTTTTCACTTTGGAAATATGTGGTATTGTGTGTAAATTGACAAATACTCTGAATGTGCTGTTTTTATGAAAGTATGTGGACAACCCTTCAAATTTGTGTATTTGGCTTTACCAGCCACACAGGTTGCTGACAGGTGTCTAAAATGGAGAAGAATAGCCTTTATTGAAGAGCTCAGTGACTTTCAACGTGGCACCGTCATAGCCACTGAGTGTGGCATAAATGTCCAGAAAGTATGAGGTAATGTGTGCAGCGGCAAGTCTGAACATTTTTTTCTGCTTGTTGGATGCTTTAGCCATCATGACCTCAAACCACCTCCTATGTTGTGTGTGTGCGTAGGTGCGTGTGTGCGTGCGTGATTTAGCATACTGTACGTACACACTCAGGCCCAAGGGCTGGGGGGAGTCTGACACAGGCAGTCACTTCACTGTCCGAAGCTAAGCAGGCAGCTATCAGAAACTGATAGCAGAACACACAAGACTATTAACAGAACAGATAACAGATAACAGAACACGATTATAACACTGCAGAGATACTGCCCCTGGGTAATCGATAACACGCAATGACAGGCTTCATTTCCTCTCCATTTTACACTGTTTCCTACTCTCGCCATAACAACAGAGCAACCATTAACAAATGACATGCAATTTCACATTCAGCAAAGCATATACACAACGATTCTCTCTGCATCAATTCAGTTCCATATGTGGACTAAGTTTCCATTCACGGCAGGCGCATAGTCAGACGATGGCGTTGAGTAGTCGAGGCAAAATGGCCTTCGCCTCCTTGCCACACAACCATGCCAAATCTACTTAGGACAAAATTTGTGCTTGCTTCCCCTCAAAAGAGCCGAGCTTACAGTCTGCCGAACGAACAAATCCATAAATTGGTGCATTTGTGCGGCAAATCCTGAGAACAACTGACCTTCACAAAGCCATTCGTCCAAAATGGCCTAAATGTGTTGAGTCTAAAAGCCAGTCATTACTCCAAATAAGCAGACTTGGGTTTGATATTCTGCCAGACAGAGATAGCACTCTGGAGAATGGACAGAATGGTGTGATAGTCTTTATCAAACTGGAAATACATTTCTCTAAACGTTCCACTGTTTGCTCTGAATTTAACTAAGTACCTGTGAAGGAGTGCAGTTCCTCAACCATGTGATGCTTATCGTATGTGGTCTTACACCATGTCAATGGCCTTGTTTGACATCAGCTCATTCAGGGGAAAGACAAGCGAATAAGAAAGGATATGGCTCCTAACTGTTCCAGTGTAATGCAGACCTACAGCTTTTCTTATGGACACAAAAAACCTTAGTGACATTTTGCGCCTTTGAGCAATATAACATATCTCTGTGAGCATGGTGACACAATTAGAAAGGAGGGCATATTCTCTTCCTCTGGCACAGATCCAGTAGAACGTTTTCCCGCCTAAACAGGCCAGGCGTCGCGTAGCGGCCAGTCACAGCGGAGCGCCCTTCAACAAGAGAAGATGCTGCTGCTGACATGCTGTACATAGGCATTAACCTGTGTGTGTGTGTGTGTGTGTGTGTGTGTGTGTGTGTGTGTGTGTGTGTGTGTGTGTGTGTGTGTGTGTGTGTGTGTGTGTGTGTGTGTGTGTGTGTGTGTGTGTGTGTGTGTGTGTGTGTGTGTGTGTGTGTGCGCGTGTGTGTGTGTGTGCGTGCGTGTAACATGCTGTACGAGGGCATTAACCTGCTGAACCAATGTTACGCCAACTCTGGGAGTTCCAGAAGGGGGGAAAAAAGAAGGATGCGATTGTCACAGCTTGTTTGTTCTCTCTTCATCTTCTGTCTCAGCGGCCGGGGTCTGCCCGGAGAGGAGCTGTTTAGTCCTGGTACCATCCACCTACCACCAGGCTCTCAGGTAATCAGAGATGACCACGAGACAACACCAGGAATGCCTTCCAAATGGCACCCTGTTCCCTGTATAGTGTTCAACTTTTGACCAGATTTTGACTTGAATTTGGGTCAAAAGTAGTGCACTATATAGAGAACAGGGTGCCATTTGGGACGTAGCCTGGCTGTGGCATCAGGAGGACAGAGGATAAAAGCTATTGTTACCGTACTTTTCCGACTTTACTCTCTCTGATACATAGTTTACTGCTGTAATACCCTGACATTTACACTGTTGCAACCACAGCATTACGTGAATCTCTGCATTAGGAGTTTGGCTACTCTTTTTACAAGCCACACATATTTGACTACCCTAATGTGCCTCTGCTGTAATGGTGTTAGGCTACTACTACTACTGCTAATGAACAACTTGGATAAATGCACTAGACTATGAGTGTTGGCTCGTTTTCCTTTTGGAGGGAGCTTGTCGCCTAACCACCTCAGGGATGGAGAGGGGGAGTTTGCATTGCATCTACCCTGGCAGTGAAGACGTCTCTACATACTGTATGTACACCATACACATAGGAACATATCCAGTGACATTGGAGTCATCCAATCACATACTACTTACATCTGTATGATGACAACACTATAGGCCTCCATTAAGGGCTGGCATCGTCCTTTCCCCCCTGGGCAGTCAATTTGCAAGTAATTTTTAAAGTATGGATCTGTCCTGTGCTCTCCAGTCACAAAAGAAGGCATAAGGACCCCATGTCAAAGGTGAAGTGAGCCAACTATTGTGTTGATAACCAATACTGCATTCATGTAGGTTACCTTATGTGTATGCTCACAAAGAAGACCTTAACGCGATCAGAAATAATGGGGTGGGGGAAGGAAGGCGAGGAAGGGAAGTTAAGAGAATAAAATAAATGACCTGAGGACACAGAAGTCTAAATGGGGAGAGGAAAACATACACATCTCTAATTGACCACTCATGCTCCATCAGAATCATATTTTTTCCACTTCATGCTTGGATTCCTAATGAACCTTTTCTCCATCTGTAAACAAAACAATATTTGCACGGAAAATTACAAATGCGAGGAGAAGTGAGCTTTACACTCAATGCTTCGGACATCGCGGCTTCTATTCTTCCAAACAGCAGCGGAAAAACAAGGGCCTTTACATCTAGCTACAGACATAGCCATGCTTTAGTGCACTGTGCGGTTTTAGAGGGGGTCGGGATGCAGGAGGAGTTCAGATCCGTCTTGACATTTCTAGCGCCGCAATTGTCGTAGGACGGGGAACTCGGAGACAGATGTGAATACCTCCGGACACAAGCTTTAAAGAGCATTAAACAAATACATTTTGGAACACAAAACCAAAGGGTGTCACGTATGCATTTTCCTGAACACTGCCGTGGCGGGAAGCCTTCTTTAAACGTCTTTTGATGTTTAGAGGCTATAATGCAGCCTTCTTGTTTGAACATTGTGAAACACTGCCGGAACACATGGGATCGGGATTTGGAATGGAATCCCATCTGACACATCGATATTCCAGCTCCGTTTGTAAATAGTTTAATAAATATCCCACTCTCCCCGACTCTAAAATGTTATTACTCGGAAGCATTACGAGAAGAGTCATTTACCCTCTGTCTCCTAGGAGCACAGAGGGAGGGAGGAGAGTTTAGTCATGTCAGAATGGCATTTGATATGGAGGGCTTGTGATAAAAGAAATTCAGACTTGAAAAATGTCCCTAAAAACTGATTAAACCGTAAGACAAGAGTGCTCGTTTAGCTTTAAAACACCGATGTCTAAATCACTTGACGAAACATCCGCCCTTCACTCCACGTCAGCTATTATTTGTCTATGACCCAGTTGAACATTGAGAAATGCATCTACTGTACTTCGAGTCCAGACTCCTTCTGAGTCTCTGTAAAAGCCTTGGACTAGTCAGCAGTCAGTGAGAAAAGGTCATTCAGCTTATTACTGCTCGTTCGGCTAAAGGTGATTTCACGCCGCTGACATCTAATATACTTTCCTCTCCCATCTTTGACTGCTCCAGAACAATTTGCACGTTGAAACTTTGCTCTCGTTTTCTTTGAAGTCTACATGCTGCACATGTGCCTTAACACAAAAAATCAAGTAGCTGATTTGGTTCTTTGTGCATATGACATATGTGACGATCAATAAAACACGCCGGCACACGATAGCCAATCAGCTCTATGATACTGAAACATAACAACCATTGCCTTACCTTATAACAGGGGCTGATATTGTCAATGAATCATAACATATTGTATGAGATTTCCAAATGGATGTAAGGCCTCAAAAGTTACCTATATTTTGCAGACAATGGGAAGTGGGTTGTGGGCTTGTTGGCTTTCTAGGTGTTCATGGAATCCATGTTATCTGTGTTACTTCAACATTGTGTGACATACCAAGGATAAATCATGGCAAGGTGAAGAATGGAGGAGATTGGAGGAGAGGGTAAAAACACTAGAGAAGGAGAAACACCTCAGGATATGGGAAATAAAGGTCAACACATTGAAACTGTTAGACGTTAGACTGTGCTCTTTTACAGCATGTCTGAATCAGATGTATTACATTTGTAATATACGTGTAGTATTGTTGTACATATAATAATAATAATAATAATAACAGTAGTAGTAATAATAATAATAATAATAATAATAATATTTGCCATTTAGCAGCAGACACTTGTATCCAAAGCGACTTACCGTCATGCATGCATAAATATAGATTTTTTTACTACGGCCGGTGCTCTTCTATAAATGTGTTAATGAGATGTATTAAATTTGTGTAACATACCTTTTTACTTGTCATCTAGCTAAATGTATAACATACCTTTTTATTTAATTTGTTGTCTACATAACTCCAACTATGTGAACACAAAATCATAATTTCTCCCATGCAGCCAGCCCATGTAGTTATGAGTGTAACTGATGTTCTTCTAAATTAGAGTTAATTGTGATGTTAACACTGCTGCTGTGCTGCTGTGGGTATGAAGCATAACAGCACAGCGAGTCTGTTCTGTCATCTCTGCCCTACTCTAATGAATACTGAGATGCTCCACTTGCCAGGAGAGAGGATTGGAGGGGAGGGGTGAATATGTGTGTGCGTGTGTGCGTGTGTGCGTGTGTGCGTGTGTGCGTGTGTGCGTGTGTGTGTGTGTGTGTGTGTGTGTGTGTGTGTGTTTTAGCTGTTTGAGAGCACAGCAAATCTGTCCACAACACTAACGATCAGCCTAATTGAATCCCACTAATTAGCCACCACGTATATCTGCCTGATGGATCCTCCACTGGTTCCAGATCTGCCACCAGAAACACGGAGCTGTTCGCTTTCAGAGGCTGCATTCTAAATGGCACCCTATTCCATATATAGTGCACTACTTTTGACCAGGGCTAATAGGGCACTGGTCAAAAGTACTGCACTATGTAGCGAATAGGGTGCCAGTTTGGACTCCTCCAGAGCCTTCCCTCACTGGCTGGCTGAGACATCTTAAAGTGCAAAAACATTTCCCCCCACAGGCTCCTCTGACCATGTTGGCGTCCTGATATAGGTTAAGGGAAAAAGCCTCTCATGGTTATGAGAGAGAGCAGGCCTAGTGTAATTTAAATTCTGATGACATTTACTGTCGGAGAGTATTAGAGGCAGGGCATCCTACTGCTGCTTGGTCTTACTCAGCATCAGCAGGCCCGGGGCTCAGGAGAAAAGAGGAAGACGCTCTGCTTACTGTAGCTACTTCTCCAAGATGGCCTTGAGTCTATGGTGGTGTGGAGGAGATCTAGAGCCTTATACCCTCATACCACTAATGCCCAACCCTCCCAGCCCAGAGGTTGCCACACCAACATGGAGGGATAGCCTGGTGGAATGTCATGTACACAGGCTTTGTGCATCCCAAAAGTCACCCTATTCCCTATTTAGTGCCCCACATGGCCCTGGTCAAAAGGGTATCATTTGGATCGCAGGCCATTGTGCCCTCAGAGAAACGTTAGACACCTTCAGACTGCATTCAAGAGGATGTGCCCTCCTCTCCCCTCCTCTCGACCTGTCGTGCCATAAGAGGGAAAGACCCCAGACTTGCTTTCCACATCATTTATAAATAGCCGGGACCTGGATGTTGCTGGGAAATATAAGCTAGGCTAAGCTGGCAGCACCAAAGGAAGGGACAGTGTGCTGTAATGTCTTTGTACAAAGATTCATCTGAGCCTCTGAGAGTACATAGGGTTGTGTAGATCTGATTTTGATTGTGCGTGTGCGTGTTTGTGTGTGTGTGTGTGTGTGTGTGTGTGTGTGTGTGTGTGTGTGTGTGTGTGTGTGTGTGTGTGTGTGTGTGTGTGTGTGTGTGTGTGTGTGTGTGTGTGTGTGTGTGTGTGTGTGTGTGTGTGTGTGTGCGCGCGTGCGTGTGCATGTGTGTGTGTGTTCTCTATGTGCTATGTGCTATTTAGTGTGTGTGCATGTGCATTTAACTGTTGAGTAAAAGTGTATTGGACAAGGTCTGAGCTCAGAGAGGCTCCTAGCAATAACACGACCTTGGATGACTAATACAACCCCAATCATCAGCCATCAGACAGGACTAAAGGGCTAGCAACCTGGGGGAGAATCACAACCTGCTTAAAATGTAACACAGATGAATTAGGCAACATAATTGTGCATGGCTAATGCACTGGAGAGTATAGTAATGTTATATGGAGATATCCCTTGTGTTTTCCTGCAGTTAACTGAATTATTTAAAAGCAGAAAATGTATACACATGAAAAACTTAAAAAGCACACAAATAAGCAGTACATGTTCATAAGCATAGAAGTCTATAACAAAAAATATATACATCCCTTTTTAACATTACACCGACAACGGCTTCAAGGCCCTGCTTTCCAGTTGTTTTATTATTGTACAGCAGCTAATAAAAATAACACTATAATAGTGTGACATTGTTTTATGATTATTATTTCCTGATAGTTGCTGGTTGAAAATAAAATCCACACGGGATTTTCTAATCAGCAGGTTTTGTATGGGTGAAATTTTGGCTTGCCTGGTATGCGTTAGTAAACCAATAACAAACCTCTCTGCCAATAACAGTTCATTTTCAGATTACATATCCCTCCCATTAGGCCCCTCCACCGATTTGGTGCCTTTCCTCTCCCCACCACACTCACCAAAATTCTTACTTAAATAGCTACAAGTGTTTTTGTTTCTTTTTGACAATTTTAATGGACAACTATTATAGTAAGGTACTTAATTGTAACCCAGAAATGATTTGATATTGAGATACAAACGGCTGCATTGGGCATTTAACTGATCATTTATAAAATACTGAGATTCAACATGAATTGAAACGTTGTAATTATTGCAAGTATAATATTGGCACTGCATGTGTGCCCATACACCCTGTCCTAAATAGAGGATTAAAGCATAACATAGCCTTTAGAATCCTAGGTTGTAGCTGTGACAGGTCCCTGAGAAACATACACAGACTGCTTGCAACACATGTCATATATCATAGCTTCAACATGTAGCCCCAGTCCACTACTACCTGCAAGCTACAAATGTGCACTTCTCTTGCCATTTCTGCAAAAAGCGGAGACAGGGGAAGGAAGGTTGTAAAAAGTACAAGCCAAATATCTCTGCATTTAGTCTATTGATCTACCACTTCCCAACCTTAGAAAAATACACAAGTATAATAAATTACTACATTCTGGAATTTAAAAACATCATATTAACATATTTCCTCCTCTGAATACCCAGGAGCACTTTGAACAACAGAACAGATGTAATATCCAAATATTTCTCAGTCTCACTGTCACACCCTGATCTGTTTCACCTGTTGTTGTGATTGTCTCCACCCACCTCCATGTGTCGCCCATCCTCCCCATTATCCCCTGTGTATTTATACCTGTGTTCTCTGTTTGTCTGTTGCCAGTTAATTTTGTTAATTCAGACCTACCAGCGGTTTCCCCCTTGCTCCTGTCCTGTCTATAGTGCCTGTTTCCTAGTTTTCACCTTTCTGTCTGCCCTGGCCCTGAGCCAGCCTACCGTCCTGTACCTTTGCCCCAGTACTCTGGATTACCAACCTCTGCCTGCCCTGACCCTGAGCCTGTCTACCATCCTGTACCTTTGCCACACTACTCTGAATTACCGACCTCTGCCTGACCTGACCCTGAGCCTGCCTGCCATCCAGTACCTTTGCCCGCCCGTGTTCGATTTTAATAAACTTTTGTTTCTTCACATTGTCATACCTTCAAACCTGATACTCAAGTAGGAATTAGACGTTCTTCCATGTTTCGCAAACATCAAATTTCAAAGTTCTTCCTAAAGTCTAATATCTAAGTGTTTAAGGTTAAGTTTAGGCATTAACTCTGATTTTTTAAGGTTAGGGTTAAGTTTAGTCATTAACGCTGAAATCTTAAGGTGAGTCATGAACTCAGAATGGTTAAGGTAATTATTGAAGTTTGGGATAGGCTTAAAATGAAAAATCTTAAACAATTTTCTATTGCTGGATTCGAACTTGCAACCTTTCGAATCAGAGGCAGATTCTTACGAAACTTACTTGAAGTTAACAGTGCTCACTGCTACCCCTAGTGGCTGGTTTCAGGCCATTAGGGCTAACCTCACACTATATCATCTAAATAAGGTGTGTTGTCCAAATATAAATTCTACAATATGAATACTGCAAGTTGCATACAAATATAAAATAGTTAACAACACACACTTTGCTCACTAGTTTTTTTATACACTGATCATCCCCGCACAGAACCAATTGGGCTGAGGATGGATCAACCCAATCATCAGGGCTGTATGGGTGGGTCTGCCTGGGAGGAATCAAGTGAGGGGAACGAACTAAGTGTATCCATCCCTTTGATCAAAAGTAGCGACCCAAGTAGGCAACAGGGTGCCATTTGGGATGCATCCCTCACCTCACCTCACTCCCTCATGGCGATGTGGCTAGCCAATTGGTCAGTGTTCAGGGGAGCTAAATATCTTGTTGGTCCTATTGTTTCAGCAGAAGAGAGAGAGTAGAGTCTTGGGTGGAAGAACAGCTGTCATGGCTGAATAACGAAGCAGCCTTAATACGCTAACGGGGCGAGGATAATTCCCACAATGCAACGCCTCATTTACAAGTATATCCGAACATGAGCGATTTTTAGGCCACCGCACAAAATATGAGGAGGGGAGTTGAAGATGTGTTCATTATGTACATTTACTATAAATGCACATTTTTATGAAGTGAACCCCACCTTGGTGATGTGTGCAGAATTCATTTTAATTGGTCTTTTGAATCAAACAAATAAAATCAGTCCAGCTGTTCAATGTCATGCTTTTCGTAAATAAATTGCTGCTTACTTTTTCGGGCAAAATGTTCATTTTCAGAACATGTGAAAACTTTTATTCTCATAACACATGCTGTTAAACTCAGAGAGGGAGAGAGAGAGAGAGAGAGAGAGAGAGAGAGAGAGAGAGAACACACAGGATCCACACAGGATCCAGAAGGAGATTGTAGTGCAACATAAAATATGGCCTTGTTTACAACAGCGCTGTTTCCACTCAAAAAAAGTGACGTTAGGATAAAAGAGCTGGCTAAGTGGTATATATTATATTTA
Source organism: Oncorhynchus masou masou (assembly GCF_036934945.1). Taxonomy (NCBI): domain Eukaryota; kingdom Metazoa; phylum Chordata; class Actinopteri; order Salmoniformes; family Salmonidae; genus Oncorhynchus; species Oncorhynchus masou. Next base: position 42,669,062 of record NC_088226.1, on the reverse strand, counting down.
GGAAATGCAGACGCATTTTGTTTGGAAGAGTTAGCAAATGGTGACAAATTTGTTGAAGATCATTAAAGGCAGTCCTCCTATCTTCTCCTGTCTTCTCTACAGTCTATTGCATTCAAAAGGGCACCCTATACCCTAGTGCACTATAAAGGCAAAAGGGTGACATTTGGGAAGCATTCTCTGTCTGGTTAAATGTGGAAGACATTTCTAATGAATGCATTCAGTTATACAACTGACTAGGTATCCCCCTTCCCCTTTCCTTTCTCTTTCCTCTCAAACTAAGTGTTATACTGGCCATATAAAGAGTTACTATTTCTGCTTTTAATTAAAAGTTTGAGCAACATCTTGATGACAGACAGTCATTATTCCTGGATGATTTTAATCTAACGTTCTCTTCCTTCACCGTGGGAGGAAGATCCCCCATGCTGTGGTCCTCTGTATCTGCAGCCGCCCGAGTCCACAGCCGCCTTAGTCTGCATTCTACCGGCCACCGCAGTGATGTCATCCTCTCCCTGGGTGCTTCTCAAGTTGAAATGGAGGAAATTGGCTCAACTTCACTTGTTGGCATTTTGTGGTCTTTAAAAGAAGAGGGGGTCTCATTAAAACAATATAACCAAGAGGCAAGCCTTCAAGTTTCTCCTCCATCATTAGACAGCGTAACAGCAGATAACAGAAACTCAATTAGACATTTGGATAACGCCATGTTGTCAATGTACCTCTGACAGAGCAGCACAGTGTCTAACCTCAGATGGCCACCTTGTAGAACTCTTCACCTTTCGTGTTTTAATGAGGGCTGCGACTGAGGAGAGAGTGACTCAATGATTCAAATAGGACGGTCATTGCTGAGATCTCGCCTATCTATCTCACAATCTAGCCTAATCCTCTTTGCTCCCCCAGTCTTTGGCCTTCATTTCATGTGTATTTTATGCCCATAGATGAGATGTGAAGGCATTTACACACAAATACCTCAAATTGGCTAGATAGCTCCTTAATTGTTACTGTCTGTTCTACTTTTTTGGTCTTCCTTAAAATTAGTCAAGCGCTCAGGTATAAACTATGTACTGTTAATAAAATACAACACGTCTTGTGTGATACTATGTTGTAATTGAACTGCATGATGTGTTTTAGGTAAGACAGAGCGTGTTGTAATTTCCACACATGGAAAGGTCACATTCACCTTATCTGTGATTTATGTTTCTGGAGGAACTTAGCGAGCTGTAAATACACTGGAAACAGGCAGCTTTAATGTATAAATACGTATTCAAATAAAAAAAGATTCAGAGAAGTTAGAAAACAAACCGAACAGATCTCGGGTTAGGGTGAGTGGATAGTCAATCTCAGTTAAACCTGAACTAAAGTCTTGCGTAATTGGTCAGATGCTCGATTAAAGTTATGGCTCCATGCGTTTTACGAGAAGAGCTTCACCCTTTCTCTTTGCACGTCACGGGCAGGTCTATGGGCCAAAAATGACCCCTCCCCTTCCAGAATTTGAAAGATGCTAACACCTGTGAAATCGTGATTTGCCCATATAACCAGTGACAAAAAACTCAAGCACTTGAACGAATGCTGATCGATCTCACGCATCGTGTTGTTTCATGACAGATCTATGGTACCATTTATGTTTACATAGTCTGTCCATGAGAGATTAGTGGATGGTTAGTTGAAATGTTGTTGACAGTTAGTTGAACATTACTGAACATCTGTAAATGATACATTTGGGACTATCCAAATAAAATGACACGGTCGGAAAAAAGATTCCAAAGATAAGTTCAAGTCCGGAGTAGTTATATTAAGCAGTGGTACACTCTCCAAGATCTCTGTGAGGAGGCCATTTTTATAGAGTGGAGTACTGACTATGCACACAAACAGACGTACGGACAGAGAGCCAAGCAGCTTTCCCTAAACACACTCAAAGGGATGAGTAGCATTCAATGAAGAGAACAAGTGACTTGGTTAACATCAAGCCCCTAGACGCACACACACACACACACACACTCTAACACATTTGGATTGACCTTTGTTTTGTTGAGGTTATTGACAAAAACCATGAAAACATACAGAGTAGACATCTTCTTAAACTCACCAAAACTACGACTTTGCAGCGAAGTGCAGGTGTAAAAAAAAAAATACAAAAAATCTTAGGCGCTTCAGCTATGGAGAATCGATGAAAACGTCTGCAAGTATGAAAAACAGCAACTTCTGCAAAAAAAGAAAGAACGTTTACTCCTTTTCAAGTACTGCAGCACTTAAACGTGAGAATTCGTAACCAATCAGAATTTGTATTACACGTTTTGTGTTTGGCTAAGCAGGATTAAATATTAAAGGAAACAACTCAGGTAGGAGTTCGGCCATAAATCACCATCCTCCAGTCCCAAACAGATTTTCTTTTTAAGAAGAAGAAAAAGAGGGTAGAGTGAAAAAGTAGAGCCACACATAGCCGTAGCTGTGGTCAGGGGTTTAAGAAATTAGCCATGCTCAACTGGAACGGAAGTACCTCGTTGAGACCGCCACAGAGTAGGCCTCTCTAATCATATGTAACATCTACCTTTGGAACGTAGCAGAGGGAGTTTACAATAAGCTTAACTGCTACTTTTATATTGCGCCCAGCAGGCTTTCCCCACCATGTTGTGCACTTTGAACACTATTTTGTTATTCTAACTTCATAATCCGTCCGGAGCTCTCCTGAACCGGTTTCCTTCTAGAACTCAACAGCACATCTTTTCTTCGATATTTTGTAGAATACATGAAATAGCTACTTTTCTCGTTGCTCGTTGTTGTAGTTTTGGTTGTTATAGTCGACAGAAGTCTATCCTTAAAGGCTTATTTGTATTTTAGATTTTCATTCTTTACATACAATCTGTTCCCCTCCATATCAGCCAATTTTTATGACCCCCCCCCCTAAAAATATCTATGAGCTTAAACATTCAGTTAAATGTTGGGTACTTCCAAAGTACTTTGTGGACGGTGGCGGGAGAGTAAGAGAACATCCGATTGAAGCAAATACCCCTTCTACCAACCCATTTACTATCCCACAAGATATTTTAGTGTCTAGATGAGTTTAATATGACAGACTCTGTGGTGTGGTCCATTTAGTGGGGGCTGAACCTTCCTGTGTCCTGTTGCGCTGCAACGTTGAAACGTGGGAAGGGAGTTGGAAGGCAGGACGTGAATTAATTTAACTCTGTACGTAATTCTGCCTCAATGGCCTTCTCTGTCCTTGCACGGAGGCTTGAAGAGGAGACACGGAGTCCGATTGCTCAATATTCATCTACATTTTTCCCCTGGATAGACACAATATGGTGGGCTTAATTAACTTCTCTCAAAGGTGAAGCAGTGCGCACCATCTGCTGGGAGACAATCACATTACTATGCCTCTCCCTATAATCCCCTTACTCTATTTAAGCACAGGGCTGTGCAGGCAGGCAGGAAGGGAGAGAGAGAGAGAGAGAGAGAGAGAGAGAGAGAGAGAGAGCGAGAGAGAGAGGGAGGGGAAAAAGAGAGAGAGAGACTTCCAAATCATCATATCCAATTCTGAGAAAGCTCGCAAACCTATAATCTGTAGGAAAATCGCCTGTTGTTTTTTTTCTCCTTCCCCAGAAAATTCTCCAAATTGAACTGCTTAATCTCTCAAAATTGTTGTGCAGCAATTATTTAAAGCCCTTCTCCCATCTAAAATAACTTTTTCTCTCAGAAGGCGTCTTGGTTCTAAGCCCAGCTCAAGAGCAATAACTGATTTGGAAACAAGGAGTTAGCATAGTTAGATATTTTGGATGCCCCATCCAATTGTCCAGAAAAGTGATCTAACCTTAACAAATTTAGATAGCATATCACCACTATGGTGATTTCACCATATAATTTCTGCGAGAACCCACACTTCATTCTTTAATAAATCTCAAGGACCACACATTGCAATCATGGGCCTGGTGAACTTGCCCTGAAGCCGGGTCATTATTTGATCTTTGTGGCTCTTAATCTGATTATGTCATTGTGGAGGTAAACTTCAGACCCAATCTTGTTAGCAGCTGGCTGCGATGGATTACGCAAGCCAGTCAGGTGGAGAATGAACTGAGCAGTTCAGCTTCGGCCTTGCTTCTCTTTCAAGATCCTCACCATCACTACTTCAGCTCCTTCTGCTTTTCTTTCCACTGGCCCTTCAAACAAGATATTATCTCCAGGCTCACGCACAGACCCCTCCCTCTTTCTTTCTTTATGATGCCTTAACTAAGCCAAGATAAAGACCGAAAACCCCAAAATCCTGACCCCTTTCTCTCTCAAACATTTAGGATTTCTTAAGACGTTCATTCATCTTAATATATTTTATATATTGGATCATTTATATAATCATATGGCTTCTTTTGAATAAAAATCTTTCACTCAGTGAAAAGCTAGTTCTAAAAAATCTTAAAACTCCAAGCAGTTTTGGACCAGTCGTTGACTGAGTTTGACCGTCGAAGAAGAGGTTAACGCTATAGGTCGAGAGAGGTATGCAGCGTTGCTTCAATTCTTCAAATCTTAAATGAAGAGGGTTGTTTTTTTTTTGCTTTTTCTTTTTTCTCCTTAAATTATGCAAATGCTTTAGATGTGTGGTCCCGCTTAAGACACTCACAGTTTTGCTTGTGGTCTTATTGCGTCATTGAGTGCTTTTACAGTGAATGCACACCACAGTCCAAAGCACAAAAAGTCCCCCTAAAGGCTGAAAAGAGTTCAAAGCATTCAAAAGACAAAAAGGAGTAAGCTGGGATATTTTTTATGTACACTGAAAAGAAGAATAAAATATAAGTTCCCTATTGGCGCCTGTTATGGCAATGAGACCCATATCAAAGCATTATGTTACTACATAAAGGGCACTGCATTTTCTTCTTGCGCACCATATGCAAGGAAGAAATGAGAATAATTTAGACAGGCGGCGATTTTGTTACACAAACCACTGAATGCTCTTTTTGACACACCATTGAGGGAACAAGGAATTCAAAAGAGGTCATATTCGATCAAGTTTTCTGCCTCAGTAGGTTATAATCACTGCCAAAGTATTGAGCACTATATAGAGTAGAGGTTCTAAGGAGGCTAATCAGCAGCTTTTCTCCCTATTATCGCCTCCCGTCCGAGGGTAACAGAGCACAGAAGTTCCCCTTTCCATTGATTATCTGGATGGGAATTTAAATATTAATACACTCCGCGGCCATGCTTGGCACTCTGTTGAGCCCCGCTCCATGGTGAAGCACTCATTCGCCAGATTAAAAAAACACCACTTTTTTTTCTTCTTTTTTTTTTTACACGATCCTGCTCTCTCTTTTCATCGTAGGAGAAGAGGGAAAAAAACTTCAAGGGGTAAGTTGAGAGTTGAGAAGGAGAGAAGGAGAGTTGAGAAGGAGGAGAAAGGGGGCCTGAGTCTCTCAGAGTCTCAGAGTCTCGGCAGTGGAATTCAAAGGCGACACTTTCCTTCAGGCCGGGGTCTGGTCTGCTAACGATGCAGGAATCACACAGTGGTCATTTTAACTGCTGCTGCTGTCTGCCACTGAGACATGGACAGAAGGGAAGATGGAGGGAAGATGGAAGGATGGAGAGAGGTCCATCTATGACAAAACAAATCCTTTGTGGGTATCCTTGCAATAAGACAAATCTATTGAAAAGAAGTAACGAGCACACATGTAGTGTGTTTGAAACACTTCACACCATTGCAATACAAGGGATCTACACTGAACACATCTGAGGAAAACCTAGCTGAAGAAGTGTGCTTAAAATGCCTTCTCCACTGCCACTTTTCTTTGAATTGTGTGTACATCAGATCCATGCACCCAGAGAGCCTTGGCCGTTGAACCCCCTGAATGTGAGGGCACATTGGGCACAGCTGCCCTCGGGCATGGTGGTTCCACTGTGGAACACACACACAAAGAAAGCACAGGGACAGAGCCGTGTTGGCATCAACATTGGTAGGGCTGGTCCTTGGTCAACCCATACACAAGTTGTGGCCCCACTTGACTGGAAAGTGTGAAACCAAATGATGCAGAGAAAATATTGCTTATCTGCCTTGATGGTTACAAATGTAAATACAATGTAAATACAAGTTAAACAGAGCTAACTTTAAAAGTTTAGAAATACCCAAATATATGATAGTTAATGTTATTGGAACCAGCATAATTAAAATTGAATTAAATGCATGCAAAAATGTATATTTTCTTCAAGTTCCTTGGTGTCCACATCACTAACAAACACACCAAGACAGTTGTGAAGAGTGCACGACAAAGCCTATTCCCCCTCAGGAAACTATAAAGATTTGGCATGGGTTCTCAGATCCTCAAAAGGTTCTACAGCTGCACCATCGAGAGCATCACTGCCTGGCTGCATCACTGCTTGGCTGCATCACTGCCTGGCTGCATCACTGCCTGGTATGGCAACTGCTTGGCCTCCGACCGCAAGGCACTAAAGAGGCTAGTGCGCACGGCCCAGTACATCACTGGGGCTAAGCTGCTTGCCATCCAGGATCTCTACACCAGGCGGTGTCAAAGACTCCAGCCACACCAGTCATACACTGTTCTCTTTACTACCGCATGGCAAGCGGTACCGGAGTTCCAAGTCTAGGACAAAAAGGCTTCTCAACCGTTTTTACCCCCAAGCCATAAGATTCCTGAACAGGTAATCAAAATGGCTACCCGGACTATTTGCATTGTGTGCCTCCTCCCAACCCTGCTTTTGCGCTGCTGCTACTCTCTGTTTATTACATATGCAGCCACTTTAACCATACCTACAGGTACATACTACCTCAATCAGCCCGACTAACCGGTGCCTGTATATAGCCTCGCTACTGTTATTTTATCTATTGTTCACCTAATACATTTAAGTAAGCATTTCACTGTATTTGGAGCACGTGACAAATAGACCTTCATGTAACGGTTTTCTTGAGTTGAAGGAGAGGAGGACCAAAATGTAGTGTGGTTACTATTCATGTTTTTTAATAAGACAACTAAAAATGAACATAATACAAAACAACAAATGTGGAAAACCGAAACAGTCTATTCTGGTGCAAACTAACACAGAGACAGGAACAATCACCCACAAAACCCAACACCAAACAGGCTACCTAAATATGGTTCCCAATCAGAGACAATGACTAACACCTGCCTCTGATTGAGAACCATATCAGGCCAGACATAGAAATAGACAAACAAGACATCCAACATAGAATGCCCACTCAGATCACACCCTGACCAAACAAAACATAGAAACATACAAAGCAAACTATGGTCAGGGTGTGACAGTACCCCCCCCCACCCCCACCCCCACCCCTGCAAAACCTGAACCTATTGGGGAGGGTCTGGGTGGGCATCTGTGGGCATCTGGCCGCGGTGGTGGCTCTGGTGCTGGACGTGGCCACCACTTCACCATAGTCTCAGTCCGCCCCATTGTCTGCTGAGGGGCTCTGGCGCCTCTGACTCCGGCAGCGCCGGACAGGCGGGAGACTCCGGCAGCGCCGGACAGGCGAGGCGCACTGTCGGCCTGATGCGTGGTGCTGGCACTGGTGGTACTGGGCCGAGGACACGCACAGGAAGCCTGGTGCGGGGAGCTGCCACCGGAGGGCTGGTGTGTGGAGGTGGTACTGGGTAGACCGGACCGTGCAGGCGCACTGGAGCTCTTGAGCACCGAGCCTGCCCAACCTTACCCGGTTGAATGCTCCCGGTCGCCCTGCCAGTGCGGCGAGGTGGAATAGCCCGCACTTGGCAATGCAGGCGAACCGGGGACACCGTGCGCAAGGCTGGTGCCATGTAAGCCGGCCCAAGGAGACGCACTGGAGACCAGATGCGTAGAGCCGGCTTCATGGCACTTGGCTCGATGCCCACTCTAGCCCTGCCGATACGCGGAGCTGGTATGTACCGCACCGGGCTATGCACCCGCACTGGGGACACCATGTGTTCCACCGCTCCACTCCACCACACGGTGCCTGCCCGGTCTCTCTCACCCCCGGTAAGCGCAGGAAGTTGGCGCAGGTCTCCTACCTGGCTTCGCCACACTTCCTGTGTGCCTCCCCCAATACATTTTTGGGGCTGACTCTCGGGCTTCCTACCGCGCCGCCGTGCTTATCTCTCCAACTCCATTCTCCTATACCCCTCTTCGCACTGCTCCAGCAAATCCCAGGCAGGCTCTGGAACTCTCCCTAGGTCGACTGCCCACCTGTCTATTTCCTCCCAAGTAGTATAGTCCATCTTGCGCTGCTCCTGCTGCCGCTGCCTGTCACCACACCGCTTTGTCCTGTTGTGGTGGGTGATTCTGTAACGTTTTTTTGGAGTTGATGGAGAGGAGGACCAAAATGCAGCGTGGTTACTATTCATGTTTTTAATAAGACAACTAAACATGAACATAATACAAAACAACAAACGTGGAAAACCGAAACAGCCTATTCTGGTGCAAACTAACACAGAGACAGGAACAATCACCCACAAAACCCAACACCAAACAGGCTACCTAAATATGGTTCCCAATCAGAGACAATGACTAACACCTGCCTCTGATTGAGAACCATATCAGGCCAGACATAGAAATAGACAAACAAGACATCCAACATAGAATGCCCACTCAGATCACACCCTGACCAAACAAAACATAGAAACATACAAAGCAAACTATGGTCAGGGTGTGACACTTAATTTTATTTTATTTTATTTTCACAAATCTACAAGTAATATTTAGCAGATTTTGCAGATGAATATCTCAGAAAAATTTGGACTAGATGACCATGAGAAAAAGTGGACCATAAATTGGACAAGTGGAGTTATTGGAACCAGAATGCCTTCAAGCCCATTCTGCCATTCTCGTTGCACGTATGACACTTGAAAGTAGTGCGCCAAGATTAGACTTCATCATTTAAATTATGAGTCAGAGAGATCTATCTTCACCAATCCTATTGTAATCCTCCAAGAGCCGCATAATAAAGAGATCAGCTCAGAGCACAAGACAAACAATTTAGTGGGACGATAAGTCCCAGATTCATAGTGCGAGGGAGATGTCCATTAATATATCTACGTTGATTTGCATTCTCTCTAGCAGGGGTTCACCTGGAGAGAAAGGGGATGGGCACCAATGATCCAAAGACATTAAGCTCACTTCAAACACAGAAAACAAATGGTCAAAAGCTATTATACAGATGGCTTTGCATCTCTGCAGGAGACACAGTATATTGGCTCTTTAAATGAGGTGGACTTGGCAGAATTAAGAATAGTGTTTTGGGTGAGCGGTGGTGTTTTCTTTACAGATCTATCTACTGAAGGTTCTAGTAGCCATTGCTACTAGAAAAAGTAACACGGTTCACATAAATGTTTCATATAGGGAGGGGCCGAAGGAAAAGGCAGCCACAATGACATGATAAAGAGTTATTTCAGTTCTAATATGATGATGAACCGATGATCCAGCTCTACTGCACAATAATGGCTGTGTCCCCAATGGCACCTCATTCCCTTTACAGTGCACAATTTTTTTACTACGGCCCATAGGGCTCTGGTCAAAAGTGGTGCAATACATAGGGAATAGGGTTCCATTTGGGAACCTGACATTATGACGGACAGGTGGCGTAGTCTGAGGCCTATCTGCCCAGTGTCCATTAATGCAAAAGCACAGAGGTCATTAGCATCTCTCCATGGTGTAGCATAAACCAATCACCTGCAAGGATCTGTATCCTGTGTCTCCTGTGATGGCTGGCCTATCTGTCCTGCTCCCTGTGGTTATTCCCTGCACGTGGAGGTCAGCTAATGACGCCGGACAAAGACGTCTGACCACGGGAGTCTACTCCAACTCCCTGATTATAACCTCGCTCCCCACACCTCTTAATCAGAGACAATACACTGTTATGGATTTTAGACATATCTCTGGGGTCGGCACTGCTCATCAGAGACATTTCTACATTGTAAGTTACCATTACTGTGTGCGTGCTTTTTACGTTTTAATTATCACTTACACCCACCCAGTGATGTAGTAAACTCTGATTGCCTGTCACTGGGAGAGAAAAAAAACATTTCCGCAAAAGGTGGGTAAACTGTAGAGCAAAAAAAAGTGGGTAAACTGCATTTACTTAATTTAACCCTCCACTACACCACAGCACTCACCTCCATATTCATTTAGACGGCGAAGCTTAAATGTTTCAAGACGGATTTCAAAATCAAATAAAAATATATTTGTCGCATGCTCCAAATACAACAGGTGTAGACCTTACAGCGAAAAGCTTACTTACAAGCCCTTAAAAAACAATGAACTTTTAAGAAAACACCTACAAAAAAAGTAAGAGATAAGAATAATAAATAATTAAAGAGCAGCAGAAAATAACAATAGTGTGGCTATATACAGGGGGTACTGGTCCAGAGTCAATGTGTCAATGTGCAGGGGCACTGGAGTCGAGGGAATTGAGGTAATTATGTACATGTAGGTAGAGTTATTAAAGTGGCTATGCATAGAAAATAACAGAGAGTAGCAGCAGCGTAGGGGGGGGGGGGCAAATAGTCTGGTTAGCCATTTGATGAGTTGTTCATTAGTTTATGGCTTGGGGATAGAAGCTGTTTAGAAGCCTCTTGGACCTTGACCTGGCGCTCTGGTACCGCTTGCCGCGTGGTAGCAGAGAGCAAAGTCTATGGCTGGTGTGATGTATTGGGCCGTACGCACTACCCTATGTAGTGCCTTGCTGACGGAGACCGAGCGGATGTGCAGCTGTAGAACCTTTTGACGATCTGAGGACCCATGTCAAATCTTTTCAGTTCCTGATGGGGAATAGGTTTTGTCGAGCCCTCTTCGCAACTGTCTTGGTATGTTTGGACCATTTTAGTTTGTTGGAGATGTGGACACCAAGGAACTTGAAGCGCTCAACCTGCTCCACCACAGCCCTGTCGATGTGAATGGGACCGTGCTCGGTCCTCCTTTTCCTGTAGTCCACAATTGTCTTCTTTGTCTTGATCTCGGTGAGTGAGAGGTTGTTGTCCTCGCACCACGCGGTCAGGTCTCGGATCTCCTCCCTATAGGCTGTCTCATTGTTGTCGGTTATCAAGCATACAACTGTTGTGTCATCAGCAAACTTAATGATTGTGTCGGAGTCATGCCTGGCCGTGCAGTAATGAGTGAACAGGGAGTACAGGGTGCGACTGAGAACACACCCCTGAGGGGCCCCTGTGTTGAGGATCAGAGTGGCGGATGTGTTGTTACCTACTCTTACCACCTGGGGGCGGCCGGTCAGGAAGTCCAGGATCCAGTTGCAGAGGGAGGCATTTAGTCCCAGCGTCCTTAGCTTAGTGATGAGCTTTGAGGGCACTATGGTGTTGAACGCTGATCTGTAGTCAATGAATAGCATTATCACATAGGTGTTCCTTCTGTCCAGGTGGGAAAGGACAGTGTGGAGTGCAATAGAGATTGCTTCATCTGTGGATCTGTTGGTGTGGTATGCAAATTGGAGTGGGTCTCGTGTTTCTGGGATAGTGGTGTTAATGTGAGCCATGACCAGCCTTTCAAAGTATTTCATGTTAGTTTGAGTTTGAGTTTATTTTATTTTTACAGGGACAGTGCACATTAATCAACGTTTCGGTAAAAGTGCCGGTTTTAGCCAGCCGGCTAATTTTCAACCGCAGTCCCATTTCATGTTCCTAAAGTGTCATCTTTTATTTGTCGGTATTTTCATACATATTGAATGAATGCACTTTATGTATCTTGTTCCCCCATATGAACAAGTCATATGTATTTGGTTTCAAAAGTATTAAGGTATTGAAAAGTTTAGTAAGTGTTCGTTTGGTATATGTTCCAGCTTGTGACTCCACAAACTCATTGGATGCATTTGCATCTTGTTTTGGTAGTTTTTTGGGGGTAATGTTTTGCACAATAGGAACTGAGTGGTGAATGATGACTGGAGAAATGTTCTTTCTAAGTGAGTAGATTCTGCTAATGCCATGATTTAGACAAATCTTAAATGAATCATTAATAATGGTTAGTGATAAGTTTACAGAGGCTACAACAAAACATGCTAACCTCTCACCATTACCAATAACAGGGGAGGCTGGCATTCAGTTCCTATTGAGCTAAATCTAATCTCGAAACACAACCAAAAGAAACTGCACATGCATCAAACGAGTCGGTAGAGTCCCAATCTTCATGTCGTCATTGAGGGCAAGGAATATAGGACTAAATACTCCATCATTGTTAATACTCTGTTGAAGATTTCACAGTACAACCTCAGTACAGTCTGCAGCATGGCCTAACATGTTTCAACACACAATAGTCAGTGTTCCAACATAAAAGATTCCTGGAAGACTTTTGCACTTCCAGGAATACTGACTTGTATTATTGCGTAATGCTGTACTTCCATTAGGCCTTATCAATCTGCAAGCGTCATACTTTGCCATTCATATTGCTCTTGACTGGTTTCATCTTCATCTCAACGTTCTGGTCTGAGCATCAAGGGCTTTGATTACATCAAAGGCAAGGAATCCACCAGATATGGAACTACGCTAAGCTGCTGTTTTAAGTACCTAAAAAAAACAAAGGAGCAACTTAACGTTCCTTCTTTGTTGCCCTTACTTCATAGGTTACGTCATAAATGGCAACCTATTCAGTGCGCTACTTTTGACTAGGGCCCATCAAAGGTAGTGCACTATATACGGAATAGGGTACCATTTGCGACGCAGGGATTTGAAACACCGCACAACAAGAGAGAGACCGCTGTGACAGTTCAACATGGATGACAAGAAACACAGACGGAAAGAAGAATAACACAGCATCTGAGCAAATACAGCAGTTGTATAACTGATGTGTCTCCTTCACAGAACTGGCATCCTAGTCAATTTTCTTTGAGATGTGTGAGTGTGAATGATACTTGCCACCACCCATCCATCACAGGAGAATAGGAGGAGATGAAGAGGAGGATGGGGAAAAGGGGGGTGGAGGTGGAGAACGGACACTCCGGGGAACTCATTACCCAGCCCTATTAATCTGTGGTTTGACCCCTGTGAGATAAACTCCCCAAAGAAGACCTACCTAAAGATGAAAACAATTGTGTTGTTCCAGGAACAACAAAACAAAACGCCAGTTCAAGTGAATAGAAAAAAATCTCTCTCTCTCTTTCTCCCTCTTTCTCTCTCTCTCACTCTCTTTCTCTCTCTCTCTCTCTCTCTCTCTCTCTCTCTCTCTCTTAACTAAGCAAAAGCTGAATATTTGGTGTTGAAAATAAACACATTTATGTATTAGTTTATATTATTAGAGGACAGTACTGATATACAATGAAGGAGAACCAAAATCATGGTATTTGTCCCTCTCTCGATGACTAAACTATGTTATTGGAGAAGGTACGGTGGATGTGTAACCAGGCCAGGGCTTTATGTGGTTGTGGAATTTAGAATTCAAGGCACACTTAACCAACATGACTACCACATCCTTCTGCAGCGATACGCCATCCCAACTGGTTTGCCCTTCGTGGGACTATCATTTGTTTTTCAACAGGATAATGACCCAACACACCTCCAGGCTGTGTAAGGGCTATTTGACCAAGATTGAGAGTGATGGAGTGCTGCATCAGATGACCTGACCTCCATAATCACCCGACCTCAACCCAATTGAGATGGTTTGGGATGAGTTGGACAGCAGAGTGACGGAAAAGCAGCCAACAAGTGCTCAGCATATGTGGGAACTCCTTCAAGACCATTGTAAAAGCATTCCAGGTGAAGCTGGTTGAGAGAAAGCCAAGAGTGTGCAAAGCTGTCATTATGGCAAAGGGTGGCTACTTTGAAGAATCTCAAATATAAAATATATTTTGATTTGTTTAATAGTTTTTTACTACATGATTCCATGTGTTATTTCATAGTGTTGATGTCTTCCCTATTATTCTACAATGTAGAAAATAGTGAAAATAAAGAAATACCCTTGAATGAAGTGTGTCCAAACTTTTGACTGGTACTTTATGTCCGATAAGGGTAGTAGCCATAGTGGGACAAAACCTGTTAGTGTTAAGGTCTGGTCTGTCTCCATGTCCGAAGGTCAGACATCATTACTGGCCTTCCCACCTCCTCCTAGCACTGGGAATCAGGTTAGCAGGAAGATGACACTGTGTGGATGGAATCTCCGTTTCAAACCGACTCTCTGGGAGAAACGTCAAGCTTTGATTTTTCCCTCAGAAGGCTGGAATGAAAGGGACAGTGATACATATTTCAGGCCCAAGGCTCCACAAAGGGACTGTGGAATAGAGGTAAAAACCTTTGAACTAAACAAAGGTCCATCACCCACACTTCATATCAGAAGAACTGTGTAGCCCCTTGTACGGATGAGGATAGGGGTAGAGGGGATGGGGGACCAGCATGGCCTGGCTGACAGGTTGTCTGAGTGTTGTCTGACTCCATGTCCAACGACCCAACCCTTGTTTTCCCCATCCCACCATCCCTTCATCCCTCTATCCCTCCATTCCCTAACTCATACTCCTTTCTGGCAATAGAGAAAACCCATCCAGTTATAAGTAAAAGCACCACTCAGTGTTCATCATCGCCATCCATCTGTGGTCCTTTTTTAATCTGACCTGGGGCCTGGCAAGACTTCACCACCGCCAGCATCGGTTGCATTAAGTTGATTAAAGTGGCTGGCCTGGCGGACACTGGCACTTGTGTTGCTCTCACTGTGATGCTAGATGAAAGACTAGGCAATGAGGCCCCTATCCTGGTTCTCAGAGATTCCCCCTCCTCTCCCTTTGCTTTTAAAGGAGGGTCCACAAAAGACAAAAGGCACTAGAGTGAAAGCAATGGAAAGCTTCTTTGCCAAATGATCTCTAATTTTTCTCTTTCTTCCTTGTTGGATCACTAGTATGATTTCTGCAGCGACAGGAGGATGACTTACTTAGCCCGCCGCAATTTCTACCTTTAAAAGCCACTACCCTTGAAAGAAGGCAGCTTGAATGAAGAGCCCTATTACCTTAACAACACTTGTATTATTATCAAAGGCAGTGGGTAATTGATGTGATGTCTTTGAAGGACAGAGAAACAAAGTGTATTGTGGAAGCATAGCCCCAAGGTAATGGATACAGTGCCCCCAAAACGCCTGATTTGGGGTCGACAAAAGGATGTTTGGATGTTTATTTTTGAAATATATGATCACTTGAGAACAAAACAGGAAACTGTGGACAATATACAACTGCCCTTAGAAAAGAGGATGAGTGTTAAGAGATATCATTTCAGCATATGTGTTCTTATTTTGTTCATGTAAAGGAGATCTCCTAACCACCTTGGGTCTTGCATTCAAGCTGCGACCCAGCTCTTTATCAGATTTACAAAAATTTAGAGTTCACCCATCCTGAACGTTCCCTGTGCAAATGCATCGGCTCCTCATCCTGTCTTGGCGTGTGTTTGTCCTACGCGGCAAGCTCTCCTTTTCATTCCAAACACAGCATATTTACATATTTAACTCCTGGAAATGAAGTTAAGAAAGAAAACTGACAATGTGTTATTCGAGCCTCAGTGTAAGAAAAAAAACAACAACAACAAATTTTAAAAAATGTCTTTGGCATTAAAGAGCTGTTCCAGAGATGATAACATTATAAAAGAAAGGCACGCAGATCAATGCTGTTGTGGATTTTGATAACTAAGTCATTGCATGCTTGTGTCTGAGACAAATGATAGATTTTCTTAAGCAAAGAGGGGCTGCAATATGCCAAATATGCACCAAATTACCCTTCAAAAATAACTCCTCAGCGTCTTTACTGAAGCCGCTGGAGTGAGTATATAAAATAAAGGGGCAGCATAAATTACCTGGTGGATGTCAATCGTGAAACATAGCGCATCCTGTTTTCTTTTTGTAATCGTGTCGCCTCTTCGTCTCGCTGCACATTGGCGGATAACATAAAATGAAAGTATTCTCTCTCCAGCACCACCAGAAGTACTCACACCGCTTTCTGACACTTGAAAACGATGTGGTTTCGTGAAACCACAGCTGGGCCCACACTGATTGGCTCTCTGCACATGCTGCCAGTAAACTTTCTAGTGCTTGAGGATCTGTCTGCGCCGGGACAGGTGGTGTTTATGCAGATGAATGAACACATTACTGTGTGCTCTTCCTTTTGGTTTAAACATTAGAGTTTCAAATGTGACAAATCAGATGTTCATCTTCCTTCTCTGCATCCCGCTCAACCGACACCATTGTGGTTGGCTCCCCTAGGATCCGTGTGAGTAGGTTTGCGCGAGCATGTGTGCACATCCATAAAGTATGTGTCTGGGTACAAATGATGGTATATGCGTGTTCTGACTTACAATATCTCTGGCGGAGTTTCCTTGTGTTGGTAAGTGCTTCCCCAATGTTGTATAGTCAGTGACAGAGTTGGGTCCCCGTTTGGACGGTGCAAAAACAACAGCAACACTAGGACGGTAAATAATAGGGAAAAGTCTTTTAAAAATGATTTAGACTATTGAAAAGTAACATTTACATTCAACACAAAGAGGAGGAACGTAAGCTGTAGCACATAATGAGCAACCAGCCACTTGATAAGATGTCTACTCCACACTGAGCGAGAGGCGCTTTGTCTCTACGCCACTTTGTGCCTTGGCTTGGTAGCCACCACAGAGAGCTGTAGAGCTGTAGGAGTGCATCCCAAATGTGACCCTATTCCCTATATAGTGCATTACTTTTGACTAGAGTAAAGTGGTGCACTATATAGGGAATAGGGTTGCATTTGGGACACCACCTAGTTGCGCAGTCTTGGGTGGGTGGGACACTAAAGTCTCTATTGTCTGAGTCAACTTGACCTGACCTGGCTGGTTAAGCTGATGCATTGTGAACAGCAAATCGCTTCAACTGAGGGGGTTGCTTTGTGTGTGTGGCTACGCAGAAGATAATAAACCTTGTAATAAAAAGAGCATCCCCATAGTTTAAAGAGAGACGGACCAGTTTTGTTTCCAGGCTAGTCCATTGGAGGTAAGTCCTCTTTCCCACTGCCTGGAAGAAATGGGAACAAATGCTGTGGTGTTTACTAGTACATTGAACCATAATGAGGATTAAGTTGACTACCGTGCCTTGTATTAGCAGGCAGGAGCCTCTCAAGGGGCAGAGCTAAGGCTCCAAAACTCTGCAGTCTGCAAACCCTGGTCCTCCATTGGATGTACCATTCTTTCTGTCCATATCTTAGTAGGTGAGTGTGTGCATGCCTACATGCGACATCCACCCGTGCCTTTGTCTTCAACATACAATGCTTGTGTGAGTGAGTGAGTGAGTGAGTGAGTGAGTGAGTGAGTGAGTGAGTGAGTGAGTGAGTGAGTGAGTGAGTGAGTGAGTGAGTGAGTGAGTGAGTGAGTGAGTGAGTGAGTGAGTGAGTTTATTAAAAGAACAAGTCTCCCTGCTAGTCTTTACAAGCCTTGATTGTTGCATGTCATGAAATAGCTGTTAGCTTGTGACACAGCAGTAATCAACAACTTGTTTTCTGGCCTGATGCCCACAACAGCGGTAGGAGTGGGAAGAGGGCCGTGACAATATTGCTTTAGCCCCGGCTAGCTACTAATAACACTTCACCAGGAGGCAGGTCCAGGCTTGTACACCTCACAGGTATCTGCTAACGTCTTATTGCCCATCTCTTCACACCATCATTGCATTTAGTAGCCTGGATGTGTCACTCTCTCCTCGCCAGAAGTCGATCTGGATTGGAGACTGGAGTCAACTGCAATTTTTAACCGTAATGAACTCTAACACAACACAGGCTAGCTCCAGTAAAATAACTTTCTCACTACTCTTGTTCCAGCCTGAAAACAAGCAATGGAGGGATGAAAATTAGATAAACGACATGGGGTTTTCATTTTTCACATTGAACAATGCAGCAATACAATCTTGTGGCATCACACACTCATGCAACGTGGATTTTACAATCAAACATTTTATAAAACAGATAGCAATCACTTGTCAAGCGATGCCGTTGCCCTCTGATGGCTAATAATGTCGTATCATAACATGGAGAAACAAACGAAACTCTCAATGCAGATCCCTTGTGTTATAAACTTAATTTAAAAAATCCCATTTAGTCACACTAGTCAAGGGTAGTAGTCTTCACCCATCTTCACACAGTCCTGATGGATCAATCATGGAAGGAAAATAGCAGGAAAATAGCAACTGTTTTCAGTTTATTACCAGCGGTTTACAGGGGCGTGAAGGGACTAGTCAGGACTTGTATGATTGTCTAAACCGGGCACAGCTCTTGTTTATGGTCTCTTGCCGACTGTTCAGTGGGCACAGAGGGGGAAGATGGGGAAGAGAGGGGGGGGAACAGGGGGAGAGAGGAGAAGGAGGCGAGAGAGGGAGATAGGGGGAGAGAGGGAGAGAGGAGAGAGAGAAGGGGAGATAGGAGATGGAGGAGAAAGGGAGATAGATGGCAGAGGGAGAGCGGGAGGGGGAGTGGAGGGAGAGCCATCATCTCCCCACAGGCCACTGTTGTCTCCTCAATCCCTGCTGGACCTCCCCAGCAGACACCTTCATATAGTCTAATTACCACAGTCCCAACAGCAGCCCTCCCTTCTCCCCCACCTCCCCCCTCCCCTCCTCCCCTTCTCCCCTTCTCCCTCCCCAACAGCACTCTCCCTCCCCGATGTGAACTACACAACTAATTGTTTCGTTACACCAATAATGACACAGCCCTGGGAAGAACAAAGGATAAAAACAGAAAGGTAGAGACGAAGTCGACGTGATAATGTTCATTAACCCTGATCTCTCTCTTATTACATCATCACCCCTCTCTCTCCCTCCCTCCCTCCTCTTCATACCGCCGTACTCAAATTAGTACTCAAATTAGTCCACAAATGATCCACAACCATTCCAGCTATCACTAATTATCCAAAGAGTTTGTCATTAGGCGATTTCAAATCCAATCTTAGATTAACACTTAGTCAGACCTCAGGGATCCTGTGCTCCCTATAGCGGTTAAACAAACCAACAGTTCAAAGGATCAGGTATTCCACTTTAAGAGGAGAGAGAGACAAACTGGAAAAATATAAAAGCAAAGGGTAAACAACTGTTCACTTGAAAGAAACAGTTCCTGCAGCTTCACAGCACGGACGCTCCGATCCATTATTCATTTCAGTCCAAAAATTCTCTTATCTTCTCAAATTGGTGCCTCGTAATTTCAAGAAAATTCTAAATTATGTTGTCTGGCTGAGCTCTGAGCTAATAATAAAACTGATTAAAGAGGGAAAGAGGGTACTGACCATTGTAATGATGTACGCATCCCAAAAGCCCATAGGGCTTTGGTCAAAGGTGGCTCACTATACAGGGATAAGGGTCCCATTTGCAATGCATACAATGTATCTCCCATAGCGTAGAGTCTGGCAGTAGTGATATGGCCAACAGGCCAAGGTGCTGTCCAGCTACTGCCAGGCTCTGTTTTCGGTGCCCTTTGGGGCCAAAGTCTTTTCCACAATTAGCTAAGGCTCCCAGTAATTAATTCACAATTCTGAGTCTACTAATTCACAATAGATCAGTGCCAGGAAATCTCACTGACAAATGTCAATAAATAAAATGAGGTATGCCAAGCAAAAACCTAATAAAAAATAATTTATAAGAACGCTGTAAGTACAGAAATGGTTTGCTCAGTCAGAGGTTAATATCCAACTAGTCAGGGACAACTGTATGGACTTTAGAGTTTGTGACAGCAACTTCTAACGATTCGCGGCTTGTGAGCATCATAGAACAAAACAGGCATCATGTGTATGTTCCTGAGAGTTAGGACTTTACAGAAGTTTTTGTAAGAAAAACCGTCTCCAGGATCCACTCTTGTTTCACAAACACAACTCTAGCTCAGCCCCCGTTAATCACACAGAGGAATGGTTGGTATCTGCGGATGCAGAAGAAATGGACAAATCCAATGCAACAACCCAGCAGGTTAGAAGTCTGGCATCACAGTGGGACTATAGGACTTGGCTGTTTAACACCATTGGTACCCTGAGACTATGCAGCAGCATAGAAATGAACACAGTTCATCTGAATTTGAATAAACCCAAGTCTGAACTATGTTAGGCCAACCAGCTCCCAGAGATTTTCTCCACATGGTCAACAAGCAATTTATACCAGTGCGATGAATGGTCATTCGCAGACAAATGTAAAGTGATAGCGGTTTGCGCGATGAGACTGCTCCCAACTCTAATTCCCATATAACCGACAGTACTTAGTCGTCCTGTGTCCCATCCAATGTAAATCTACCTTGTAGCTGTGCTAGGCTACTAAGCCTTGACAAGGTGCATACTTCCTTGCCACGGTCTTATTTCTCCACTTACATACCCAGCCGCCAGTCCCCATGCAGTTTCCCTTTGAGATCTATGCAGATGTTAGTTCTGACTGATCACACTCCTAATGTGCAGTAATTTAAATTGCTTCTCAGCCCACATCCTTCTCATCCTCCTCCCGCCATCCCACCCTCCCACCCTTAATGTCAGTGCATCGCTCAGTGAAAACGCAAGTACCAGAAACCAAGTCTGTCACTTAAAATATAATGCTGTCAGATCTGTTTCTTTAACCTTGAACCAATTAGCTGTTGTTGAGCTGTAATGAGTCCTGACATCACTCCGTTGTGATGAAACCCTTAATTGCTCGGGAGAAAATTGAAGCTTTTGACATCACTGCTGACAGACTTTTTTCTTTTTGCCTCTTCCCCCCCCATCTCTCCCTTCGTGCGGTCGCATGTGACTTGAAAGGTAGAGGAGCTTCACCGCCATCAGCTGTCCCGTCAGGAGAGAGAGAGAGAGAGAGAGAGAGAGAGAGAGAGAGAGAGAGAGAGAGAGAGAGAGAGAGAGAGAGAGAGATGGCTGGATGTTCTGAAATTATGAGGCCATTTAAGCCTCATGATAGGCCCTGGCTAGAGCGTCATTCAGCAGGGATGTTAGTGACATCCACGCTGGTTTGAGGAACAACGATGGATGCTGATAAACATTGAGCTAAAGTGTATAGATCAGAAGTGTCACGTGTTCTCCCTCTCCGTCCTCTAGGTCACCAGGCTGCTGATTATTGCGCACACGCGTCACCTTCGTTGCGCGCATCAGCGCCTAATGACACACCTGGATTCCCTGCCCTATATATGTCACTCCCTTTGGTTCCTTCCCCAGGCGTTATTGTTTCTGTTTCATGTCTGTGCATTGTTCGTGGTTCTTGTTTTGTATTATGTTTTGTTTATTGATTAAATGATTCACTCCCTGAACTTACTTCCAACTCCCAGGGCACACGTTACAGAATAACGCCTCACCAAAGGGAGGAGGTGTTGGAGGTGATGTCGGGTCCGGATGTCAGTACCGGATCTACCAGGGAGGCCTCAGCCAGTTCGTTGGACTCTCATACCTCAGCTGGCTTGACAGGTTCACATGCCTCGACATGTTCGACGGGTTTCCCTGCCTCAGCTGACTCGACAGGTTTCCATACCTTAGCGGAATCGATAGGCTCCCATGACTCAGCTGGCTCGACAGGCTCCCATGCTTCAGCTGGCTCGATAGGCTCCCATGCCTCAGCAGGCTCAATAGGCTCCCATGCCTCAGTGGGATCGATAGGCTCCCATGCCTCAGCGGGCTCGACAGGCTCCCATGCCTCAGCAGGCTCAATAGGCTCCCATGCCTCAGCGGGCTCGATAGGCTCCCATGCCTCAGCAGGCTCAATAGGCTCCCATGCCTCAGCGGGCTCGATAGGCTCCCATGCCTCAGCGGGCTCGACAGGCTCCCATGCCTCAGCAGGCTCAATAGGCTCCCATGCCTCAGCGGGCTCGATAGGCTCCCATGCCTCAGCTGGCTCAATAGGCTCCCATGCCTCAGCAGGCTCAATAGGCTACCATGCCTCAGCTGGCTCGATAGGCTCCCATGCCTCAGCAGGCTCAATAGGCTCCCATGCCTCAGTGGGATCGATAGGCTCCCATGCCTCAGCGGGCTCGACAGGCTCCCATGCCTCAGCAGGCTCAATAGGCTCCCATGCCTCAGCTGGCTCGATAGGCTCCCATGCCTCAGCAGGCTCAATAGGCTCCCATGCCTCAGTGGGATCGATAGGCTCCCATGCCTCAGCGGGCTCGACAGGCTCCCATGCCTCAGCAGGCTCAATAGGCTCCCATGCCTCAGCAGGCTCGATAGGCTCCCATGCCTCAGCTGGCTCGATAGGCTCCCATGCCTCAGCAGGCTCAATAGGCTCCCATGCCTCAGTGGGATCGATAGGCTCCATGCCTCAGCGGGCTCGACAGGCTCCCATGCCTCAGCAGGCTCAATAGGCCCCCATGCCTCAGCAGGCTCGATAGGCTCCCATGCCTCAGCTGGCTCGATAGGCTCCCATGCCTCAGCAGAATCAATAGGCTCCCATGCCTCAGCAGAATCAATAGGCTCCCGTGCCTCAGTGGGCTCGATAGGTTCCTAGGCCTCAGCTGGTTCCCATGACTTGACCGAAGCTTCCAGGAGTTTTCAGCCGGCTCGTCAGGCTCTCACGCCTTAGCCAGTTCGTCAGGTTTCTGCGCCTCAGCGTTGGTGACCAGTCTGCTCCTGTCCCCCGGGATCGTCCCATTGGTTGGCGTCCTTTGACTGGAGCCGCGCGCCAGGGAGGGGGTACTGTCACGTATGCTCTCTCCGGCGCTCTAGGTTGTAATGCTCCCACGCCTCAGCTAGATCGACAGGTTCCTGCGCCTCTGCAGAGGTGACTGGTCCGCTCCTGATCCCCGGGATCGTCATTTTGGTCGGCGTCTTGCGGCTGGAGCCGCATGTCGGGGAGGGGGTACTGTCATGTGTGCTCCCTCTCCAGCCTCTAGGTCACCAGGCTGCTGATTATTGCTCACACATGTCACCTTCGTTACAAGCACCAGCGCCTAATGACACTCACCTGGACTCCATCACCTCCTTGATTACCTGCCCTATTTATGTCACTCCCTTTGGTTCCTTCCCCAGGCGTTATCGTTTCTGTTTCATGTCTGTGCATTGTTTGTGCTTCTTGTTTTGTATTATGTTTTGTTTATTGATTAAATGATTCACTCCCTGAACTTGCTTCTGACTCCCAGCGCACACGATACAAGGAGACTATGGTGTGGTTTTAAGATGGGGGATGAATGGCTGT
The DNA here is from genome assembly GCF_036934945.1 of Oncorhynchus masou masou. Classification (NCBI taxonomy): domain Eukaryota; kingdom Metazoa; phylum Chordata; class Actinopteri; order Salmoniformes; family Salmonidae; genus Oncorhynchus; species Oncorhynchus masou. The sequence goes on along the minus strand of NC_088226.1, from coordinate 42,646,037 downwards.
ATGCATCCCAAATGGCACCCTATTCACTATATAGTACTACTATATAGCACTACTTTTGACCAGAGCCCTATATAGGGAATAAGGTGCAATTTGTGATGCAGTCCTAGGCTCAGGGAAGAATACTATACAGCGCATTCGGAAAGTATTCAGACCCCTTGACTTTTTCCACATTTGATGTTACCGCCTTATTATAAAATTGATTTAATAAAAAGTCTTCCTCGTGAATTTACACAATACCCGTTAATAACAAAGCAAAAACTGTTTTTGGGGTGTTTTTTTGCAAATGTATATAAAAAAATGTTTAAATACTTTATTTGGATAAGTATTCAGACCCTTTGCTATGAGACTCGAAATTGAGCTCAGGTGCATGTTGTTTCCATTGATCATCCTTCAGATGTTTCTACAACCTGATTGGAGTCCACCTGTAGTAAATTCAATTGATTGGATATGATTTGGATAGGCACACACCTGTCTATATAAGGTCCCACAGTTGGCAGTGCATGTCAAGGCAAAAAATCAAGCCATGAGGTCGAAGGAATTGTCCGTGGAGCTCCGAGACATGATTGTGTCGAGGCACAGACCGAAATAATTCTGTAGCATTGAATGTCCCCAAGAACACAGTGGTCTCCATCCTTCTTAAATGGAAGAAGTTTGGAACCACCAAGACTCTTCCTAGAGCTGGCTGATCAGCCAATCTGCGCAATAGGGAGAGAAGAGGTGACCAAAGAGGTGAAGAGAGGAGGTGACCAAGAACCCAATGGTCACTCTGACAGAGCTTCAGAGTTCCTCTGTGGAGATGGGAGAACCTTCCAGAAGGACAACCGTCTCTGCAGCACTCCACCAATAAGGCCTTTATGGTAGAGTAGCCCGACGGAAGCCACTCCTCAGTAAAAAGGAACATGACAGTCCACTTGGAGTTTGCCAAAAGGAAACTAAAGACTCTCAGACAATGAGAAACAAGATTCTCTTTTCTCATGAAACCAAGATTGAACTCTTTGGCCTGAATGCCAAGCATCACGTCTGGAGGAAACCTAGCACCATCCCTACGGTGAAGCATGGTGGTAACAGCATCATGCTATAGGTATGTTTTTCAGCAGGAGGGACTGGGAGAGCAGTCAGGATTTAGGGAAAGATTAATGGAACAAAGTACAGAGATCCTTGATGAAAACCTGCTCCAGAGATCTCAGGACCTCAGACCGGGGTGAAGGTTCACCTTCCAACAGGAGAACGACCCTAAACACACAGCCAAGACAACGCAGGAGTGGCTTCGGGAAATGCCTCTGAGTGGTCCAGCCAGAACCTAGACTTGTAACCAATCTAACATCTCTGGAGAGACCTGAAAATAGCTGTGCAGCGACGCTTCCCATCCAACCTGACAGAGCTTGAGAGGATCTACATAGAAGAATGGGAGAAACTCTCCAAATACAGGTGTGGCAAGCTTGTAGCATCATACCCAAGAAGAATCAAGGCTGTAATCACTGCCAAATGTGCTTCAAGTAAGTACTTAGTAAAGTGTCTGAATACTTATGTGAATGTGATATTTCCATTTTTGCAATGAAATTTGCAAACATTTCTAGAAACCTGTTTTTGCTTTGTCATTATGGGGCTATTGTGTGTAGATTGATGAGGATTGGGTTTTTTTATTTCAGATTAAGGCTGTAACGTAACAAAATGTGGAACAGGTCAAGGGGTCTGAATGCTTTCCAAATGCACTGTATGGCTAATGTTTGGACCAGAAATGAGACTGTTGTCTATTCGAGGGTTATTCGCTAATACCCTGTGTTTTGGTTGATCATGTCACATGACCTGGATTTTAACCTTTATTTAAAGCCTTTTCACGAATTTAGAATTACACCAAAAATGTAAGCAATTGTCTGAGGATGGTGCTGGACCATTTGACATGAATGAAAAATAGGAAATTGTGATGAAAATGCATGAAATAAATGTTCAAATACTGGTCATGACATGATCAACCAAAGCACAAAGATCTAACTATTATGATTAACCAAAATTGGGAGAACTCCTCCTAAACATAACACCTCCTCCAAGTGACAGGGATGTACGGTGATATCTTATTGTTTCCAGTTTCATTTAAATAATTAATTAACAGTTGACCCATGTGACTGTGACTGCCTCTAATAAAAAGCAACGGAAAACAGCCTTTGTGGAATCGATATGAGTCAGAAACAGTTATTCTAGTGTCAAAATTGACTACAACGTGTAAATAGGATTATTTTTGGTCATATAGTCAGTCTCGTCTAAAACATCCATACGTCACAACGTATTAGCCTCAGATTTGAAATGGAATGTGAGATGTAAATCTACATCTGGAAGAGGATGATAGAAATCCTCACTACTTCATGTAATGATTTTTCTATTAGATCGTAATTATTACTATATAGCCTACACTTTCTTGTTTTGAACTTCTAATGCAAGTTGGGCAGGTGTGGCAATTTATTTTACCTTTATTTAACCAGGCAAGTCACTTAAGAAAAACAATTGTACTTTTGATGACGGTTTAGGAACAGTGGTTTATGTGCGTTGTTCAGGGGCCAAAGGACAGCTTTTAACCTTGGGGATTCGATCTTGCAACCTTTCGGATACAAGTCCAACGATCTAACGACTAGGCTACCTGCCACCCCAATGATCGCAAGAGCAGCTGCTCACGGTTTTGATGGCTCCAATGCAGTTCCACGTCTGACACAGCCAAAACATCCGCTATGCAGGTGTCTGCTATCACCAGTTAACGCTTGAGCTGATTGAATCCAGGGGCTCTATTCAATTCGTATCGCTGAATCGTTATAGGTTGCTGATTGAAATGTAAAATAATTTCCGATTGAGCTGACATATGCAGCGTTAATTGTGAATGCAGTCTCCGCCAATTCGGATTGTCTTTACATTTTCATCATTCTGTAATGCTGGATTTACAGCGATATGGTTTGAATAGAGTCCTGGGCCTATATTGTAGACTACTTAGACGTCTCCTTGACTCAAGGTGACAAAATGTAGATTCTCAGCAGAAGGTCATACAAGCGGGCTTCAACTCCGTCTGGGCTGATTTTATTTCCAACCAATCAGTTTCTGATGGAAGGTCTGCTTGATGGAGGTGTAAATCTAAGCGCACATTAATAGACTGAAACACTTTAAGTTATACACTTACCATACTTGCTTGTCAATTCGTATTAGCTGCAGCTTAATCAAAGTCAGGTCGTTTATCTCACATCGGCCTAATTGAACAAAGCTGATGGCAGCTTATTATGCTTATCCAATAATAATGCACTTAATCACAGATTGGGCACATCCTTGCATGTTGCCACACATCATGAAACACATTGAGCCAAAAATTACAGACATTCGCCATTGTCACAAAATAGAACTCAATTGATTGAACATGAAATTGACTTTGATATGATTGAAACAGCCTTCGGAAAGTATTTACACAAAGTGTTATGTTTGGGGCAAATCCAATACAACACATTACTGACTACCACACTCCATATTTTCAAGCATGGTGGTGGCTGCATCATGTTATGGGTATGCTTGTAATCACTGAGAACTGGGGAGTTTTTCAGGATAAAAAAAAAAAAACTAAATGGAGCTAAGCACAGGCAAAATCCTATAGTAAAACCTGGTTCAGTCTGCTTTCCACCAGACACTGGGAAATGAATTCCCCTTTCAGCAGGACAATACACCTAAAACACAAGGCCATATCTACACTGGAGTTGCTTACCAAGAAGACTGAATGTTCTACTTGAAAACCTATGGCAAGACCTGAAAATGGTTGTCTAGCAATGATCAACAAACAAATTTGACAGAGCTTGAAGAATGTTGAAAAGAATAGTGGGGAAATATTGCACAATCCAGGTGTGGAAAGCTCATAAAGACTTATGCAAAAAGACTCACAGCTATAATCACTGCCAAAGGTGCTTCTACAAAGTTTTGACTCAGAGGTGTACATACTTATGTAAATTAGATATTTATATATTTACTTTTCAATACATTTGCTGCATGTTCTTCAACCATGTTATCACATTCTCATTATGTGTTATTGTGTGTAGATGGTTGAGAAAGAAAATCTATTTAATTTATTTTGAATTTAGGTAACACAACAAAATGTGGAATAGGTCAAGGGGTATGAATACTTTCTGAAGGCACTGTAGGCCCATGTAGCCTATGTAGGATACCTTTCAACGCAGTCATCTCGGTTTTAATTTTAAGCATAATTTTATCGTTCATCTGTTTGTAACAATTGATGTTAGCCTACTTTGGCAACTTTGTATTTGTAGTCAACGTGTTCTGGAGTTATCGGCAGTCAGAGTCAGACAGATAGCCTAAACGTCTTGATTTTTGCGTAGATATTCTGTGAATAAAGTGCCGTGGAATGGAAAAATAATAATTTAATGATGCACTTTGGCTGCTTTATGAATGGTCTGGATCACTCGTAGATGTGCGATGGTTTACATTTGAGTAATAATTCCAAGATGACCTTCACGTTACGAAGGCCATGGGAAACGAGGCACAGGTATACAGTAGATATTCCGCTGTTCCTAGTGAATCCTATATTCATATCTGACTCTTGGGTTGAATTGTAAAGTTGTTCAAATAATTGTTTTTGACTATTTCTTTTACAAAAAAAGCGCGTTTCGGTCTGGCACAATTTGACAATGTCGGAGTTTATGAAAATATACATATTGTTAATATCATAGATGAGCAATGGAAAAGCAAACACAAGGCTAAACTATGGTAAGTCTGGTGTTGGCCAATGTCAACTGCACTTGTTGAACAAGTTTTAAAATGCCCTCCCCGGCCTAAATACTATTTAAAATGATATATCCTACAAAGTGCAGATTATTGGCTCACGTGGTTATATAGGCTATGCTACGTATACACAATAGTGCATTTTTTGAATTATTAATAGGGATAATATTGGTTCATTTCACGCCTCTAGCAGTAATTGTATGGTTTGAGTGTATGCGACAGGTCCTACACCACAACGCCTGCCCACAATCACAGCTTCTGCACAATCCCAATTCGCATTTTGCATGATTTTAACCTTATTACTGTTTTCTCAAATTCACAAGCTTTGAAAACGCACATCTTGACAACCCACCATCTTGCAAATTATCACTTTGACACCCAGCCATCATCACCGTACAAGTTTAAGGATCCAACCAATGATAATTAAGGGAGGATACCCAAATGCGTAAAATGCATCACCCATCCCTCCTCTCTGTTTGTGCAACTGTGCTCGTAAAAGCGTGCGCGTCATAGCCAAAGCCAACCAAGCCACCATCCAAGAGCCAACCAAGTCCCCTCGCACGTCTCGGGCGCATAATTACTGTAGGAGTGTTTTTATTGTTTGGGATAAAAACGATCTGGTGATATTCGTGTTAAGAGAGAGACGCAAGTGGCGTAGTAATGAGAGGGCCGAGGAGAGTGTAAGTGTTACCTCATTAAGATAATGACTAAGATATCGCAGCCATTACATCAGTTGGAAAATGCAGCAGCGATTAAAGAGGGCCAACACAGTTGGTTCCTCGAGGCAACGAGAACAAACCAGCCCTCTGAAGCCCTTCTGTTCTGTTCTGGCTAATGTGTGTCATGGCAATGAAAGGCCTGAACATCTTCGTTTTATTGTTAATACCCTTTCCCGTCGCCTTCTCCTACCAACCAACCAACCGCTTGGTATTGTCAATAATAAGTGCTCAAGAAAATAGTATAGGCTACCATACCTTTATCAAAAGCTGCATGGACAGAATTGCCAAGGTTATAAATCAGGTAATACTCAGAATATTTCTGGGGATATCATAATTGGTATCATTATGCAAGGACGTGCTGTTTGTCCTACAATGACCCGTGCAGCCTTATTTCACATGCGTGTTCTGACTATAGAGTGCAATGTATTTAGCTAAATAATAACACAAAACCGCCAAACGCATATCTGCTTGAGCCATGCAAAAGTTGAATTTACAGTTTGATCTTTGAAGCTTTTTTTTTTTACAACACAGGGAACTTCGGCTGGATAATTTTATTCTGCAAGCTTTAAAGCTAGAATCCTAGTTACTACATATACATGGATGATATATAGAACTAGCCATTGATTCTTGAAAAAATAGAACTTGTAAATGCTTAGTTTAACTGTCGTACCCCATCAGAACCCAAAATACAAGTTTTTTTTTACTTCAATGTTTGTAAACAATGTAAATGAAGACAAACACTGTATAGCCTCAAAACATGGTTGAAACTGAGATATCATGGATGGTCAGTCCTTGCATCCATTGCTTTCTGTTTGAATTTGAGAGTGGTTACATTTCTCCAGGCCCATGCCTCAGCTTTTTATCAAAACACAGATGGGGTATCCGCTGCGTTATTCTTTCAATTAAGGATTCTAGCTTTAAATATTTTGTCTGCATGACACACTCACGGACAGTGATTTTAATCTCAATCGTGGTGCAAATTGGTAGGCCTGTTTTCTCTATTTAAAAAAAAAATTCAAAAATGTGAATTTTAATCATCTTGATTTATATTTTAGTTGGGCCAGCATAAGTGGTTGACTTTATGATTTCTTTCTATTTGTTGTAAATTGTGAATATTTTTGCCATTGTTGGGGTCATCTGAAACGATCCGGCATAAGAAAGGGGGCCACGGCTATAGTCGTTTGAACATGAGGGGCCACTGCCTAGTAATTCACATAGCGGTTGAATGGCTTATTATTAATGAATTGGAATGGCGCACCCATCCTTTGCCCAGAGCAATAAATAAATTATGTTTAGAAGCCATGCATACGATAAAATGCCTCCTTATTGTTGCTAAATTGGACATGTGTGCAATACTGCTGATGAGCAGACAGCTAATGTAAAAGCAGATCACATTTAGTCAAGTTCATTTGTTTTCTAATTACCAATCAGTCCTAAAGGCAAAAAATATATATATATATTTTGTGCATCGAGCAATTCGATGGCATTTAGGCTATTTCTTCCTAATAGCCTAAGTTTTCTTATTTTATTTTATTTTTTAATTATACGAAAAAGAAAATGTATACCCTAATACTAGCCTTACTCATCAAAATGTTGCAATATAAATAATGATCGTGTGCATCAATACAATCTGATTTGCCATACAGTGTTCGTGTGAATACCTCCTTGGTCCCTCGCCTGTGTGAGCATACATTGTTTTATCTGTTTGCTAGCTTTTAATTAGGCAATATAATGGTGGACCACTGAACTATCCGCTTTTCTATCCTTCAAATGGGAAGAATGTCTGACGCTTCTTGTGTTGAAATTCACCAATGACCGGCTCTGCAGTCTCTGTTGTGAATACCAATTAATGCATATGCAAATAACGCTGCAGGAAATATGAGAACAAATTATTTGTTTAAGGGACACATAATCCCTATATTTGAGCCATCGTCGTTTTATATTTATTTTCGTTCTCAAGATCTACCTTTTGTTTTACAGTTTAAATTTCATTGGGACAGTCACGTATAGTTTAATAAAGAAAATAGTCCAGATTATTTTCTTATTAAGTTGCTAAACTGTGAGGAAACTACAATTGGGCTATAGCCTACATAAAGCAGCCTAGCGTTCCATTGTCACTGTCGAGACCAGCAAAGGTCAACTTGGCTAGAACAGGAATTTAATAACACGGTAATCAGCAAACGATTCACCAATTAGGGAAGCCCAAACAAACGTGCCCCAAGGCGCTTCCATCCGAGAGTCAATTCACTTGAAAGCGGCCCCTCGCCACTATTCTCTGGGGGATGTGATTATACTTTTTTTTTTAAATACTATTCTAATGTTCATTTAATTATTGTCCCACGTGCTATATTTAAAAATCTCTGTCACCGATAGCAAACATACACGTTGTCCCAAATATAAAATAATAAGAGTACACAAGACCCGAAATAGGCGCAAATGTCCTGTAGGCCAGCTGATAAATGTTTTTTTTTTTGTTTAAATGGCTTTTATGTTTTGGGCAATAGCCCTGATAGGCCTACCTGTTTATATATTGTTGTAAATCCCTGTCAAAAGGTTTCGCTTATTAGGCTACCATAAGCATAAAGGCCTATCTGAGTCTGATTTAACTAGGCCTAGCCTAATATTGTCCTTTTTTTCTTCAATAAATTTTAATAAATGTTCCGTTTTCACTTATAAATCAACGGATGCCAAAATATGGACAACGAACAATATAACATTTCCAGTGATGTGTTGTTTGTTTACAATTTTTTCTTTCGTTTTAATGTCAGTGCACTTTTTAATCTCTCACGCTGAGATGCCTCGCGCTTGCTGTCTGTCGGGTGTGCTAGTCTCGAGCGTTGTGCTCGCATAGAACAGCTGCTGCGCGAAGACCACCTTCCCGATTCCCAGGGTACCAACCCAGCATCTAATCAAACCATTCATTCTCACCATCACATAGAGAGAGCTGCCTGCTGCATATGCATATAGGCGACCGAGGGGAGACTACAGTTCTCGCCAAATGAATGCGGTCACATGATAAGTGAAAAGTAATCTAAAGAAATTCCTATTTGCATTACCGATTAAATCATGTCCGAATAAATAAACATGTAGGCCTAGTCCTAACGTTGAATCTATAGGAGATTTTAAATTTATAGGAAATACATTTATTTTGGAAATATATACATTGTAAAACTTGAAATCCGGGCATTCGAGATTTCAGATTAAACCCCCCAAAAAATGTGACGTCTGATATTTGGTTATGTAGGCTACTTAAACAATACATATAGACCTATTATCTTTATAAATCGCGCTACATAGGTTATTTTAAGAGCTATCGTGTTGCATGGGTATGCTAGGCCTCTTTTAAACTAATTGACTGCACATTATCAGAATGTAAACAAATGTTTGTCTCGGTATCTCGTATTAACCCCATAGGCCTACGCTTTCAGCCTGCAGAAATATTAATGTCACATGGCGTTTTGAATGTTTGGATGACAATGAAGGTCAGACTGACTGCCCCGACGTCTTTCACATAGAAGTATCCGAGAAGAATCATTTTAGTATCATTCCGTCTTTATTCAACCCTTTCTCTCCATCTAATAAACTTTATAAGTTTATTTGCTAGTATAAGTGTATTTGTACAAAAAAAACTAAACAAACAATCAATCAGACATATGAACAGTCCTTTTTCTGTCATGGCCTCGACTCGATGCTGGCTCTCAGTCATATTCAATATTACATCCTTTTACTTCTTCTGTAAAGTTGTATTTTATATATTGTTGTTTTTTTCAAATGTATTTTTCATCGTTTGTTCAGCGCAGTTAGTCACATCACATGTAGACCAGGTTAAAACAGTTTTTATGGAATCGTCTTGTTGTTGTATCTACCGCTGATGCTGCGTGCCGGGCATGCCGTTACCCAGCGGGTTCAATGCCGGTTGGCCCCCAGGCCCAAGGCCATGGATGAGTACTCTCGGGACAAGAGGCCTCTGGAGACCGGGATGTGGTTGCTGCGGAGTCCGGTACATACTGCTGTACATTGCTGCGGCTGCTGCGGCTGCTGTTGTGCTGTCCATGGTGCCCAACAAGCTCGGGTGGTAGAAATAGGGCGACGGGAACATTCTTTGTAAAGCGGAATAATTTCCGGCTTCAGCCAGTAGCTCTAATCCGACCGCTGTCTGTCTTTTCCACTTCGTCCTGAAATCAGATCAAAATACAACAAATCAATTATTTAACTGGTTCAGACTCTGAGAATTCCCCAAACGGACCCTTAATTGGTAAGATCTAATTATTTGCAGCATGAATCGGTGATTATGCCTTTAATTAGCCTAGGCAAACGACACATCCAAAAAAAGTTAGGCTTTTTCAAGTGCGCAGTGCCTATATTTAGTCTATAAAATCATAGATTAATTTCAGATCATTATTCCCTCACTTGATCCTTCTCGCTAGGCCTCACCAAGTGCACTGTAAACATTGGCAGGCTAACTTTAAGATGGTAGGCTATAGCCTAATTAGGCCTATACAATAATGTATAAAAACGTAGGCGTTGTGTTACTATATTGAACGAGAAAGAAAACCGCAGGATTATAAAATTATTGCAGTCATACCATATTTCGTCATTATATTGTGCTGTGTCTGTATTTATTTTGGCTACTATATGGGCGCCGGCGCTGTTAACACTAATCTTGGCTGACATTTGGGGAAATCTTAACACTGATGCCGGAGAGGCAAATTGTACATTGTCAACATCATGTAGCGACTGTTCAGACATACTTTTATAACCCCAGGGGGATGTGTATTTCAATAACCAATACCACGTAATAAAACTGTGTGGGTTAATCTTGCAAATAAATATCCTTATGTGTCTAGGTCCATGGCAACCATTTTGATTAGACCTGTTTAACTATTCCTCTTGATCTGTTCTAAAGTTATTCTGTTGTACTGTATTGCATTCTATTCGATTCTATCTGTTCAGTAGTTCTAATTGTCTAAAATCCATGCAGGTTATGGGCCTGCATTTAAAGGCAACAAAAGCCTAATACAAAAAAAAATACACTTAACTGCACTTCATCCACAGGCCAACTCCTCTTAATTATATTCCAGTCTAACGAAGTTAACTAAAAAACAGCACATGCTGCACAGCACTTACATCGTGTTATTATCGGCTTACATTACTACAGTTATTAAAATGATATAACATTATTATTAGTAGGCTATATTCATGTAAATAACATCACCACCAATAAAAACTAGCCTAATAATAAACAAAAATAAGGTCATAATAATAGCCTAATAATAACAGAGATTATTTTAAAACAAAAACATTGTGAAGATAATGAATGATGTTTTATAATAGGTGTGACATACCGTCGGTTTTGGTACCAGGTTTTCACCTGTGTGTCGGTCAGGTTGAGTGCTGCCGCGAGGTCCATGCGATCCTGCACGCTGAGGTATTTTTGGCGCTCGAAGCTTCGCTCGAGTTGGTTGAGTTGATGGTCTGAAAAGGCCGTCCGTGCTTTACGAGGTTTTTTTGACCGTGATTGAGGACTATCTCTGCTACTTGAAATTTCCCGTTCATTCTCTTCTTTTGTTCCTGAATGGGAAAAAAATATAAGTGGATAATAATTTTAGTTTTTATTTAGGCCTCATTCAAGCCTATGGTCCAATGAAAATAAATTAGCAACAAATACGTGTCCTATCAGTTCTGAGCTAAAACAAGGTCAAAATATGTATTTTAAAAATGAAAAATAAAAATAAATTGATATAAACAGTTGCTTTTAAACTTTGAACCTGTTACAATAGTATTTTATAAAGCTGAGCAACCGAGTTGAAACTGAAGTACTGCATTTGTCAGACAGCCAGCCAGCCAGCCAGCAAAAAAAAAAAAAAAATCTACGGCCAATAAGAAATCCGGACTGTATTTGTCAACTTAAGTTTTTAGCAGTAAAACTGGGAAATCGATATGTCAATCCATCTCTATTTGTAGCAGTTTCTGCAGCGCTCGTGATCCGCCCTCTAGGAAGAACAATAATCTCTCTAATTGACACACAAGGGAGGCTCGCGCACCGGGAACATCTCGCGCCAGCCTTACATCTGTTTTCGATTCTGTTATGCTAATAAAAAAGGGCAACTGAAAATCAACCCTTTAATATCATTGTCTAATAAGACAGCCTTTGAAACATATACACAAGGTGGTCTACATTCAAGGCTGTTAGCCTGTACTGTACACTGTGTTTGAGCTTTAAAAAAACTATACTGACCAAAGAAGCCTACTAAATAGCATTATCATGTGAATTTGAATTTCCATGTGCGTAAAATATATGACAAACAAAGGTGTTCTTCTTGTTACTATTATTGTTGAATTATTATGCCTATTGACGCAATTGACCTATTCAATTTGGTGGTTATTTTCCAATAAAAAAATTCTATAGGCTAGGATACTTTCAACTTTTTTCAGGCACAGAAAATTCAACACAAATAGGCTTTGTATGTGAGCTTTGTATGTATTCTGCACACCATTAGCCGACTATGACAGCCTACCCAATAAAATACACGTTTATAAGTACACTGAAAAGCTCACTTAAAATAAATAAAGGTACTTACGCCAGCCAATAACTAAACCATAAAAAAGCATACAAAACATTTCCATATAGGTCTAAGTGTAACCTAAATATTCACTTACCGTTGCATTTCATTTCCATATCGTCTCTTTTGTCCAACTTGCTCCTATTTTCATCTTGTTCCAACTTCGGCCTGAAGCCGTCCCCACTGTCCCTGGCATTCTCAGGTTTGGGGGTGTGATGGGGTGACTGTACGCTGGTGCTGTAAGGTGCGCACGCTGCCAGGGGTTTGCTGTCGCCTAAAATGTCTTTGATTAAAAACGAAGAGGTGGCAGTCCTGGGGGCACAGGCGGCCCCGGCCCCTAGCTGCTGCGGCTGGGGCGATAGTTGCAAACTCCCTGGTTGGTTGTGGTGGTGGTGGTGATGTGGTAGGCTGTCTTGGAGCAGATGCGGCTCGGCGTGCTCCATGGTGACCGATATGGGGGAAGAGGGGGCCGTTCCCACTGTGTCTATGTCCGAACATGACGGGGACGGGGTGGCCTGGCTCCGGCTGAAATCCGCTGTCCTGCTGTCGCCGAGGCGGAAATCTCCGTTCATTAGCGCAGTGTTAACAGAATTAGTAGCGTTGGATAAAATAGTGTCTATTCCAAAGTTCGATCCGCTGGAGGATTCCATAGTAAGAAAATGAAATAAATACGGGGATTTAAGTCTTCATAACAACATTAAATTGTATCCTCCATACAATTAAAAACTAAACGAAAACTATAAGATAACATTAACAGAGGCACATGTACTCCTAAAAGTCAAACGAATTTAAGAGTTGAAATGGTCAGGAAAATAAACAAAAGCGAAATCCACGTTTTATATAAAAATACGGTCCAAGAATATGTTGCTACATTCAATAGTAAATCTGGAGACCAGTGGGTCTGTCTGTGTAGTCCACGTCCTTTGTTATGGGTAATGAACTTTCTCTCAAAGTTGTGGTGTGGCGATTCGTACGGCTAACTCCTCAACATCACGCTCCCCTTTTGCTTGTAATCGTTCTAGTGTTGCTCTGCAATTACTTCCTATACAGACGTCACGGCCACGGTGAGGGAACTAATATTTTCTACTTTATCATAACACTCTCCGCGTTTTCCTCTTCCTCTCCTGTCATTGGTTACAGCGTTGACGGCCCCCGCACCTCACCAATCAGGGAGTTGTTTCTTTATCTTGACAATCTCGAGCCAGCCATTGAATTCTGGATGATCTTTTGAGCCATGCTTATTCGACTATGCCTTGGCATAAGCCTTCTTCATGTAAGCAGAAAAATAAAAACCGAAATTGCTGTGTTTAAAATGGAGTGTTGAATAGAAAGGAAATAAACGCAGCACTGGAAATTAATTTGCGTTAGTATGTGTTTTTACACAGTATTTGCACGAGTTGATTTGTTTTTATTTACAACAACCCAAAAAAATCTAACTAAAAGCGATTCACTATATTTTTTTCCAGCTACACAATTGCAAAATGCATCCATGTCTACAACCCTATCGAAATAGCTATTGCTACATCTGTCTGCGAAATAACATTCATGACCTGTCTAATATGTCAATGGTTTATTTCCGTGACATGGAATGCATGAGACAGGCTCATAGAATCTAGACAGGCTCATACAATCTCACACTCTAAGAAAAACAGGATCCTGATAGAGGCTCAGTATACTGTAGAACCCATTTTTAGGGTTCTTTAATCAGAACCCCAGGGGTTCTTGTTCACTGAACCAGCATTGGTTCCATTTCGAACCATTGGGTTCCATATAGGGTTCTATATGGAAGCAATTTCGGTTATATATTGAACCTTAAGGGGTGCCATATATGAAGCAAGCATTTAACTATTTTTCATATAACTCATATAACTCGAACACTTTTCTAAGAGTGTAGAACGAACGCATGGTTGTATTTTTGTGTCAGGCTTTTCTAACAGTATCGCTCATAACTTGAGGGAAATTGTGGGGTGAATATTTTGGTGTAGACTATTTTCCAGATTAAGTTTAATCTTATTTCATCAATTGAGTATTGTATTGCTAGGTTTTCTATAATCCCAAACCTTACACCTAAGCAAAGTATGTGTATTATACCAGTGGCAATATATTGCAGGGATGTGAATAGAGACAGAGAAATAGTGATAAGACCTAGCGCGATACATGTGCTTGTAAATGGGAGGAGTGGTAACTGTCATGACAGCACACAGTTCTCCACTCTAATTAGTACAGTAATTATGAAATGCTAATGAACGATCAAAGGTATTATAATTACACTACTTTCTGATGTGGAATTGAAGGACGGAGCGGAACTGCATGCTGTGCGTACATGCTCTATATACTTTCTAGTCGGTTCTGTTGTGCTCTGTTTGTGCTCTAAAAGATTCCTGAAATTCTTATTCTGGTAGTTATCCTGCTAGCTAGAGCGACACATGTTACACCTGGGTCTGACGACGAGACGTCAACACTGGCGTTTTTTCGCCTGCAGATTCTCTCTCTCTCTCTCTCTCTCTCTCTCTCTCTCTCTCTCTCTCTCTCTCTCTCTCTCTCTCTCTCTCTCTCTCTCTCTCTCTCTCTCTCTCTCTCTCTCTCTCTCTCTCTCTCTCTCTCTCTCTCACTTTGCAGCATGTTTGTAGTGTGGTGATGGTGGTTGTGTTTTCCCGAGCTGGCCGCGGCAGTACCAGACCGGTTAAACACTATTCTGCAACTGATCACGCTGTGATTTGGTGCTCGGGCAGGGTTCCACTGACAGACCAGCGTGGGACTCATCCTTAGGTTTGTAGTACTTTTATATTTGTTGTCCGACTTCAAATTAAATGCATTGATAACGAGAACATTGAATATAATTCGAAGCTAAAATGTGATATGTTGTGTGTTTGGGTTAACGACGATATGGAGAGTTCATAGGCCTAATTTAAAAACTTTTTAACACATATAAATTACACTGTTACAAATATTAATGAAAAGCAAAAATATATATTAATGTATTTATTAATGAATTATTAATATAATACATTTATTCATTTCATCCCTGAAACGGCTTAAACTTTGGGGGGGTTGATGAATTGCTCGGTTTATGAATATTATCGACAACGGCAAAGACGGGGCTCGATGGAACTCAGCTAATGTTGTTCACTGACACAAACAAGATATCGACAAAATGGACATCGTTGGAAAATAAGCTCTCGTTAACATGTTCAATATTTGTAGCCATTTATATACAATCCAAGCGCCATACAGGCTACGTATTCTGTATTGTTGTATTCAGTTTCTCAGTAGGCCTATATGCTATTTTGTTGCTGGCCACAGCATATATTTTGGAACTATTTACATTTAGCAATGGTGGAATTCACAATTATTTACCATGGCAGGACTACGATATTTATCAAATAAAATGGCAAGATGTAGAAAGTAAAATGTCATATGTACACCGATTTTGATTAGATAGAATATCAAAAGTGATTCCTTGAGAGGGGCTCTTTTGGAATGTGCTCCTCTCATGCGCCGCAGACAGCTCAGGCTTGATTAAACGAATTTCGTCACAAGGCGGCGACAAATATACCATATTATGCACAATAGGCTAATAATGCACCGTTTCTTGCCGAATAAAGATTTGCTATATGTCAGGAGGATTTCTAATTTCTAAAATAATAAATCAAATGTGATCATTAACGAAACTTTTATGCTAGGATTTGTTGATGTCCACAGAAATGCTGGCCCATGTTGACTCCAATGCTTCCAACAGTTGTGTCAAATTGGCTGGATCTCCTTTGGGTGATGGACCATTCTTGATACACACGGGAAACTGTTCAGCCTGAAAAACCCAGCAGCGTTGCAGCTCTTGACACGGTGTGCCTGCACCTACTACCATGCCCCATTCAAAGGCACTTAACTGTTGTGTTTTGCCCATTCACCCTCTGAATGTCACACATTCACAATCCATGACTCAGTTGTCTCAAGGCTTAACAATCCTTCTCTAACCTGTCTCATCACCCTCATCTACACTGATTAAAGTGGATTTAACAAGTGACATCAATAAGGGATCATATCTTTCACCTGTATTCCCCTGGTCTGTCTGTGTCATGGAAAAAGAAGATGTTCTTAATGTTTTGTAAACTCGGTGTATACAGGATACAAGTGAAAAAACAAACAAGAACATTATCATTAGCCAAAATACATTTTTACTTGTTCAAGTTGAACTTGATTTGAGTATATAAGTAAGTCCAAAATGGATAACTGTATGTCAAACACAAGGTTGTGTTGTGGTGTGTATTGATTTAGGCAACATTATTAGAATACGAACGATCTAGAACACATAGGTCTAGTTCACGGGTTTTTCGCGTAGCCTATTTAAATCAACCACCATGTGGGAGAAGAACAATCCATAAGCAATGTGTTATTCTATTTACCTTTCTTTCTCTAAAGTACAAATCACTACAGACGACCAAAGCGATGGTAAAACATGTCAGTCAATCCGTTGAAGGGAACATTGCATCATTAACAGCCAACTAATTGAAACGGCAACAATCAATCGCATTATTAGGGTTAAGGGCGCTGCAGGAACAAATACATTGAATGCTACCAGTTAGGGTATCATCTTATTAGCCTCAGCGGATTGTCGATGATGGGACAGTGAAATAATAGCTTGCACCGCATTGATTATCTCGCTGCTCTGCATCGAAGCTGTCACTCCAGTCCACTGCCGATCTGAAGTCTTTTGCATGGGCCAGTTGCAGCATTTATATGGAGGCAAGCCACATTAGGGGTCAATCACTCCAGGCCAGCAAGGCCTACCAAAGCCAGGCCAACTATCTAAAACAAACCGTTTAAATGCATGATATAAGTCTAAAGATTATCATATATTTTTTATTTGTTTATAACAGTATGTTGTGAATATTGCTTCAAATGTTGGTTGACGTTTTGACTGCACAATCTGTCAAATATCCTGTTCAATGGTCGATAGACACACTAGCCTTAATATGTATCGTTTGAGTACAACCTTTTAACTGTTTCACCATATCATAATCCACAGTGTTTCGTTATTATTGTTGAGAAGGTTTACATCCCCAGCCCCCTCAGTAGCCTATACCAAGCAAAGTGGCAGGGTCAGACGGTTGAAATGACAAATGTTGCCTTTAACCATTTATTTGACAGAAGAGTGTAGGCCGACGAAGAATAGAAAATGATGTATATATTATGTATCTATTCAATTGACTCACTTCCAGTTGATCAACATCTGTTCAGCAGGGACAAATGACAAATTATGCATTTAATCATTTGCATTACAGTAGAGTATTGTTCTACTGAGGTAGAAAAGTAAGATCATTTTTCATAAATCAGCACTCCATTCAAAAAAAAATATTTCTGCTTCAATCCGGTATAAATTGGCTCAGCTTCAGATGACAAATAGGCCTACTCATCAAAAGACTCACATTTTTCCCACACATTTTATTTAAAAAGAAACTCCACTAGCTAATTATAACATGTATATGTATGGGACATTATCAATTAATTAGGCAAATTAATATAAATTAAATTGTCGTCTCCCAAAATGAGTGAAATGGATCAGCCTCTTTTTTTATTTTTTACAATCACTCAAAGAGTCTATGACCAGGGTGACATTTTATAGGCCTATACTGACAAAAGTTGTACATTTATTTTGGTAAAATTTATGTTATTTAAAAAAAAAAGTTGGCAGGTTAAGTTACTTATATAATATTTGGATTTTTCTCTCAGCAGCACACACATATGGTACGTTAACTTACAAATAGTCTTACCATTTTATGTGGGGTGTAAAGACACTGAAAATAAGGTTTTGAAATAAACATATATAGAGTTGAAGTTCGGAAGTTTACATACACTTAGGTTGGAGTCATTTAAACTCGTTTTTCAACCACTCCACAAATTTCTTGTTAACAAACTATAGTTTTGGCAAGTAAGACAACTACTTTGTGTACGACACAAGTAATTTGTCCAACAATTGTTTACAGACAGATTGTTTCACTTATAATTCACTGTATCACAATTCCAGTGGGTCAAAAGTTTACATACACTAAGTTGACTGTGCCTTTAAACAGCTTGGAAAATTCCAGAAAATGATGTCATAGCCTTAGAAGCTTCTGATAGGCTAATTGACATAATTTGAGTCAATTGGAGGTGTACCTGTGGATGTATTTCAAGGCCTACCTTCAAACTCAGTGCATCTTTGCTTGACATCCTGGGAAAATCAAAAGAAATCAGCCAAGACCTCAGAATTTTGTTTTAGACCTCCACAAGTCTGGTTCATAATTGGGAGCAATTTTCAAATACCTGAAGGTACCACGGTCATCTGTACAAACAATAGTACGCAAGTATAAACACCATGGGACCACGCAGCCGTCATACCGCTCAGGAAGGAGACGCATTCTGTCTCCTAGAGATAAATGTACTTTGGTGGGAAAAGTGCAAATCAATTCCAGAACAACAGCAAAGGACCGTGTGAAGATGCTGGAGGAAACAGGTACAAAAGTATCTATATCCAAGGTAAAACAAGTCCTATATCGACATAACCTGAAAGACTGCTCAGCAAGGAAGAAACCTCTGCTTCAAAACTGCCATTAAAAAGCCAGACTACGGTTGCAGCTGCACATGGGGACAAAGATCGTACTTTTTGGAGAGATGTCCTCTGGTTTGATGAAACAAAAATAGAACTGTTTGGCCATAATGATCATCGTTATGTTTGGAGGAAAAAGGGGGAGGCTTGCAAGCCGAAGAACACCATCCAAACAATGAAGCCCGGGGGTGGCAGCATCATGTTGTGGGGGTGCTTTGCTGCAGGAGGGACTGGTGCACTTCAAAAAATAGATGGCATCATCAGGAAGCAAAATTATGTGGATATATTGAAGCAACATCTCAATACATCAGTCAGGAAGTTAAAGCTTGGTCGCAAAAGGTCCAAATGGACAATGACCCCAATCATACTTCCAAAGTTGTGGCAAAATGGATTAAGGACAACAAAGTCAAGGTATTGGAGTGGCCATCACAAAGCCCTGACCTCAAGCCTATAGAAAATTTGTGGGCAGAACTGAAAAAACATGTGCGAGCGAGGAGGTCTACAAACCTGACTCACTTACACCAGCTCGGTCAGGAGGAATGGGCCAAAATTGCCCCAACTTATTGTGGGAAGCTTGTGGAAGGCTCCCTGAAACGTTTGACGAAAGTTTAACAATTTAAAGGCTTTGATTCCTAATACTAATTGAGTGTATGTAAACTTCTGACCCACTGGAAATGTGAAGAAAATAAATAAATGCGTAAATAAATCATTCTCTCTACTATTATTCGACATTTCACATTCTTAAAAGAAAGTGGTGATCCTAACTGTCATTTAACAGGGAATTTTTACTAGGATTAAATGTCAGGAATTGTTAAAAACTGATATTAAATGTATTTGGCTAAGGTGTATGTAAACCTCCGACTTCAACTGTATACTATATATATATATATATATATATATATATATATATATATATATATATATGTGTGTGTTTTAGAAGATACAGAAAAAATACAGAAAAAAGCTACTATCATGATCTTCAAATTGATCTACAAACTTGAAGAAGTAGCCAATAGTATACCGGAGTAGCCACAACAGATTTTTTTAACAGGATAATATATAACACAAGCGTGCCTCTTCTCCCTTGGACAAAATACCACGTATATACTGATATAATCATAAAGCAACTGACAGTGGACAGATTCAGACCTCAAAGAATAGTTTGTAGATTAGATTTACAGTAGACCTGATAGCTACTGTAGTAGATACATGTTTGGGTGTGGATGTGATAGTATTATGGAAAATATCACCCTGAATTGCTACCACCAGTGAGACCTACTGTATTCTTACAGTAATTAGAAGTAGTTAGAATTAGTGGAGGCTTAATTAGTGTTACAAATGACTAATAATGCTTGTAATAGTTATGTGGCATAAATTAATTGTCACTGTACTCTAATACTTCATGACAGTTCAATTAGATTACATTTCCAGCAACAATGTGATTATTTAATGTGTTTACTTTTTAAAACAAGCTCTCAGTGCTGTCTCAATGAGCACATGTTGACATGAAGCAGGGGATAACATGACAGTTGTGTGGTTAGGGTTGTTGTGACATTGACTAGATGTCAGAGACGTTACTTTCAGATGGACCACTTTCCAACCGGAGGGGAAAGGTCAAGGGTCGGTCAAAAAATCTCTAAAGACTTTTACAACCTTTCTATTTCCTCACTAACATGTTGTTAACTGCTGATGCTCATTAAAACACAATCTTGTTTAGCCGCTTTCAAGTCTGAAGGAAGGAACAATGTCTAATGTGGATCTATGGATATTGTGTGACTGTCAGCTAGCGGATGCTTGGCAGACATCCACACACCAATAACTAATTTATACAAGTATTATCAGTGAGATTATTACAGTAATCACACTGTAGACGGTTTGTTGTTTAGCAACAAATTTGGCTTAGATTGTTGACAACAAGTTAACTAAATTTCCTATCTAAATGTTTATTGAAAACATAAATACATTTGCACAATGAGCACTTGTTGTCTCTGAAATATCGTTAGGGTTGTTATTTAGCTATCTAGCAAATTTTAGCCATATTAGCATTGGCATGAAATCAGTCAAAACACTTCAAAACAATACTTGATATTAAGAACATTATAAAACTAGCTGAAACTAGCCACCCACGATTCCTCACATGGTGGCTTCTTGTCATTGTTGCTAGCTATCTGGCCATTCAGAATCATAACAATGTACGGCTTCCTGCCCCTTTGATTCGCCATTTTTGTGACGTTGTTAGCCAACCTGTCTATAGAATTTTTTTAATAAAATATGTAGAACATCCTCCATGTGAGCAGGCTGGAAAAGACTAACATGAAGTTGTTATGCATCAAAATTCTACTTGAAATAATCTCTTAGGAGCTGTGGTATTAAAGGTATTGAGCTTTCCGTGCAATGTGACATTTGCAATGCGTTCTTTCCAGATCCCAATATTATATGTTTCTTCATTCTTTACCAGTCTTTTCTGTGCCTGAATCTACTCTGTAATAAAAACATGTGACATTCAAGTTTAATTTGAAGAGCGACCAAGTATTAATATAAAGTACACATGGAACAAAGATAATAAGACAGGGAAGAGAAGAGATACTGTACTGTACTGACGCCTAGGGTCATGTATGAGACAGACGTCATGCACATTTTAAATCTGATTCGCAAATAAACATTTGTGTGCCTCTTTAGTGTGTGTGTTTGTGGATTTATTGTGTGTGTGCGTGCGCGGGCTCCCCATACAGTTTAGCAATGACACTTTCTGTTCAGACACCGTCACTGTCCCTGTCATCAAAAGACATGTGGGGCCTGTTCTTTCCCTTTTCCTCTTTGTTAGTTTTCCACATTCATCTAGTCTTTAGGTACAAGATGCTTAATGGTCAGAGATGCTTAAGCAGTGGAGTGCACATTGATTTGAGTGAGCTTCCATCCTTCCATTCTGTCCTACATCATGTCCACAACCATCATGTCCATTCAGAGAGGGAAAGGCAGCACCCTCCCACTACCGACCTCCAAATGTGATTGATCCTCGCTGATGGCATCACAAAAGAATTACAGCACGCCTCCTGATTCCATAGCATGTTGACGCATCACGAAGGTAATCGGGGGCTCAGAAGGACTCAGTACCATTTCCTGTTACTTAAAGTCCAAACGAGAAGAGAGAGGCAAGGAGGTAGGAAAGATGGAGGAGGAGCTTTGGATGAAGAGGAGGAGGAGGAGGAGGGGAAGTTTGGGAAGTGGACATTAAGAATTGCTGGAGGGGAACACGCGCACTTCGTCAAAACTATGCAAGTGATTTTTTTCACCCAAGCCAACAAATGGCAGCTTGATTTTGTCTGACACAGGTTTAGTCAATCCATATGGGTTATTTTCTAGATTGGCATCATAGCTTGACAGACAGACTGTTGGAGGCTAAATGGGGGATATGTTTTGTTTACCAGAGATATGCCCTCTACTGCTGTCATCTGGACTAAATATAGACAGACACCAATAGCAAATATCTGCTTTCTCAAAACCAGTTGAGACATTCAACCTGGCTGCTAGTACTTAGATGCTTACACATGGCTGTACTTTTTACCAAGTGGGCCTATAGGCAATCGTACTGTATAAATGTCCTCTAACGACAACACAGGATAGGCTACATGTTACTTAAACCAATTCTATTCTGACCATACTTGACTCTAATAGAAAGCGAACCTGTTGGTTTTGTATTTTGTATTGTTTTGTATTTCTATTGTCACATATACCAGATAGGTGCTGTGAAATGGGTTGTTTTACAGGGTCAGACATTGTAGTACGAACTAGGGTTAAGCGCCTTGGCACATTGACAGATTTTTCACCTTTTCAGCTCGGGTATTCAAACCAGTGACCAATCGGTTAAAGGCACCACGCTCGAACCATTAGGCTTCACACAGTAAAATGTATGCTGATCGTAATACCACACAAGCCTTGCTGTTGGGATGTTCATGGTTTCAAGCTGCTCTCAGTGTTGTGTTTCAGATCACCATCTCTATCACCTCAAGCCACATCCAGTACCACTCTCTGGGAAACATAAATAAGAATGGAGAGGTTGCTATTATCCATAAGGGGGACAAAATGCAGGCTTAGAAATATTCTCTATGTCATTCATTTATATTTACTTATAAATTACAGTAAATTATACTTACTTATGAATTAAATAATTACTGTAGAACTGTATATTTTAAAATTCTGTTTAAGCTGTTCAAATGAAAATTGCATGCAGAAATTAAAAACACTGCATAAACATTGCTATGGTGAGTTTGAATGAATTGCAGCCTTAGTCTTTATGTATTTACATATGCGATATAAATGAGAAAATCAAGAAAAATACTGGACAATCTGACATGTCCGCTCAAAAACTGTCAAAATGTATCCACACAATAAAAATATAGGTAAACTGACTAAAAATGACTTATTCTTTATTAACTTTGTCCATTTGTCCAATTAGTGTCGAATAGCAGATTCCCATCATTCTCAGTGGTAGTTAGCATTAACACCATGTTTGACTAAAACAGACCTAACGCCTTAATTAATGAACTCAATCTGGATATATTTATATTGGATTCAATGCATATTTGCTTGTCTGTGGTTCCATGGCAACTGGCAGGGATGGAGAGGAGAGGATAGGTCACCATTACATCACTAATGGGGTTGCCATCCTGTAGCTGTTCAGGGGTGCATTGTGGGAGCATTAATATTCATGGTGAAGAAGCGTTAACCATCATTACCTGTCTCCCTTCTCCTGACACACAACACTGTCAGAAGGAGGGAGGATCGGCATGGCGCCACACGTTACCCATCCCTCAACTCACTGACAGCATGTTCACTCCGTGCTGGCTGCCGTGGTGAAAACAAGGGAAAAACACAAACAACACAATGTAAATTGTGAGTAAACAATGTACATATGGTACCTGCACCTGAAGGGACCAACGGATCTTTCTTACCAGGCAGAAGCAAAGTGGAGAAACGATGTTACTAATGAACCTGGGCAAAACGCAACTGTGAATAATGAAACAACACTGCATTTTGCAACAGAGAGAGAGAGAGAGAGAGAGAGAGAGAGAGAGAGAATAAAAGGTGAAATCATGCAATGAGCAGAAGGAAGAGGGGGAAGAAAAGAGGAAATAGGGAAAGAAAGCAAGCAATGATTAAATGATCAAAAGCTGGCAGAGAGAATGTGTGTGTCACTGTGAGGCGCGCTCCTCATCTCCCCGCCAGTAAAAGTTAGGTTTCAAGCGCTGTGTAATTATAGCAGGGGGATGTCAATTTGACATTAATACAGCCAGCAGAAACGCCCTAATTGGCCTCAGAGGAGAAAGTGAACCAGAAAATATATTAACATTTTAAAAAAGCATATTTTGCCTAATCCTTTCACTTTCCAACAATATTTGAAGACCAAAATGCCCCAGGCATGAGAATTTAAATGAGCAATTTTGTTTTTGAAGGAAACGGCCAATGAGACAGAAAATAGACTAAAGGGAAATCATTAGTGTATGAGAGCTCCTGCCTGACAGGCCGGCCTTGCTGACTGGCTGGCCTGTCACTAGGACTCTGTGTTCAGCCACTCTACGCTATGAGCTAAGCTGATAACATGAAAAGACCCATAAACGTGCAGCCAGAAGTCAAAGCTTATTATCTGAAAGATTCAAATGCAGGGATAAGGATGAAGAAGAGGAGGGAAAAAACCTAGGAGAGTAGGGGGAACAGGAGGCAGGTCTAGTTCTTCTTTCCTGTAGGATAAAAAAAAACTGTCCAGATCAAGGTAGGATATAAGTAGTAATAGGACCCCGTTGCCTGACACAAACATGTGGCAGCAAATCACAAGATCACACAAAAACAGAAAAGATAAAAGAAAAAAACGTTGCAAGATGGCAACAAAGGTACGTCCCATATGGCACCCTACTCCCTATGTAGTTCAGTGCTTTTGACCAGGGCCCATAGGGAAATAAGGAATAGGGTGTAAGGAATAGGGTGCAATTTAGTCTGCGTCCAAAACTGCGGAAAGTAGTGAGGGGGATGTGATCTGGGATGTCCCAGTGTCCAGGTTGATGTGATATGACTGTCTCAGAGAAACACAGCTAAGTGCAGTCAGACAGTGTTAGCCCACTCCCCTGGTGATGGAGCAGCTGAAGCAGTCATGGCCCCTGGCACGGCGTGGCACTGCAGGGCAAACTGCTCAGCCAACTTGGAGACTGCTCAGCCGCTTTGCCCTTTACAAACACAACAGAGGGAAGTGTATGTTCCAAATGGCGAGCTATTCTCTTTATAGTGAACTACTTTTGACCACTACGTCACCCTATAGTAATGCACTACATAGGGAATAGATGACCATTTGGGAGGCACACAAAGGAAGATGGGAATGAGCTAGCCGGTCAGCTTTAGCTCAGTAAAGGAGGCCAGGTTTATCACCTCTGGCTAAAAGAGAGGGAGAAAGAAAAACGAAAGCGTGAATAGTTGACAGAGGAAAGTGAGAATAACAACAGATCTCAAACCCTGTCTGTGTCTCTTTAGTGTGACAACAAAGGGCACATGATATTCCCTCTCTCTCTCTATGCTCTCTCAAGATACTGGTTTGTTGGTTGGTCAGAGGTTTCTTACTGCTGCCTGCCTGGCACATTAGAGCAGTGGCCTATAACCCCTTTCACAAAGAGGCCTTTACCTTATTTTCTCATTTTTGTACCTTATTTTTGAATACAGTGTGTTCAGAAAGTATTCACACACATTTACTTTTTCCACATTTTGTTAATACAGCCTGAATTTAAAATTGATTAAATGGAGATATTGTGCCACTGATCAAAACACAATACCCCACAATGTCAAAGTGGATTTTTGTTTGTAGAATTTTTTTCAAATTAATAAAACATTTAAAGCTATAAAGTACTCAACCACTTTATTATGGCAAGCCTAAATACATTCAGGATTTAAAATCTGCTTAACAAGTCACACAATAAGTTGGATGGACTCACTCTGTGTGCAATAATTGTCTTTAACATGATTTTTGAATGATTACCCAATTTCTGTCCTCAACATACAATTATCTTTAAGGTCAAGTAGTGAATTTCAACCACAAAGACCAGGAAGGTTTTCCAATGCATCGCAAAGAAGGGCACCTATTGGTAGATGGGTAAAAAATAAAATAGCAGACATTGAATATCCCTTTGAGCCTGGAGAAGTTATTAAGTACGCTTTGGGTGGTGTATCAATACACCCAGTCACGACAGAGATTCAGGCATCCTCAGTTGCCAGAGAGGAAGGAAATCGCTCAGGGGATTTCACCATGAGGCTAATGGTGAATTTAAAACAGTTACAGAGTTTAATGGCTGAGATATGAGAAAACTGAGGATGGATCAACAACATTGTAGATACTCCACAATACTAACCTAAAAGACAGAGTGAAGTGAAGGAAATATGTACAGAATAAAAAATATATATTCCAAAGCATGCATCCTGCTTGCAATAAGGTACTAAGGTAATACTGCAAATACACAACACATTACTGATTACAACTCTTCATATTTTTCAAGCATGGTGGTGGTTGCATCATGTCATGGATATGCGTCATCGGCAATTGTCATTGTTAGGAAAAAATACATGGAATAGAGTTAAGCACAGGCAAAATCCTAGAGGGAAACCTGCTTCATTCTGTTTTCAAACAATCACTGGGAGACAAAATCACCTTTCAGCGGGACAATAACCTAAAACTCAAGGCCAAGATTTGCTTACCAAGATGACATTGAATGTTCCTGAGTGGCCTAGTTACAGTTTTAACTTAAATCGGCATGACGATCTATGTCAATACTTGGAAATGGCTGTCTAGCAATGATCAACAACCAACTTGACAGAGCTTGAAGTGTTGAAACGTTAACAATGGGTAAATATTTTGTACGAAGCTCTTAGAAAGATTCACTACTGTAATCACTGCCAAAGGTGATTCTAACATGTATTGACTCAGGGTGTTGAATACTAATCTAATCAATATATTTTTGTTTTTTATTTT
Organism: Oncorhynchus masou masou; assembly: GCF_036934945.1. Lineage (NCBI taxonomy): Eukaryota > Metazoa > Chordata > Actinopteri > Salmoniformes > Salmonidae > Oncorhynchus > Oncorhynchus masou. The sequence goes on along the minus strand of NC_088226.1, from coordinate 42,619,406 downwards.
TCATAAAATAGTATTTTGTGTAGATTTTGGAAAAACAACAACAATTAAATACATTTGAATCCCAATTTGTAACACAACTAAATGTGGAAAAAGTCAAGAATTGTGAATACTTTTTGAAGGCACTGTATTGAAAGGGTAGAGGTTTTTGTATGTTGTATTTGTCCTGTCTCAGTCTTCACCATCAGCGGCCATTGTTTTGTATCAGGGTTTTATGTTTTTCTTCTTCAATTGGGGCTGATATTATCTGCATCCAAAATGACACCATATTCACCATTTAGTGCCCTACTTTTGACCAGAGTCCTATGGGTGCCATTTGGGACTCAGACATACTTTGAAAGCAGCATTTAATCAGGCCCTTTGATAAACATTTGACACAAAGCGCCGTGTTTCTGTCTCTGGCGTTCTACTGCCTTGGGCTAGAGATTGAGATTGACTGGATTCTCATCCACAATTTTCACAATTTTAAGCCCACCTGTCAGAGAGCCTGTCAGTCAGAGTGACACAAAGATGGTAGGAATCAAAGGACGGAGGACACAGGATGATTTCTCTTCTTACAGAAGACAGAGGAAGACTGAGGCATGACAAATGTGGAAAGAAGTAAGGCATATTGTAGTAACAGATTCTTCACTGAGATTAGTCATATATTTACTAAATCAATTAGAGGTTTATTGTAATATCCAACAACAACAAAACATGTAAAATAACCTAGGTATATCATTACATGCAACATACAACTGAAATGATTTCTTGCAACAAAACAACATTGTAACCATTAGGAAAACAAAAACATAATCAACTAATTTTGCTAACCGTCAAAAAACACATCCATAACAAAATATATATATATATTTTAAATGGAATTCTCCCCATTCTAGTCCCATCACTGCCACTACACCAGCAGACATCTGATCGAAGCTGAAGGAAACTACAAACTACCAATCATTTGACCCTGAAGCATCGAGGATGGAGCAGTGTTCTCTCCACCAACGGAAGCCAAGCTACAGGTCACCAGGGGTCAACACCTTCCTTAACCAGCCTACAGCGTGCTAGATGCTACAGTGCGATGGGAGGGAGGGAGCTCTCGGCTTCATCCCAAATGGCACCCTGTTCCCTGCATAGTGCACCCTGGTCAAAAGTAGTGCACTATTCAGGGAATAGGGTGCCAATTGGGACGCAAACCCTTTCCTCCAGCCACCCAGGGACTTGACATGGCCAGAGAGCTCTGTTGTACCGGCCCTGCAGCTGCACTCCCTACAGACGCTGGATTAGTATTGAGGAAATGCACAATGACACCAATGTTATTTCTATAGATCTTGTGTATAGTGTGCTTTTAAAAAAATCTCGCTATCAAGTACTGTAAGCGAGAAAGGTTTTTAGCAGGTGGTTGGTGGTTTAGTGAACTGAGGTGAGTTTCCAGAAGCATTTGTAGCTAAACGTAAGCATGCAAACACCTTGCTGGAAGACTTCAGTATAGACTGTTTTTTGTTGTTATGCAAAGCATAGTACAACACAACAGTATTGGTTTCCAGGAATAAATGATATGACCTCTAGCTAGCTCGAGCACACTGGCCTTGATTTGACCAACTCCAATCAAACCTTTGGTTGATTCCTCACACACGCTGACACATTCAGTTTGATTTTCATTAGCATCAATATGTTCATGTTCATTCCTTTCCAAGGACAGTAAACAATGGTATTTCACATATCATAAAGGTCTCAAACCCTAATAATGTAGCTTCACTACTACCTTCCATGGCCCTGCCAGACTCAGGTAGCAGCCCAGCTAACATACAGGCATTATTGATGAGCCACTCAGGACATATCCCTGCTATTAGCATGCACATTTCCCAGGGATGAGCCACACATCAACTGAGTCTAGTTTGGCAGGGTCAGAGCCAGCAGGGGGCTCATATATGAGCTGCAGAGCAAAGCCACAGTTACAGTATTATGGTTGGAGATAGATGGGGTGAGAGAGAGAGAGCGAGAGAGAGAGAGAGAGCAAGAAAGAACCAGAGAACAAGAGAGGGAGAGGGAGAGAGAAAGAGAATATTAAGGCCACGGTTATGTTACAGTTATAGAGAGAGAACAATGAGAGAGAGAGAAAGTGAGAGATAGAGAGAGCGAGACCAAGAGATAGTAGGACAGAGTGAGTGAGAGAGAGAGAGAGAGAGAGAGTGAGAGAGAGAGAGAGAGAGAGAGAGAGCAAAAGGGAGAGAGAGAAAGTGAGAGATAGAGAGAGCGAGACCAAGAGATAGTAGGACAGAGAGTGAGAGAGAGAGAGCAAAAGGGAGAGTGAGAGATAGTCAGAAAGTGAGACAGGCGAGAGACTTCTCTAGACTAGGACCTCCTCTACCTGATGGGAACATGGCGAGCGGTCTGTTCTCCCCCTCATCAATACAGCAGGCCTCTTTGTCAGTAATTTGCAATAAGTGTCCGCGCCACATCTTCAGGGACCTGGAGGAAATCATTACTGGCTGAGGCCCTGCTCTGCTCCTAATTGGATGCGTAGGGCCTTATCAACCGAGGATTTTCCAAGACCTTTGACAGATACCAATACGAAAATCATTGTTCAGTTGTCAATTTAAGAGACCGTTAAAAGAGCTTATTTTAATTTTAATTGGAACTTCCTCCTCCCTTCACAGTGAGCCGCCAGGATTAAAATAAGAGCTCAGCCCCTCGGTGAGAGTGAGTGTGTGTGTGTGTATGTGTGAGTGTGTGTGTATGTTCACAACCCCTGGATGGAGAAAATTATCTTTCAGGTACTGTATAATAATATGTAGGTCAAATTGGCAGGTTAGAGCTGTGACCAGCCTACAAATGAAGACGGCGAGCATAAAAACACATTTAGTTTACAGAAATCGCCCAGGCTGTTTCCTGGGACTTCATGATCAGCATCAAATGAGGCTGAATCTGATCTGTGCTGCAAAGCTCTCAATTAGGCAGAACCACATCCGCTTGTAGGGAGTGTGCAGGCCGGGGCGATCATAGATCACACTCCGTAAACTGATCTGCTGATAGTGCTGCTGCTGCCGTCACATATTTATTATGCTCTGTACTCTCTCGGCGACCCTGAACTCGAATCACTAACTGCTTTTAATAAGTCTGTAAGGCCTGGGTGGGAGGTTGTGTGTGTGTGTGTGTGTGTGTGTGTTTGGCGGCCTCAGCCTTCAACATGGCATGTTGTGCGATTGCGCGGGGAGGGGAGGGGGGGGCTGCGAATGCTGGCAGATGCGGCGAAAGCTAATATGCGTAAACGGCCGTGCAGCTCGGATGAGCCGCTGACGGTGAAATGGCTACCCAGAGCCCAGGGAATGACTGGGGCTGAGGGGCTAGGGGGCGAGACTTGGCAGCGACTGATGAACCCATGTCACCACACACGGATCCCTTTTTTTGGAATAGTGGAACCCTCCCTCGCTTTACACAGATGTGAGCATCGCCCGATCCATCTATCCTACCATCCCTCGTCTGCCCCAAAGAGAAGGATTTGTGATTGTGATCAGCTTGCTACAAAATCAAAATAATGTATTATTTATCCCACACAAAACACTGAACAACAACAAAAGAGCCCATTACAAATAAATATGGCCAAGCCGAAGATCATTTTGTATAAAAATATGGAGTTGTCTGAGGATATAGACTCAACTGCCTAGTTACTGTGATGTCCAACCCAGCTCTACAGCCAGTATGCAGCAGTATTGTATTATACAGAGGGTATTTAGCTATCTCCAGCATCGCAGTCTCGGAGGGGGAGAGAGTGAAAACAAGGCTAATAAAATACCTAATTAAAGAAAGAGAGAGGAGGGAAGTTGTCAGGGTATAAAAGCTTTTTTTTTTTCTTCTGCACTTGCTGCATGATTTTTTTACGGCCATGTCTGTGGGAGCCTGTACTGTGTTTGCCGGCTGTTTTACTGGGTGTCAGCGCGGATTTGAAGCAAGGAGCCATCTAAGCATGCGTATTAGGCGATTCATTTGACCTCATTATACTGCAATAAAAAAGGAACCCGGTTTACTAAATATCACCACGCCGCTCGAACAGCCGCACGCCGTTTCAGATCATGCAGAGGAGTGTGCTAAAAAGATGATTCCAGAAATGTCTGGTGAGGAGAGAAAAAGAGGGCGAGAGAGCGAGAGGGAGAGAGAGGAAGAGAGAGAGGGAGGATGGGAAGAGAAGGGGGAGCGGGTGAACCCTCACTAGCCAGGAGGGATTCTGACAAGAGAAGGAAAAAAGCAGATACGTAAAGCCCCTATTTATTAAGAGCAGAGCAAGTGAAGAAAAAAAGATTTATGCTTATAATTTAAGGCAATTAAAGCATGCCTGTTGGGCTGGCCTATGGCGATTGTTCTGAGTAAAAAGGAGGCCGAGCTGCTGACAAGCATTTGAATCCACTAAGTCCTACCAGGGGAGCTCACACTGCAGGCATCAAACCCAAACTAAATCAATAAAATAATTACACTTTTATAAATTGCATTTTGACAAGTATCAGATAGCTGCTAAGCTTTGATATAATGAATTCCTCTGAGGTGATGCAAACAAGGAGAGGCGTACTTAGAGATCCAAACAATCAAAGGCTGATCCTCGTTAGTGTATGCTGTCAGATGCATCGCTGCTATTAATTACTACAAATTAATGTGACTCTCTCCGCCTCTCCCTGCTGATTGGGATGGTAATCACACTACTAACCAGCACAGGGAACATATGCAACCCTACCAAAATAATAAGCCTGTGTGCATGTTGTGTTTACAGGCCACATAATTTGCTTGATGCGTTATTTTACCCATCAGCCTCACACACACACACACACACACACACACACACACACACACACACACACACACACACACACACACACACACACACACACACACACACACACACACACACACACACACACACACACACACACACACACACACACACACACACACACACACACACACACACACACACACACACACACACACACACACACACACACACACGATGCACACACATATGCATGTATGAGACACACGCACACACACACACATGCAGGAAGAAGAAAACTAACCCTATTTATGTTCATAATTTATTTGTACATTTGATTGCCCAGTGACCCCTTGCATCAGTTCAGCACACATAACAAGGCCCACCACCACCACCACCACAAGGCAGCACTCTAAAGCTGAGCAATACGCCATTAGACAAAAAAAAAAAGGTGTGACATTTTGCCACAGTAGCGAGGGAGCAGAAACGAAAAGGAAGGCTTTCAGAGGGATGGCAGGGTGGCAGCTAAAATGTCCTGTCACTGCAATCACGCTTCAAATCACATACAGCATCAATGGGGAGACCACCAGGCACCAGTGACATCTTTGCCAGACGCCAACAGGCGTTCTAAATGAGACAGTAGATAGTAATTACGCCCCCTCACTAGCTAAATTGTTTACCATGAGACTGATCCGCTCTGCCAGGACTGCTTACTAGCCCAATTTTTCATCCTTAATAACAAGATCTTTTGTGGCATTGCATGTGTCTGTGTCCCAAATGGTACCCTGCCCCCTTTATAGTGCAGTATTTTTGACCAGGGCCCTATGGGCTCTATATAGGGAATAGGCTTTCATTTGGAATATTTACTCTGTGTAACAATTTAGGAGGGGTGAGGCTGGATCTGAAACCATCCTAATTTGTTCAGTTCTTCATTTATAATTTATTCCTCTTCGATGCATTTTATCTTAGAATTCTTTGCAAATAGTATCAGTATACTTATGTTTACACACATAATGCAAAATGTACAATTTTTTAGATGTTTTCCCTACAAGACACTGCAGTGGCTTTAAGGGAAATTAATATTGCAAAATTCTGGTAATGTAAATGTAATGACAATTATGAATGGATACGCTGCTATATAAAGTATTTGTGCATATGTGTGGGTCTATGTGTCTGAAAATAAACAATTATCTTAGCCAGTGCATATACAGTCACTGACAGTCACTCATATAGCCCATGTCAACTATTTTATTTTAATTGGGCAAGTTATTCTAGCGGTCAGCTATCTAAACTTGTAGTAATCATGGTCGAATTATTGACTGGGTGCCCCCATTGATTTTGTTAGTCACTCTTACCCAGATATCATATTAAAAACCGCAAACATTTCTCTCCACCCTATGGCAAAATGTGTAGAATTGCAGGAAATTTGCAGTAAAACTGAAAAATCTCCTCTTCGCCCCGTGGCAAAATGAGTAGAGATGCAGCAAACTTGCATTAAAACCTCAACATTTCCCCTACCCCAAGGTGAGGGAAGGTGGGTGGGGGGCTAAAGGCTAGGGTTGCCTTTGGATGTGGGTAGGCAAACCTGCAAGCCACTGTGGCCCCTCGTAATGAGTTCATATATTTTGTGGCCCCTACTCCCATCAAAGTTTCCCATCCCTGCCCTAGTGCATAGTGAGAGAAGAGCATCTTTATTCTTTATTGGCAGGTGAGTGTTGTCTCTGCTACAAAGCACCAGCTGGCCTGCCTGGGTTTGCTCTTGTTGACGACACTTAAAAGTCTACATGATCTCATTCCCTTGGTACATTTGTCCCAGACTCCACCTGGATTTGACGACTATTGATGACCTCTGTAAAACAAAACACCCCTGAGGATCCTCACACTGAACCCACCATGGCCTAGAGGGTGTGTGTGTATGTGTGTGTGTTCCAGTGGAGTATCTGGGTAAGAAACACTGGGCTCACAGGCCCAGGTTCTGTTCTGCTCCATGGGAGAAGATCTGAATGGAGTGAGATTTGTTTCTTTATTCTGTAAATGTGTCTACCACAATCGGTGCGTATATTCATCATAACTCAGAAATAAAACCATAATCCATAGATATGTAACAAATATTTCACACATTAATCAGTAAATATATACCAATATTTCATAAATTACACCATAATCCATGAATTTGTACTTCACAAATATACATACGGTACATATTTCACAAATATTCACCATATGCCACAAATAAATTGATGATCTGTAAATATATTCAACATAGCTCACAAATAAAACAAACATGTGGCTTCAGATGAGAGTCGGCTTTCTCCATTCATTGGGATAACGCTTTCCAGCTCAAAAAATAAAGAACAACTTCATGAAATGTGACTATAACGTTTATTTAAGCGACAAAATGATGTTCAAATGTTCAACATTTTACTTACAAAGGAATGTTAAATTCAACTATTGGGGCGTGCTATGCCGAGTGTGTGCTTTCGACATCAGCGACCAATAAACTTTGATTATATTTTATTTTGTGCAAAACCCCCAAATGTCCACCCCTTTGGCTCCCCAGGACAGAGTTTTGGAAACGCTGCTATAGGTCCTTGGCCGAGACAACAGTCAGATAAATAAAAAAAAACTCAGGAAAGGCCTGAAAGAAACGAGAGCTTGACTAATGGGGAGTTGCAGTAGGGTCCAGAAGCAGCTGGTCAGTGGTAGAACAGGCCAAGTGGGGTCATGGTTCTAGGTTGACTCAGAATGGACAGCTCTGTGGGATCAGTAGGAATAAATAACAATATCGAGTTAGATGTAAACTGGGCAGCACACACCACTTGTTACACAGAGCAAGACATTTGAAATATCATGTTAGGGAGCTATTTGATCAAGCTTAGAAACAGGAGTCAGTCAATAAAAGGAGGCATGAGGACCACATGCTGGAACCCAAGTCAATAGCACATGGTTGCTGTTCCAGATGACTTGTTAACTCCTTCCCTGTGTGTGTGTGTGTGTGTGTGTGTGTGTGTGTGTGTGTGTGTGTGTGTGTGTGTGTGTGTGTGTGTGTGTGTGTGTGTGTGTGTGTGCGTGCGTGCGTGCGAGTGAGTGTGTGTGTGTGTGTGTGTGTGTGTGTGTGTGTGTGTGTGTGTGTGTGTGTGTGTGTGTGTGTGTGTGTGTGTGTGTGTGTGTGTGCGTGCGTGCGAATGGATGCCAGGGTTTGTCAACGTCTGTGGATCAGTGCCTGTATTTTTTCTGCACTTCAATGTGCCATCATTACGCAGTTATGCAAATTAATAAGGTTGATCGAGATGTCATAGGTTTACACATTAATTTGTAATTTCATACTCCCAAAATGTTTCTTCGTAACAACCATTGTAACATGGCCTGTGCATTGTTACACAATTAAACCCACATTATTATTGTGAGGTTAATACTTTTTCCTCCAAAAAGTCTTTACAGTATGAGTAGAATAGCTTTGCCTTTTATTTACACTACTGGTCAAAAGTTTAAGAACAACAACTCATTCAAGGGTTTTCTTTATTTGTTACTATTTTCTACGTTGTCGAATAATAGTGAAGACATCAAAACTATGAAATAACACATATGGACTCATGTGGTAAGCAAAAAAAAAATGTTAAACAAATCAAAATAAATGTTATATTTGAGACTCTTCAAATAGCAATCCGTTGCCTTGATGACAGCTTTGCACACTCTTGGCATTCTCTCAACCAGCTTCATGAGGTAGTCACCTGAAATGCATTTCAATTAACAGGTGTGCCTTCTTAAAAGTTAATTTGTGGAATTTCTTTCCTTCTTAATGCATTTGGGCCAATCAGTTGTGTTGTATAAAGGTAGGGGGCTATACAGAAGATATCCCTATTTGGTAAAATACCAAGTCCATATTGTGGCAAGAACAGCTCAAATAAGCAAAGAGAAACAACAGTCCATCAGTACTTTAAGACATGTGGGTCAGTCAATACGGAACATTTCAAGAACTTTGTCAAGTGTAGTCGCAAAAACCATCAAGCGCTATGATTAACTGGCTCTCATGAGGACCGCCACAGGAAAGGAAGACCGAGTCACCTCTGCTGAAGAGGATAAGTTCATTAGAGTTACCAGCCTCAGAAATTGCAGCCCAAATAAATGCTTCAGAGTTCAAGTAACAGACACATCTCAACATCAACTGTTCAGAGGAGACTGCGTGAATCAGGCCTGCGTGGTTGAATTGCTGCAAAGAAACTACTACTAAAGGACACCAATAAGAAGAAGAGACTTGCATGGGCCAAGAAACACGAGCAATGGACATTAGACTGATGAAAATTTGTACTTTGGTCTGTAGCCCAAATTGGAGATATTTGGTTCCAAATGCCATGTCTTTGTGTGGGCGATTTCCCACAGTGAAGCATGGAGGAGGAGGTGTTATGGTGTGGGGGTGCTTTGCTGATGACACTGTCTGCGATTTATTTAGAGTTCAAGGCACACTTAACAAGTATGACTACCACAGCATTCTGCAGCAATACGCCATCGCATCTGGTTTGGGCTTAGTAGGACTATCATTTGTTTTTCAACAGGACAAAATGACCCAACATACCTCCAGGCTGTGTAAGGGCTATTTTTTTTATCAAGAAGGAGATTGATGGAGTGCTGCATCAGATGACTTGGCCTCCGCAATCCCCAGACCTCAACCAAATTGAGATGGTTTGGGATGAGTTGGACCACAGAATGAAGGAAAAGCAGCCAACAAGTGCTCAGCATATGTGGGAACTCCTTCAAGACTGTTGGAAAAGCATTCCAGATTAAGTTTGTTGAGAGAATGCCAAAAGTGTGCAAAGCTGCCATCAAGGCATATGGTGGCTATTTGAAGAATCTCAAATATAAAATATATTTGGATTTGTTTGTGTTCTAAAACTTTTGACCGGTAGTGTAGCTGGTGACATTGCCCAGACCCTCAACCCAATGGTGCAACACAATACAGAGACTAGAGGGAGGGAAAGGACAGTAATCAGTCACGAAAGGCATGCATTGACTGGGAAATAACATATTAATAAATGTAGCTAAGGATGCTAGCAAGCTAGCAAGCCTACATGTAACGGAAAATAGCTAGCTGAATTAATCAGATAACGCTTTAATCAGATAATGTTCAATTTCTTACCTCTAAACCAATGAGTTCTTTGTCCTGCCAAGCATTCATTGATAATAATGGGAATTGATGGGAATTGATGTAAAATATATCACTAGCCACTTTAAACAATGCTACTTAATATAATGTTTACATACCCTACATTATTCATCTCATATGTATACGTATATACTGTACTCTATATCTACTGCATCTTTATGTAATACATGTATCACTAGCCACTTTAACTATGCCACTTTGTTTACATACTCATCTCATATGTATATACTGTACTCGATACCATCTACTGCATCTTGCCTATGCTGCTCTGTACCATCACTCATTCATATATCCTTATGTACATATCCTTTATCCCCTTACACTGTGTATAAGACAGTAGTTTAGGAATTGTTAGTTAGATTACTTGTTGGTTATTACTGCATTGTCGGAACTAGAAGCACAAGCATTTCACTACACTCGCATTAAGATCTGCTAACCATGTATATGTGACAAATAAAATTTGATTTGATTTGATTAACATGTGTAAAATAAATTAGATTTGATTTCTTTTATTTGATTTGATTTGCAACATTTGTCATTAGCTGGCTAGCCAGATCAAGTCAGGATTTTAAAACTGAGCAGTTCTTCACAATTGACACAATCCTGAATTAACAAAGCTGACGCGATCCCCTGCAAGCTATCGGTAGTGTCCAACGTTAGCTAGTTAGCTAGCTAGCTAGGCTAGTGGGCTGATGTCGAAAGCACACTTGGCGTTGCATGCCCATTGGCATTGCATGCCCAATTCACATGAAAGACATTTGTTGAACATTTGAACATAATTTGTTGAATACATAAACATTATATTCACATTCCAAGAAGTTGTTCTTTATTTTTCTAGCTAGAAAGCATTCTCCCAATAATTAGACATTTTGCTTCACTCTTCGTGTCACGTGACACAAAGATTATCTCAATGAACGAAGATAGCCGACTCATCTGAAGCCACATTTGTGGATTGTAGTACATTGACAAACGGAAATAATGTCTTCAAATTCTGTAAGAACAGAAAACATATCCACAAACACTTTTTGAGTGCGCAAATGCACATTTCAAATGTTAGGGATTTTTGAACACTTGCTCATAAATTCTTACACATCTGGTTTTATTTGGGAGCTATATTAAATATATCTACAGATCAATTTATTTGTGACTTACGGTGAATATTTCAGAAATATTTTTACATATTTACAGATGGTTTTAGTTACAAAATATTGTATATATTCACAGATCATAGTTTTATGTGTGAGTTATGTTGAATATACACACAGGTCGACACATTTACAGAATAAAGAAACAAATGTCACTCCATAGACTTGTGGTTTAACTGGATAAAAAGGCCCTGTTGAAGATCCCAGTGGCAGAGTAGAGCCTTACTGCTTCCATGTGGGCTCTCTCTGATTCTGGATAAAAAAATAATTTACCATCTCGCGCTCCACTTTCAGACTATTTCCTATGTAATTCTCCCCCTCTGATGTCAAGTTAAAAGCCAACGCGGATACCCTTTAAAGAATGTGCTCCTCGCTTTTTTGTGCATAATATGTTTGAAATTCCACTAGACTGTTGTATCTTTAATTTGGGCACTACAAATTAAAGTTTTCACCTTTCTGAAGAAACGTGTTAAAGGAATAAAGAGATTATGTTACGAACCCATTATTATTCATTGTCATCGTTATTCATGTTATATTTAAAATATGATGAAATAAAAGACACTGACTGCAAAATGGAAGATGTGATGTTCTGTTGAATACCTGCATTTATTAGGAAAAGGAAGGCAGCTACATATTCTCCCGAGTGGCGCTGTGGTCTACGGTACTGCATCTCAGTGCTGGAAGTGTCAGTCAGACCGTGGTTTGATTGGAAGTCTCATAGGGGGGCACACAACTGGCCCAGTGCCGTCTGGGTTAGGGGAGGGTTTGGCCAGGGTAGGCCGCCATCTAAATAAAGGTAGAGATACTCTGAGATACTCTGAATGATCGGCTATGAAAAGCCAACTGACGTTTACTCCCGAGGTGCTGACCTGTTGCACCCTCTACTGGCCACCCCTCATAGCCTGGTTCCTCTCAAGGTTTCTTCCTAGGTTCCGGCCTTTCTAGGGAGTTTTTCCTAGCCACCGTGTTTCTACACCTGCATTGCTTGCTGTTTGGGGTTTTAGGCTGAGTTTTTGTACAGCACTTTTTGACATCAGCTGATGTAAGAAGGGCTTTATAAATATATTTGATTGATTGAAAATAAAAAATATCGGAAATACGTATTTATGCTTAAAGGGATAGTTCACCCGAATAAAAAACAACAACATATTGGTTTCCTTACCTGGTAAGCAGTCTATGGACAAGGTATGACTGCAATCCATGCTTAGTTTCTCTGGCACTGTTTCACATTCTAACATTTTAGGATCCCATTCAAGTCATGGGACCAATATCTATAAGCGACTTTGTTGAGCGTCACAATAAATTGTAGATATTTTCGGATGATTTGTAAATGATGCATGAAACTTGAATAGGTCTTGTGCCACAAATGCTAAAATGTTAGCATGTGGAAACACTGCCATGGAAACTAAACCAAAACATGGATTGCAGTCATATCTTGTCCATAGACTGCTTACAAGGTAAGGAAATCAGTGTGTAATTTTGTAACTTGGGTGAACTATCCCTTTAACATTTATATCCATTTAGAGCTTATTATGGTAATGTGATATTTTGTCTGGATGGCTGGAGGCAGGATTAAAGCTAAAGCCTGTTTTACAATGTTAATGCTACCCCTTTGAAAATTATGCATCTTTTTATTGATTTTTTGGGGGCTTAAATCTTTTAACTCCTTAAATGAACTGGGCTCTCATGGTTCAAGGTGATTTTTTTGTATGAAACGGACTGTAGGTATGGCTTGGTTAATCTGGAAAGCTACTGTTAAAGTGTTCATACTGTGTATTCAGCCTCTAAGAATCCCTCACAATGGTGTTCTCTTTTTGTTCTTTTTTTTTACATTAAGATTTATTATTATTATATTATAAAATATATTATTATATTATTCATTTAATGTCCCATTCACAGATGTAGCTAGTGTTAGTGATGAGTGAAGGGGTGAAGTAGAACAAAAAAGAGAAAGGGGGAAATGAAGAAAGGAGTGGGGAAAGACTACGAAAGAAAACCCAGCTCCACGCAAGATCTTCTCGTATCTGAGGAACAGATTAATGCTCTGCCGGTACTTCAGTGAATCAGAACAAGGACTACATCCCAAATGGCACCCTATTGCTTATATAGTATACTACTTTTAATCAGACCCATAGGGTTCTGGTCAAAAGTAGTGCACTATATGGGGAATAGGGTGCCATTTGGGACGCAATCAAGGATTACTGCGGCAACAGCTGGGGCCTGTGAGTCCCCTGACTGAGAAGAATTACAAGTATTATCACCTAGATCATTAAAGCAGGCCTTCATAGACATGGAATGGCTTCAATCAATTCATCCCCAGATAACACCCAGACAGCTGGACCCCCTGTGTGAGAACTTGACTTAATTGGCCAATAAGTGGTAGGGAAAGGCGCATGCTATTTGATCAAATTACAGAGCATAGCTAAGAGAAAAGATTACTGTTTTTTGGAGGAGGAAGGAGGAGAAGAACAAGGGAAGAGGGAGGTGGAAATATGGATGGAGGAGGCGTATGCCAACTGCAGGTCAGGGCTAATTTACCGTAAGGATGAGAGGGGGGGCTCAAGCCTGAAGACTGTCCGTGGCCAAATGTGAAGCCAGCGAAAAATGGTGTCTCACTTGGCACGGAGGACAGAGAGTGAGATAAAGAGAGGGAGAGAGAAAGAGAAGGAGGGAGAAAGAGAGACAGAGAGAGAGATACTGTATCCAGGTCATCTTTTAGCTTGAGGAGATCCATCCACTCATCATCCCCCCTTGGCCTCATTTCTGTCTGGGCATTGTTGATGTAAACTAAGCCTGCATCCCACATGGCACCCTGTTCCCTATATTGTGCACTACTTTTGACCAAGACCCATAGGATTCAGTTCAAAATTAGGGCATTATGTAGGGAATAGGATTCAAGTTTGGACATAAACTAATAACTCATGCTCTTTAGCTGTACTTCATTATGTTTCATATGGATGGCTTTACAGAGAAAAGGAGCACAAAATACAGTATACTATGTACATATTGTGAGGGGTTGGGGGTCCTCTGCAAGGACTTACATTACTTATGTTACTCATATTTTAAACTGTTTGGAATATTTGACTCAAGTTATAATTCATAATTTTACTCTCCAGCTATATATGACTCATGTTCAAGTACAATTAGGTATAAGTTGGCATTGTTGTACAGTGGTTTCAGAAAGTATTCACACCAATTGACTTTTTCCACATTTTGTTGTGTTACAGCCTGAATTTAAAAAATATTACATTCAGATTTTTGTCAGTGGCCTATACACGATACCCCATAAGGTCAAAGTGGAATTATGCTTTTCTTTTTTCTTTTTTTTAACAAACTAATTAAAAAAAATTGATATGTCAATAAGTCAATAAATATTCAACCCCTTTGTTATGATTAACAACTCATGGTGTAATCATAAAAACATACAGAAATTCAAGTCCTTCTGCTCATTCGATCTAGAACTCCTTACTACAATCAAGTCCCTGCCATTTTATCTACCAAGAGAATTCTCGTCAGTTATAGTCACAGCTGTGTACATTCCCCCTCAAGCAGACACCAAGATGACCATCAAGAAACTTCACTGGACTACATACAAACTGGAAACCATACATCCTGAGGCTGCATTTATTGTAGCTGGGGATTTTAACAAAGAACATTTGAGAACAAGTCTACCTAAATTCTTCTAGCATATCGATCGCACTACTCGCGTGCAACATCCTCGAACACTGCTACTCTAACTTCCGCGATGCACACAAAGACCCCCCCCCCCCCCTCGCCCTCACTTCAGCAAATCCGACCACAACAGCATCTTGCTCCTTCCGTCTTATAGGCAAAACTCAAACAGGATGTACCAGTGACGAGAACCATTCAATGCTGGTCCGACTAATCGGAAGCCACGCTTCAAGACTGTTTTTATCACGTGGAATGAAATATGTTCAGGTCCGCCTCAGAGAACAACATCGACCTATACACTGACTCGGTGCGTGTGTTTATAAAGAAATGCATTGGAGATGTTGTACCCACTCTGACTATTAAAACCTACCCTACCCAGAAACCGTGGATGAATGGCGCCATTTGCACAAAACTGAAAGCGCGATCCATCGAATGTAACCATGGAAAGAGGTCTGGGAATATGTCTGAATATAAACAGTGTAGCTATTCCCTCTGCAAGGCAATCGAACAAGCAAAATGCCAGTACAGGGACAAGGTGGAGTCGCAATTCAACGGCTCAGACACAAGACGTATGTGGCAGGGACTACAGGATCTCACGGACTACAAAAATAAATCCAGCCATGTCACGGACAACGACGTCACGCTTCCAGACAAACTAAACACCTACTTTGCCTACTTTCAGGATAATATAGTGCAACTGTCACGGCCCACTAACAAAGACTGTGCCCCCCCCTCTCCTTCTCTGTGGCTGATGTGAGTAAAACATTTATAAGTGTTAACCCTCACAAGGAATCCCTAGCCGCATCCTCAAAGCATGCACGGACCAGCTGGCTAGTGTGTTTACATACATATTCAATCGCTCTCTATCCCAGTCTGTTGTCCCCACATGCTTCAGATGGCCACCATTGTTCATGTACCCGAGATGGCAAAGATAACTGATCTAAATTACTATCGCACCGTAGCACTCACTTCTGTCATCACGAAGTGCTTCGAGAGACTAGTCAGGGATCATATCACCTTCACCTTACCGGCCACCCTAGACCCACTTCAGTTTGCATACCACCCCAGCAGGTCCACAGACAATGCAATCGCCATCACACTGCACACTGCCCTAACGAATCTGGACAAAAGGAATACCTATGTAAGAATGCTGTTCATTGACTACAGCTCAGCATTCAACACCATAGTGCCCTACAAGCTCATTATCAAACTGGAGGCCCTGGGTCTCGACCCCGCCCTGTGCAATTGGGTCTTGGACTTTCTGACGGGCCGCCCCCAGGTGGTGAAGATAGGAAACAACATCTCCACTTCGCTGACCCACAACACTGGGGCCCCACAAGGGTGTGTGCTCAGCCCCCTCCTGTACTCCCTGTTCACTCATGACTGCGAGGCCATGCACGCCTCCAACTGAAGCATCAAGTTTGCAGACAACACAACAGTAGTGGGCTAGATCAACAAAAGAGATGATTGTGGACTTCAGGAAACAACAGTGGGACGCCTATCCACATCGAAGGAACAGCAGTGGAGAAGGTGAAAAGTTTTAAGTTCCTCAGCGTACACATCACAGACAAACTGAAATTGTCCACTCACACAGACAGTGTGGTGAAGAAGGCGCAACAGAGCCTCTTCAACCTCAGGAGGCTGAAGAAATTGGCTTGTCACCCAAAACCCTGACAAACTTTTACAGATGCACAATCGAGAGCATTCTGTCGGGATGTATCACAGCCTGGTACGGCAACTGCACCAACCCATAACCGCAAGGCTCTCCAGCGGATGATGCGGTCTGCACAACGCATTACTGGGGACAAATTACCTGCCCTCTAGGACACCTACAGCATCCGATGTCACAGGAAAGCCAAAAAGATCATCAAGGACATCAACCACCCAAGCCACTGCCTGTTCACACCTTTACCATCCAGAAGGCGAGGTCATTACAGGTGCATCAATGCTGGGACCGAGAGACTGAAAAACAGCTTCTATCTCAAGGCCATCAGACTGCTAAACAGCAATTACTAACTCAGAGAGGCTATGGCCAGTGATTGAGACCCAATCATTGGCCACTTTAATAAATAGATTGCTTGTCACTTCATACAATGCACTGTATATAATGAAACTTAGTAATGTTTACATAACTTACATTACTCATATCACGTGTATATACTGTATTTTAAATTTTCTATTGCACCTTGCCTATGCCGCTTGGCCATCGCTCATCCATATACTTACATGTACAGTTGAAGTCGGACGTTTACATACACTTAGATTGGAGTCATTGAAACTCGTTTTTCAACCACTCCACAAAATTTATTGTGAACAATCTATAGTTTTGGCAAGTCGGTTAGGACATCTACTTTGTGCATGACACAATACATTTTTCCAACAATTGTTTACAGACTGATTATCTCTGTCATGTTCTGACCTTAGTTCCTTTATTATGTCTTTGTGTTAGTTTGGTCAGGGCGTGAGTTGGGGTGGGTAGTTTATGTTCTTTTTACTATGTAGTATTTATGTGTTTGGCCTGGTATGGATCTCAATCAGAGGCAGGTGTCGTTCGTTGTCTCTGATTGAGAATCATACTTAGGTAGCCTGTTTTCCCCATTTTAGTTGTGGGTGATTGTTTTCTGTCTCTGTGTCTTCACCAAACAGAACTGTTTCGTTTTCGTTCGTTCTCCTTCTTATTTTGATTTTTGTGTTCAGTGTTAATAAATATCAACATGGACACGTACCACGATGCATATTGGTCCGATCCTTCATACTCCTCATCAGAGGAAAACAAATCTCGTTACAGAATCACCCACCACAACCGGAACAAGCAGCATGGTAACCAGGAGCAGAGGATGCTGGACTCCTGGACATGGTAGGAGATTTTGGATGGAATATCGCGGACCCAGGCAGAGCTGGAGGCAGCGAAAGCTGAGCGTCGGCGATATGAGGAGGAAGCACGGCAGCGCGACAGGCACGAGAGGCAGCGGGGGCCACACAGGGAGTGTGGCAGACTCAGGTTGGAGACCTGAGGCCACTCCTCGTGCTTACCGGAAGAAGAGTAGTAGTGGTCAGGCACCGTGTTATACTATCAAGCGTACGGTGTCGCCAGTACGCGCTCATAGCCCGGTGGGCTATAGGCCAGCCCCCTGCAAGTGCTATGCGAGAGTGGGCATCCAGCCAGGGCGTGTTGTGCCAGCCCAGTGTGTTTGGTCTCCAGTACGCCGTTTAGGCCCAGGGTATCCTGCGCCGGCTCTGCGTGCTCTGTCTCTGGGGCGCTGGGAGGGTGCAGTGCGTTCTATGCCTGAGGGGCCTAAGGGAGAGGTGCAAGTGGTATGCACCAGATCTCCAGAGCTCACCTACAGCCCGGTTCAACCTGTGCCTGCACTCTGGATGGACCGGGCTAAAATGGTGATCCAGCCGGGAGGAGTGGTGCCAAGGCTGCGCACCAGGGCTCCAGTGCCCCCCCAAAGCCCGGTCCATCCGGTGCCTCCTCCAAGCACCAGGCCTCCTGTAGGTCTCCCCAGCCTGGTGGGTCCTGTAGCAGCCCCACACACCAGGCTGTCTCTCCGTCTCCTCCCTCCAGGTCCACCCATCTGTCCTGAGCTGCCAGGTCCACCTGTCTGTCCTGAGCTGCCAGATCCGCCCATCTGTCTTGAGCTGCCAGAGCCACCCGTCTGTCCTGAGCTGCCAGGTCCACCCGTCTGTCCTGAGCTGCCAGATCCACCCGTCTGTCCAGAGCTGGCCGGTCCACCCGTCCATCCAGAGCTGCCAGATCCGCCCGTCTGTCCTGAGCTGCCAGAGCCGCCCGTCTGTCCTGAGCTGCCAGAGCTGCCGGAGTCTCTCATCTATGCGGGACCAGCTGCAAGTGTCCCCAGTCCGAGGTCTAAAGGCACCACTGAAGCGGGCAAAGACTATGGTGGAGTGGGGTCCACGTCCCGTGCCAGAACCGCCACCGCGGACAGACGCACACCCAGACCCTCCCCTATATGTTCAGGTTTTGCGGCCGGAGTCCGCACCTTTTGGGGGGGAGGTACTTTCACGTTCTGATCTTAGTTCTGACCTTAGAAGACAAATCTCGTTACAATCTCACTTATAATTCACTGTATCACAATTCCAGTGGGTCAGAAGTTTACATACACTAAGTTGACTGTAAACAGCTTGGAAAATTCCAGAAAATGATGTCATGGCTTTAGAAGCTTCTGATAGGCTAATTGACATCATTTGAGTCAATTGTTGGTGTACCTGTGAATGTATTTCAAGGCCTCCCTTCAAACTCAGTGCCTCTTTGCTTAACATCATGGGAAAATCAAAAGAAGCCAGGACCTCAGAAAAGAAATTGTAGACCTCCACAAGTCTGGTTCATCCTTGGGAGCAATTTTCAAACAACTGAAGGTACCACGTTCATCTGTACAAACAATAGTACGCAAGTATAAACACCATGGGACCACGCAGTCGTGCTCAGGAAGAAGATGTGTTTTGTCTCCTAGAGATAAATGTACTTTGGTGCGAAAAGTGCAAATCAATCCCAGAACAACAGCAAAGGACCTTGTAAAGATGCTGGTGGAAACGGGTACAAAAGTATATATATCCACAGTAAAACAAGTCCTATATCGATATAACATGAAAGGCCACTCAGCAAGGAAAAAGCCAATGCTCCAAAACCGCCATAAAAAAAAGCCAGACAACGGTTTGCAACTGCACTTGGGGACAAAGATTGTACTTTTTGGAAAAATGTCCTCTGGTCTGATGAAACAAAAATAGAACTGTTTGGCCATAATGACCATTATTATGTTTGTAGGAAAAAGGGGGAGGCTTGCAAGCCGAAGAACACCATCCCAACCGTGAAGCACCGGGGTGGCAGCATCATGTTGTGGGGGTGCTTTGCTGCAGGAGGGACTGGTGCACTTCACAAAATAGATGGCATCATGAGGAAACAAAATTATGTGGATATATTGAAGCAAAATCTCAAGACATCAGTCAGGAAGTTAAAGCTTGGTCGCAAATGGGTCTTTCAAATGGACAATGACCCCAAGCATACTTCCAAAGTTGTGACAAAATGGATTAAGGACAACAAAGTCAAGGTATTGGAGTGGCCATCACAAAGCCCTGACCTCAACCCTATAGAACATTTGTGGGCAGAACTGAAAAAACATGTGCGATTGAGGAGGCCTAGTTTTAACATAAATCTACTTGAAAATCTATGGAAAGACCTGAAAATGTCTGTTGAGCAATGATCAACAACCAATTTGACAGTGCTAGAAGAACTTTGAAAATAATAATATGCAACTGTTGCACAATCCAGGTCTGAACAGCTCTTAAAGACTTACCCAGAAAGACTGGGTAATCACTGCCAAAGGTGCTTCTACAAAGTATTGACTCAGGGGTGTGAATACTTACGTAAATGAAATAATTCTGTATTACATCTTCAATAAATTTGCTAAAATATGTTTTCACTTCGGGGTATACCATTATGGGGTATTGTGTGTATTTGTATTTGTATTTGTTATAGATCCCCATTAGCTGCCGCCAAAACTCTTCCTGGGGTCCAGCAAAATTAAGGCAGTTTATACAATTTTAAAACATTACAATTCATTCACATATTTCACAACACACTGTGTGCCCTCAGGCCCACTACCACATATCTACAGTAGTAAATCTATGTGTATGTATAGAGCGTATGTTATCGTATGTGTGTGTGTGTGTGTGTGTGTGTGTGTGTGTGTGTGTGTGTGTGTGTGTGTGTGTGTGTGTGTGTGTGTGTGTGTGTGTGTGTGTGTGTGTGTGTGTGTGTGTGTGTGTGTGTGTGTGTGTGTGTCTGTGCCAATGTTTGTGTTGCTTCACAGTCCCCGCTGTTCCATAAGGTATTTTTTTAATCTGTTTTTTAAATAAAATTTTACTATTTGCGTAGTTACATGACTTGGAATAGAGTTCCATGTAGTCATGACTCTATGTAGTACTGTGTGCCTCCCATAGTCTGTTCTGGACTTGGGGACTGTGAAGAGACCTCTTGTGGGGTGTCTGAGCTGTGTGCCAGTAGTTTAAACAGACAGTTCGGTGCATTCAACATGTCAATACCTCTCATAAATAAAAGTAGTGATGAAGTCAATCTCTCCTCCACTTTCAGCCAGTAGAGATTGACATACATATTATTAATATTAGCTCTCTGTGTACATCTAAGGGCCAGCCGTGCTGCCCTGTTCTGAGCCAATTGCAATTTTCCTAAGTCCTTTTTTGTGGCACCTGACCACACAACTGAACAGTAGTCAAGGTGCGACAAAACTAGGGCCTGTAGGACCTGCCTTGTTGATAATGTTGTTAAGAAGGCGGAGCACAATCTAGTGTTACTCCAAGCAGTTTAGTCATCTCGACTTTCTCAATTTCCACATTATTTATGAGAAGATTTAGATGTGGTTTAGGGTTTAGTGAGTGTTCTGTTCCAAATACAATGTTTTTAGTTTTAGAAATATTTAGGGCTAACTTATTCCTTGCCTCCCGCTGAAACCAACTGCAGCTCTTTGTTGGGTGTTGCAGTCATTTCAGTTGCTGTAGTAGCTGACGTGTATAGTGTTGAGTCATCCGCATACATAGAAACTCTGGCTTTACTATGTCAGTGGCATGTCGTTAGTAAAGATGGGTGAGAAAAAAATCTATTTCATTAATTTTCAATTCCGAAACACACAAAACACAACAAAATGTGAAATAAGTCAAGGGGTATTAATAATTTCTGAAGGCACTGTAAGTAGCAATAAACACAAACAACAAAAACCGATCTACCTTTAAGCTAATAAAAACCAGCCCCACAAATCATAAACAGTTTTTCTCAGCGGCTGCTCAGCTAATGGGAATTTGAATTAGTTAAAATGCCAAAGCTCTTTTGAAATCACCTCTCTGCAATATTCATGGTTAAAAAAAGCTTCTTCGCTGAGAGGCATTTACATTATCATAATTCTTAAACTTAGCAGACATATGCTGGCTAATTTTGTCATCAGAGCCCAACTGGGTTACACACTTCAGGAGGTGGGAAGGAATGTTCCTCAACAGGACGTAATGATGTAGAGACTTTAATCACATGTGGGGCCTGGGAGGGAGACAGTAGGGGGAGAAGACTGAATCTATACAAGTTAGATTGAGGGGAGAAAGGGTAGTGTGTATAGGTGGGAGGGGGGAAGTGTGTGTGTATGTTATTGTGTGTATGTGTGCGTGTGTGTACGAAATATATGACTGTCCTCAAACAATCTCTCATGATAATTCCTTGCTGGAGAGCATGTTTGTCATTGCTGGTACAGTGTGCTGCCCATTAATGCTAGTTTTGCAGAGCAGAGAAACCCACCTGCAAGAAGAGAGTTAAGTAGAGCAGAGCTGTGCATCTGTAATGCTGGCAAAATTAACAGGCCCCCAGGGGGGGCAATGCAACGTTGAAAGTACCTGCTGGACAGAATTGCTCTCTAGCTATGTCCCAAATGGCACCTATTCCCTACATACAATAGTCCACTACTTCTGAGGGCTCTGGTCAAAAGCACTACAGTATGTAGGGAGTAAGGTGCTGGGACATTGGGACACAGCCTCCAGCCTCCTCCTCTGCAGTCCGCCCCAGCCGCTCCAGCTATTCATAATGTCATTAACATAAAGGCAATTAAATGAGTTTTTAACCCTTATTGTTATTAATGAAGATAGGATGGAGGATGGAGCTAAACACACCAGACCACAGATGAAGCTAGTAGGTAATTATCAGGCTGAATCAGGATAATTACCTACCAGCTTCATCTGTGGTCTGGTGAATTCAGCTCCATTCTCCATCCTATCTTCATTGATAACAATAGTTCACTACATAGGGAATAGGGTGCCATTTGGGATTCAGACACTGTCACTGCCTTGGCACCGTTATGGTACTGTACCACTGCCCAGCGCCCGCCATCCTCTAACAGAAATAATGTGGTATTTTCCCAGAGCTATCAAACTCTCACAGAGTTTATTAGTGTTTATACAATGGGTGGTTCTAATCCAGAATGCTGATTGGTTAAAACTGCATTGCAGCCAGTGTCTATTCCAACAGTTACCCACGGCTAAATCTATGTTGTTAAAATAACTATTTACTGTGTTCAATCTGACGACGCAATCCACAGTCTCATCAGCCCAGCCAGGCAATTTATAAACTTAACTTAATCTCCACTATAAAATCTAGACATTATCTCACATTTATTTTAGACTACCATTTAATTTTCAAAAGCGGAGATTTGTATAAACTTTTCTGTCTGTCTTTCCGACATTTGCAATATTATTTCAATATTCAAATTCAATCTCCAGATGTGCCACAGTAATGAACGTGCCGGGAGAAGACAGGCAGGCAGCGTTTCTCAGCCAGTCGAAATCATGAATCACCTGGCAAAAAAATGTACACCTGTGGTAAATTCAATCAATTGGACATGATTTGGAAAGGCATACACTTGTCTATAGTGCATGTCAGAGGAAAAACCTAGCCATGAGGTCGAAGGAATTATCCGTAGAGCTCCGAGGCAGGATTGTGTCGAGGCACAGATCTGGGAAAGGGTACCAAAACATTTCTGCAGCATTGAAGGTCCCCAAGAATACAGTGGCCTCCATCATTCTTAAATGGAAGAAGTTTGAAATCACAAAGACTCTTCCTAGAGCTGGTCGCCCTGCCAATCGGGGAAGAAGGGCCTTGGTGAAGGAGGTGACCAAGAACCCGATGGTCACTCTGACAGAGCTCTAGAGATCATCTGTGGAGATGGGAGAACCTTCCAGAAGGACAACCATCTCTGCAGCACTCCACCAATCAGACCTATATGGTAGTGTGGGCAGACGGAAACCACACCTCAGTAAAATGCACATGACCGCCCGCTTGGAGTTTGCCAAAAGGAACCTAAATACTCTCAGACGATGAGAAAGTCTGATGAAGCCAAGATTGAACTCATTGGCCTGAATGCCAAGTGTCACGTGTGGAGGAAACCTGGCACCATCCCTACGGTGAAGCATGGTGGTGGTAGCATCATGCTGTGGGGATGTTTTTCAGTGGCAGGGACTGGGAGATTAGTCAGGATCGAGGCAAAGATAAATGGAGCAAAGTACAGAGAGATCCTTGATGAAAACCGGCTCCAGAGCGCTCCGGACCTCAGACTTGGGCAAAGGTACCTTCCAACAGGACAATGACCTTAAGCACACAGCCAAGACAATGCAGGAGTAAATGTCCTCGAGGGGCCCAACCAGAGCATGGACTTAAACCTGAATGAACATCTCCGGAGAGACCTGAAAATAGCTGTGCTGCAACACTCCCCATCCAATCTGACAGAGCTTGAGAGAATCTGCAGAGAAGAATGGGAGAAACTCCCCAAATACAGGTGTACCAAACTTGTAGCGTCATACCGAAGAAGACTCGGGGCTGTAATCGCTGCCAAAGGTTCCTCTCCTAAGTACTGAGTAAAGCGTCTCAATACTTACGTAAATGTGATATTTCCAGTTTTTTTTATACTTTTGCAAAACATTTAAAAAACCTGTTTTCGATTTGTCATTATGGGGTAGTGTGTGTAGATTTATGAGGAATAAAAACAATTTCATCCTTTTTAGAATAATGCTGTAACGTCACAAAATATGGAAATAGTTAAAGGGTCTGAATACTTTCCGAAGGCACTGTATATACATTTTGTTATATCCTTATTCTACAATTGATTCAATTGTATTTCTTGGTATATACATATACTGAGTATACCAAACATTAGGAACACCTTCCTAATATTGAGTTACTGGGTAGGAGCATTGGGCAAGTAACCGAAAGGTTGCTGGATTGAATCCCCAAGCAGACAAGGTAAAAATCTGCCATTCTGTCCGTGAGCAAGGCAGTTAACCCACTGTTCCCCGGGCACCGAAGACGTGGTTATTCGATTAAGGCAGCCCTCTGCACTTTTATGATTCAGGGGGTTGGGTTAAATACGGAAGACACATTTCATTTGAATACATTCAGTTGTACAACAAACTAGGCATCCCCCGTTCCTATTCCTATATAGAATCAAGCTGTTTTCTCTGAGGAAAAGAGGAAGACTTGGCTATAGAACCTGTATATGAAATGCAGTGGGGAAAAGTGGGAGAGTGGAGCGAGACTACAAATTCAATGGCCTATTCAAGGGAGAGAGAGACACATAGCTTGACTGTTGTTTTACTATTAACCTCAATGCTGCTATTGTTTTTAATTTCCTAAAGCTGCTTCTGTTTCTTAAGCAGGCAAATGTTAGCTAAATAGAAGGCTGGTGGTGACTGGTTAGCTAAGGTGAATCAAAAGAGTTGCCTGCATAATCAGAGAGGGAGGCGGAGCCTGTCTACTGGTTTGCCCAGACTCATCCCTTTCTCATGGAAGGGTGACACATCCTTCCAACTGCTTAGCTGAACTGCACTGCGCATCTGTGCTGCTAATATCAATTGTGCTTATCACTGAAGAGCTCTCAATCTTTCCAAAATCTCTTGTCCAGTCCACTTTGTAGTCAGATTTTAGTCAGAGATATAATTTTGTCTCGACTCCTTTTAGTCAATTGATAATTTTGTCTCGTCTCATTTTAGTCTATTGGAATGAAAAATTATTTTAGTTTAGTTATAGTCTTGGTCTATTTAGTCAGTCAAAGTCTTTGAAAATTAGGTGTTTGACAAATATTTTTGTCAACATTTTTGTCAACAATCAAATCAAATTATGATCAATTTAATGTTATTTTAATGGACAACTTGCTAAGAAAAGACAAACTAGCTGTTTGCAGACATTAAGATACACAAATTAATAGTGCTAATATAGAACGCTTCTGGATTTATATTAAGAAGCTCAGTGGAAAGCAGCATCATTGTCATCAACATCTGACCATGCAGACTGTCACTGCGATTGAACGGCAACTGGCAAGTGGTTGTGACTTGTGTTAGAGGAAAAACTGCTCTGTTTGAGTGACACAGGACTATGCTGGTTGTGTGTGGAAGGAGAGAGGAAGAGCAAACCGTAGCAAACAGTAGCAAACCCAGGAAACTATAAAATCAGACATTACATGTGGCAGAGTGGCATAGCACATTTAACAAACCAAACATTGAAATACCGTTATACATGATAAAGTAAGAACCCAAACCGGTCCGTGCCTCAATACTGTATAAATAAATACAGTGTACCGCCCATCCCTATTTCAGGGAGAAACATTGGTTCTAATTGTGGTCATTTGCAAGACATGGGGAGCATGAAAGGAAATCCAGGTATTGCATTTAGTCTGTGGTAATTGTGCATTTCCTCTCTTTATGGCTTGAATTAAGTCAATAATGCTGTATTGTCACTTCCTATTTTATATACATTCAGCTCGATTCAATCGTTTTTCTTAAATCATTGTGTATTGGCCACAATATGTATGCACATGTAATGGAGGAATTTTATTTGATTTACAGTCATATGAATGATTTGCTTTATATGGACATCCCTTATTGGGATAGAATAATACAGAATAAGAAGAGCCCACCATTTAAACAAACAAAGCTCATCGTCATGACATTGCCTTTTCTTCCTTTCTTCTTCCTTTTTCATGATGTTACAGCATGTGTGTAAACACGTGGTTGACAGGAGTTAGTTATTAATTAAACATGAGACAGACAAACAACAGAAATAACACAGTGAAGGAGAGAATCCCCTGAGAGGGATCTAAACAAACCAGGTATCAGCACAGTGGCGGGGTAGCAAGTGTGTGTGTTTGTGTGAGTGTGGAGTAGAGAGTCCCTCCCAGGAGCTCTGTCCCTGTCCCCAGTGAGACTACAGCCTGGCTAATGAGCTGTTTGCAGACCTGGGTACACAGTGACAACGACCTCTGACCTCCACCCTCACCGTCTGGGGAACACAGGCAGACATAGGAGGGGATTGAGGAGGAGAAACCTGGTGGTGAGGAAGCAAGAGGTTTTGGTTTTGTTCTGAGAACAGTGGTGGTGTCTTATTGGTCTGACGTTGCTGTTTTTTTTGCAACATGACAGTGTGCGATTCGTCACACACTTCTTACATTTTTGTGAATCTAATAGTGGAGCATGTCTTTGTTGAAAAAGACGCCTACAGACCTCAATAGGACAACCTGGTAAAATAAAGGAAAAATACAAAAGAATGTATCCTTACCTCATACATAGTGTTGAGGTGGAAATAGACTGCATTTGGTTTTACTGTATTTGAGAGATAATGTAAGGAGGTGTACACTGAAGAACAAAATAAGCCGATTTCTTATTAGACGATTCTCCTTCTCACATCTGTATGTGTGGCTTTCAAATTGAAAAACATGAAGTGTGATATTTCACAGCTCCCCGGACCACTAACTAAGCTGTCAAATTGGTAAACTGTCTCAGCTCCGTCTCGTCCAACAAACAATCTGCAAATGAGCTACAAGCAATTTAATGTGATTACACAGGCAAATGGATACATTTTCCTTTTTTTAACACCCTGTCTTTGACAATGTGAAGTTTAAACAAATGATCCCTCAATGTCCTCATCTCACTCCTTTGTCCTAAGGATTATTCCTGAGTCTGAAAAATGAGTATTGCTTGAAATAGAGTCAACAATCAAAAACTGATCTCTTCACTATGGTTGTCTGTGATGGTCACAAAAGAGGTTGGTGTGGTTGAGCCCGCAATATCCTGACCTTACTCATTGTCCAAATAGTTATAATTATTGAATATCAACCAATAAAAAGATGACAGGGGTCAAAAATCTGAAAGTGATGTCTTCATTATGTCTGTCTGCAATCACAAACGGGGGGTAGCGGGGGCAAGTCAAAGAGAGACACTGACAGTGTGTGCCTGTGTGTGTGCACGTGTGTGTGTGTGTGTGTGTGTGTGTGTATGTGTGCGTGTGTCTGTGTGTGTCTGTGTGTGTGCGTTTGCGTGTGCGTGTTATTGACCGTGACTAAATCTGTCTGGATGAAGGTCAACAGTAGTGAAGAGTTTCTCTGACCCTACGACCTCAAGGGTCCAGTTTGACATCTCTATCTACAGGCTGCTGTGCCCATGACAAAGGCACTAGTGACAGAAACAAAGGGAGCGAAAGAGGGCATAGGGGATTCTGGAGTGGTAACATCTTCATCATCAAATCAAATGATGTGTTTTGAATAACATCCTGTAACATTCTGTAATAAGCCCTGCAATAACTTCTGCATCTCTAACAATAGATGTGTTGTCCGTCCATTCTTGCCCTATTGGCTGAAGTAAGATCTTTGACATGCTATGTGTACCTTGAAGTGCTGCTGAATAACTGTGCCAATGCTAATATGAGGTCTCTTCTTCGTACCCTGTTCGTCAGCTTTTAAATTATTAACGGTTTATCTTTTCCTGTGATGAAGACATGGATGTCTCATGGTATGGTAGAGTATGCAAAATAGGTAAACTTTGAGTACCTTTATCTCAGTCATATTTAGGCATTCAGGTTCTAAAAGTCCATTTCTGAGCACTTCTACAATGGGCAAATATGTATGGAAAGTTTTATTCACATAAAAAAAGGTGCTGTCAAAAAGTGATTGCATAAAAAATTATTTTCCCAAAAACGTCTCAGATTTGGAGCATTTTCTTCTATGTCGTACCTACTGAACACAACCCAGAACACATTTCCATTTGGGTTGGGGGCTCCTGTGGCCATTGGTTGGGCTCCTGATGTCTCAATTGACTCCTAAAAACATGTACGTCTCAGACATCCTTACACAGATGTGGAAGGCAATTTCAGGTGAAGGGCCATCTCTGGAGAAGCACTTACCTCGGGCCCTGAACTCAGCATTTGGGATGGAGGGATGAAGGGGGCATTCTGAGAAAGGGGAGCCTGGTGGGGAGGAAGGGAGGGAGGGAGCGAGCGAAGTAGTACTCTGGCCCTCACAGGCCCCATAGGCCCCAGATCCAGCCAGGGCAAACCAAGCCCCCAGCCTGCACAGCAGTGACATTGAGGATATTTAAAGACATGGACTGCTTCCCCCACTGGGACTCTCAAGACACTGGGCTCTCATATAAGGGAAATACATGACGTTAGTATCAGTGGAGGCTCCTCGGAGGAGGAGGAGGACCATCCTCTTCAGTGAATTTCATAAAAATAAAAATAGTGAAACATTTAAAAAGTTGTCCTTTTAGATAAAACTATAAAAAATATATCAAATCAAATCAAAGTTTATTTGTCACGTGCACTGAATACAACAGGTGTAGTAGACCTTACAGTGAAATGCTTACTTACAGGCTCAAACCAATAGTGCAAAAAAGGTGTTAGGTGAACAATAGGTAAGTAAAGAAATAAAACAACAGTAAAAAGACAGGCTATATACAGTAGCGAGGCTATAAAAGTAGCGAGGCTACATACAGACACCGGTTAGTTCCGCACATGCTTTGAGTACACGTCCTGCTAATCACCTTTGTGAATGTTGACCTGTTTAAAGGTCTTGCTCACATCGACTATGGTGAAAGTGATCACACAGTCGTCTGGAACAGCTGATGCTCTCATACATGCTTCAGTGTTACTAGCCTCGAAGCAAGCATAAAAGGCATTTAGCTCATCTGGTAGGCTCGCATCATTGGGAAGCTCGCAACTGGGTTTCTCTTTGTAGGGTGAGGGACAGCTTTGGACGCGTCTCTGTGTGTGGAGTAAAGGTGGTCTAGAGTTTTTTCCTCTGGTTGCACATGTGACATACTGGTAGAATGAGGTAAAACGGATTTAAGTTTGCCTGCATTAAGGTCCCCGGCCACTAGGAGTCCCGCTTCTGGATGAGCATTTTCTTGTTTGCTGATGGCCTTATACAGCTTGTTGAGTTCGGTCTTAGTGCCAGCATCGGTTTGTGGTGGTATATAGACGGCTACAAATAATATAGATGAGAACTCTCTTGGTAGATAGTGTGGCCTACAGCTTATAATGAGGTATTCTACCTCAGGCGAGCAATACGTCTAGACTTCTTTAATATTAGACACCAGCAGTTATTGACAAATAGACACACACCCCTGCCCCTCGTCATAACAGACGTATCTGCTCTGTCCTGCCGATGCACCGAGAAGCCAACCAGCTCTATGTTATCCGTGTTGTTGTTCAGTCACGTTTCGGTGAAACACAAGATATTACAGTTTTTTAATGTCCCGTTGGTAGGATAGTCTTAATCAGAGATCATCCAATTTGTTTTCCAATGATTGCACGTTGGCCAATAATATGGAGGGAAGTGGTGGTTTACCTACTCATCTGCAAATTCTTACAAGGCACCCCGCCCTCCCCCCCTTTTCCTTTGTCTTTTCTTCATGCCGATGACAGGGATTTGGGCCTTGTCTTGACAAAGCAGTATATCCTTTGCATCGGACTCATTAAATAAAAAAGCTTTGTCCAGTTCGAGGTAAGTCATCTCTGTTCTGATGTCCAGAAGCTCGTTTCGGTCATAAGAGATGGTAGCAGCAACTTTATGTTCAAAATTAGTTCCAACAATGCGAAATAAACAAACAAAATAGCAGAGTTGGTTAGGAGCCAGTAAAACAGAAGCCATCTCCTTCTGCGCCATTATAGATGGCGCCAGAACACTCCTGTGAGCTATCTACTTGCTGTCTGTTTCTGAGTAGCATTTCAGGTAGCCAACCACTGCCACTGATTTAATCAACTAGTTAGCTACCCTTCTGTGTTTTGGCAGTATTACAGGTAGCTAGCGAATAACCCTCCTCGAGGTATGATACTGTATCTACCTGTCAGGGTATCCTTTAGAATGAGTTACCATGAACATTTTAATTTACCGTCCATTTGAGAAATATACCCGACTCATTTCCCTTGGGTGCATAACCCATTAGGGTGTCCACCTAGGTTGCTCAGAATGACAAAGATCAAATTTCGATTAAGGTGATGGATAATGTGTCTCGAGTATCATATCAAATGTTGAGACAAGAAGGGTGTGTGGCAAAGATATAGGTAACTAATGACTCAGCTGTCATTATTTAATTGTGTGAATTGTTTGCCCTTTGATTGATTTATTACATATGTCACCAATAGTAAATGTATTGTTAATCCCCATAATTTGGTTACATTCATTTCTGTTAATGCATGTATTTTTTTAACAGTCATTTACCGTTCTCATTCTTAGAGGGTCCACAACCTGCTACACTTGTGAGAAACATGTTTTGGTTTATTTCATAGCCATCATTTACAAAGAGATTTGTCCATTTTTTGTTTTTGTATTTTGTTTGGAGTGCTCCATGTGAATAATGTGCATGTGTCTGGTGTCTATGTCCTGATAATGTTGAGGGAGCGTGTGAAAGAGCAATGGACGTTATAGGCCTATTGCTGCATTGGCTTATAGGCTATGAGTTGCATGCGCTCATTTCTTGAGCCACTAATCCAAAGAATCAAGGTATGAGTGTGTCCATTATGGCAGAGGCTGGTGATCTCGCATTAGTTGACTTTTTAAGATTTTTATGATTAACCATGTGACAAAAGTTTTGACAAATTTAAACATTATTGAAATGGAACTGTTCCACAAAAATGCTCATATGAAAATCATAACTTGCACGCAGAATGGTAGAAATGGTAGGAAAAATTGTAGGCTTTCTCCAAACTTGAAACTCATGCACCACCTATTTACCTTTATTTAACTAGGCAAGTCAGTTAAGAACAAATTCTTATTTTCAATGACGGCCTAGGAACAGTGGGTTAACTGCCTGTTCAGGGGCAGAATGACAGATTTGTACCTTGTCAGCTCGGGGATATGAGCTTGCAACCTTTCGGTTACTCGTCCAAAGCTCTAACCACCTATGAAGTCTTTATAAAATAATTGCCTCCACATTTCCATGGTCGGCTTTTGCCAATAGGCTAATTTGAAACAAGTAATATGAAATAAAACATTCAGGTTACAAACAATGATTTTTTATTTTTTTACGCATAGTGCCTCCAGCTTACATTGCAAAGTGGTGGGTGACTTGCTGGTAGCCTGTCGCCTGCACTTGAATTGTGAATGGGAGCCTGCTTCAATTACCTGGTGAGAAATAAAAATAGTAGCTCTTTTTAATCATGTACCAAAACTGTTTTTTACATGCAATTGTATTTACAATTGTTGTGCAATGAATGTGCTTATAAACGTTTTACCATCTGAGGAGCTGCAGCTGTGATAGTTGTGCTGGATAAATAAGATACATGATGACTAATGAAAATACACACAGGCCAATTTAATTCCACAGAATTATGCATTAACCTAGAACCTAGAATTAACCTATAGACCAATAAGAATGATAGTCAAATGTATTTCCATCGACTGGAATTTGCATTATTTTGCAATGGATTGTTTTTCTCCCTGTCATTTTGACTGCAACAGTTTTATTTATTGGCTTTTACATTTTTGTATCCTCCAAAAGGCGGCTATTGCCCTGCTACCTGTCTCTTTTAGGGCAACATTTCATTAGCTGCAGTGGGCTAGCTACATGCTAGTCTACCGTCTGTTTTAGGGCAACATTTCATTAGCTGCAGTGAGCTAGCTACATGCTAGTCTACCGTCTATTTTTGGGCAACATTTCAGCTAGCCAATCCTGGCCACTGACCATTCCAGGGTCTAAGGAGCTAAGATAATCACCACAGTGACTGTGTTTACACAGTGGGGTCTACATGACAGCACTCTGCATGTGAGAACAGGCCAGCATCAATCAATCCGCCACTACCATCCTGCCAGCATCAGTCATTAACCACCAGTCTGCCACCACACAGCCTGACAGGACAGGACCAGCCACTGCTCAGACTGATTACCAGCCTAGTCCTTTACATCATTAGCC
This sequence comes from Oncorhynchus masou masou, assembly GCF_036934945.1. NCBI lineage: Eukaryota > Metazoa > Chordata > Actinopteri > Salmoniformes > Salmonidae > Oncorhynchus > Oncorhynchus masou. The sequence continues at coordinate 42,586,945 of NC_088226.1, read as the reverse complement.
TGCTATTCTCCCCCTCTGTCCTTTCCCTCTGGTGGTTGTCAAGCTGACCATAGAGCCTTGGAAAACCGCCTCTGAAATGTTGAAATGTCTTGGCCAACCTAACCGAGGATCGGAGGAGGAGAGAGGAGATACCATCGCCAGCAGCCACACAAATACCAACCAACCACACGACTTAACACTGCTAGCCCCCCAAGGCGTTTGTGGAGAGAACTGGAACAAAAGACTGCAGCCCTGGCTGTCCTAACAGGAAAGGTCAATCTGGGAACATGTGATTGAGTTAATTGAAATCAACATCCATGATGGTACAGGCAAGGGCACTTGGCAAGGCGCCTTACGCCGACATCCGGCTCTGCGCTCCACTGCAGCCTGCCTGCCCTCAGCTCTGGGCTCTACTCGCTCGGTCTGCCAGCGGTCAGAGAGCAGAACATGCTGGGAGGACGGAGCGTGGCCTATATGCCTGTCAGGATATCATAGAGCTGATGGGTTTATGGATGAGGATAGGAGAAACTAAAGGTTGTGTCTGAAATGGCACCCTATTCCCCATATAGTGCACTACTTTTGACCAGAGCCCATAGGGAATAGGGTGCCATTTGTGACGCAGACTGTCTCTCCATAGCGTCATTAATTCCCTGTGTGGCCTGCGTCCTTGCTTCTTTACTAGGACATTGAAGATCTTGAATTGGGGGAGCCCTCAGTCTACTGTACCACACCCCCCAGCCTGGTAGGGACTGAGTGGATGGGTGATGGGTCTACTTTACCGGTTGGTAGATGAAGGCTAGCTAGCACCTCCTCCCAGGCTGCCCATGGGCTAATGTCAGCAGCGGCTTAACCACATGGCCATGCCAGCCCCCACCACACACACACACCACAGAGACCCCAGGGGAGCATCACACATTAACGCTACGCTAATTAGCCAAGGAACTGACCACCCAATTACTCACGGTTCAGTCAACATTCAGAGGTTGAATCGGACCCTGATGCTGCACGACACACATAGGAAACAATCAAAATATTATACAAATGAGAGTTGTACCACGGGTGTCACACGTACACTGGCAGTGAGTACAGGCATATGGTACTGTACTCACAAATATCATAAAGACCTATGTAAATTGAGCGAACCCACCAACAGGGTGCATTTAGACGATATTCAAGCACCTGTACACGTACTGCAATGTGAGTAATGTGAGATCACCTGTCAGAGACAATTGAAAGGCACCATCAATGTTAAACAGACATGTCCATAGCAATGCATAGCTTGCTCATTTCCAGACTGCTATTTCAACTCTTCAACATAAATAGGGGATTCAATTATACATTAGTCACACAACAAATTACTCATCTGCCAGCAGTAGCCTCGTGATTATAACAAGACACATTCATTTCCTGAATCTTCATGCATAATATATCTTAAATCCACTAAACAATGAAACAGAACAATCCTCTGGTTATGACTTTAGTGTGTCATGAAATAAATACATATTAGCATAATAATTACAGGGTGTGTCTTTTTCCATAAGCATTGTTACAGAATATACAAGCAGTGATGAGCAGTAATGATGATGTTTTTATACTGCTTATATACTGCTTTTTACATTGTATTTGCCATCCACCTTACATACAACCATGGGAGTCATTAGCAGAAGCCTGAGGTGTCAATTTAATTACATGTAAAATCCTACGAGTTATACCTCCAGCCCAATTAGCACAGGGCTGCTTAGTAGAGCACAGCAGTAGACTTGTGACCAGAAGGTTGTGTTCCCAGGTGGGCCTGTGCTGTGTATCCAAGGTCCTTAACCTGAATTACCTCCGTAAACATTCAGCAGGAACACACAGGCTGTGTCCAAAATAGCACCATATTTGAACAGGTTCCCATAGGGCTGTGGTCAAAAATAGTGCAGTATATAGGGAATATGGTGTGATATGGGACAAAGCCACCGATCTGGGACGTACAGCGGTGACAAACTCTTCATATGGCTTTAATTGACCTTCATATGGGCTTTAATGGTTTAATTGAGGGGCAACATGTCTGGGTATCTGCTGTTTTGTAGCATAAGGAAAGTATCTGCTGATTTGACATAAGAAAAGTTTCACAGTTTTCCATGAAAAGAAAACCTGTAAAATGTGTTTTACTATGTATAATACAGGGCATTCGGAGTATTCAGACCCCTTGACTTTTTCACATTTTGTTACATTACAGCGTTTTTCTAAAATTGATCAAATTGTTTTTTTCCCCTCATCGATTGTGTAACGGCTTTCATCGGAAGAAGAGGAATCATCGGACCAAAATGCAGCAGGGTACGTGTTCATCTTTAATAATTGCACTGAACACTGAATAAACAAAACAACAAAAAGGAAATCCGAAACAGTCCTGCAAGGTGAATAACACTAAACAGAAATGAACTACCCACAAACTAAGATGACAACACAGGCTACCTTAAGTATGATTCCCAATCAGAGACAACGAAAGACAGCTGTCCCTGATTGAGAACCGAAACATATAAATACAAAAACCTAGACATACAAACATAGAATGACCACCCAAATCACACCCTGACCAAACAAAAATAGAAACATACAAAGCAATCTATGGTCAGGGCATGACAGATCTACACACAATAACCCATAATGACAAAGCAAAACCAGGTTTTCAGATTTTTTAAAGTAAAAAAAGTATTTAAAGTATTTTTTAAAGTAAAAAATTACATTTACATAAGTATTCAGACCCATTACTCAGTACTTTGTTGAAGCACGTTTAGCAGCATTTACAGCCTTGAGTTTTCTTTGGTATGACACTACAAGCTTGGTACACCTGTATTTGGGTTTTTGCCTTTTGCTCTGACATGCACTATAGACAGGTGTATGCCTTTTCAAATCATGTCCATTTAATTGAATCTTCCACAGGTGGACTCCAATAAAGTTGTAGAAACATCTCAAGGATGATCAATTGAGACAGGATGCACGTGAGCTCAATTTTGAATGTCATAGCAAAGGGTCTGAATACCTACTGTATGTAAATATGTTTTTGTTTTTTTGCAAACATTCTAAAAACCTGTCTATGCTTTGTCATTATGGAGTATTGTGAGTGAATTGTTGAGTTTAAAAAAAACATTTAGAATACGGCTATAATGAAACAAAGTGTGGAAAAAGTCAAGGGGCCAGAATACTTTCCGAATGCACTGCAAAACTGTAACTTTGTCACTCAGGAACGTTCAATGTCATCTTGGAAAGCAACTCCAGTGTATATTTGGCCTTGTGTTTTAGGTTATTGTCCTGCTGAAAGGTGAATTTATCTCCCAGTGTCTGTTGAAAAGCAGACTGAAGCACATTTTCCTCTGGGATTTTACCTGTGCTTAGCTCTATTCCGTTAATTATTATTATTATTATCCCCCCAAAACTCTGTAGTCCTTGCAGATGACAAGCATACCCATAACATGATGTAGCCGCCACCATGCTTGAAAAGTGGTGCTCAGTGGTGCTCAGCTCAATTCCACTTTGACATTATGGGGTATTGTGTGGAGGCCAGTGACACATCTCAATTGAATATTTTTTAAATTCAGGCTGCAACACAAAAAAAGAGGAAAACGTAAAGGAGTGTGAATACTTTCTGAAGGCACTGTATATTACAAGTAGTTGAAGTAGTAGGCTAATCATGGTTCTGTATCTGTAAATCACCAAACCCGAAGTTAAAACATTGCTTCTCTTTTGTCTTGTCATGATCTACATTTTCACATAAGACTTACTGCAGTCATCATATTTGTATTCCTCTCACACTGTGCTGATGATCTGCAACCATCTGCATAGTTTTATAGCCAGTGATCATAGAGCTCTTCAGAGACCCTGTCAAGATGCTTTACAGTGCTGTTAAAGCCTGCTTCTGTCCTGTGACACTAGCCGTATATCATAAAAAATGGCACATTGAGACTTAATTATCTTTTTTTCATTTTTTTTCTCACCTTTATTTAACCCGGTAGGCTAGTTGAGAACAAGTTCTCATTTACAACTGCGACCTGACCAAGAATAAAGCAAAGCAGATCGTCACATACAACAATACAGAGTTACACATGGAATAAACAAACATACAGTCAATAAGACAGTAGAAAAAAATCTATATACAGTGTGTGCAAATGAGGTAAGATAAGGGAGGCAAGGCAATAGGCCATAGTGGCGAAATAATTACATTATACCAATTAAACACTGGAGTGATTGATGTGCAGAAGTTGAATGCAGAAGATATATCCTCTCCTCTCTCCTTGTCCCCTCTCTCCTCTTCTCCTCTCCTCTTCTCCTCTTCTCCTCTTCTCTTCTCCTCTTCCCTTCTCTCCTTTCCCTCTCCTCTGTCTCTCCCCTCTTTTCTCCTCTACTCTCCCCTCCTCTCCTCTGTCTCTCCCCTCTTTTCTCCTCTACTCTCCCCTCCTCTCCTCTGTCTCTCCCCTCTTTTCTCCTCTACTCTCCCTCCCTCCTCTGTCTCTCCCCTCTTTTCTCCTCTACTCTCCCCTCCTCTCCTCTGTCTCTCCCCTCTTTTCTCCTCTACTCTCCCCTCCTCTCCTCTGTCTCTCCCCTCTTTTCTCCTCTACTCTCCCCTCCTCTCCTCTGTCTCTCCCCTCTTTTCTCCTCTACTCTCCCCTCCTATCCTCTGTCTCTCCCCTCTTTTCTCCTCTCCCCTCCTTTCCTCTGTTACTCGCTGTCCCTTCTCCCTCTCCTCTCCCTGTACAAGTCTGGATGATGCGTTTCAGAATATATCTCTTCTACACAGAGATGCCTCATGAAAAATCTGACCAGCACTTTTCTGAGCAGTGTACCATCCTACTGCCACTGAGGAAAAGTGTATCTTAAAAGCTCCCTATCTTTCTGACAAACATAGTGATGTTGGACTGTTTAAAGTTTAGTATGAAAAGAGACATCAATATTTATTTACCTTTATTTAACTAGGCAAGTCAGTTAAGAACAAAATCTTATTTTTCAATGATGGCCTAGGAACAGTGGGTTAACCGCCTTGTTCAGGGGCAGAAAGACAGATTTGTACCTTGTCAGCTCAGGGATTTGAACTTGCAACCTTTCGGTTAATAACCGAACGCTCTAACCACTAGGCTACCCTGCCACCTTTCCAAGAGTTTTAATCCCCAAATATTGCATTGTACTGCTCACTAATATAACAATGTAACTATAATTAAGCAATCAGGCCAGAGGGGGTGTGGTATATGGCCAATATACCACGGCTAAGAGCTGTTCTGGATACAGCCCTTAGGCGTGGTCTATTGGCCGGATACCACACCCTCCCGAGGTTCTTATTGCTATTATAAACTGATTACCAACGAAGAGTAAAAATACATGTTTTGTCATACCCCTGGTATACGGTCTGATATACCACGGTATTCAGCCAATCAGCATTCAGGGCTCAAAGCACCCAGTTTATAATCTACAATATAACATCTTTGTCAATGAATACTGTAACTACATTGTCTATAGTCTACTGAATATGTGTAGTATGCGCAGTCTGACATACGCTGTGTAATATATCAGGAAATATCAATGAACCTACAGTAGTAGCCTTGGAACAAGGCACATAATCTAAGGCAACATTTACCAGTGGATTGTGTGATATATCGGTAGGATACCTCTTTCGGGTCCAACGGTATAAAAACATCAAATGAAACTTCTTTAAATAATGACTTTCCAAGTATTTTAATCCCCAAATCTACTTCCTTTTAAGGTGTTCCCAGGTGACAATACTTAGCATATTGTTGTGAATAACATCCGTTCATGTGACGGGGAGAACCTCGCATTGGACCCTTTGGCTATGTAAAACAGACTCTTTAGTGTGCATCATATAGCTGCAGGTTATCACTGCGGTATTCTTAAAGGAATTTGTGACAAGTGTATAGAAGGGTGGGGTGGAGCGTGGCAGTGGAGGGTTGAAAGAAAGAGGCTGGTGGGAGGGGGGGGGGGGGGGCATCACTAGGGACAGCCCTATTGATTTCACAAATGCATTCCAAAAGGTCCTAAGCTTAACTTCAGTATGACAGTAGGACTTGTGTGTAACTTTGAACTCCTACAGAACAGTACAGCCGGGATGCTACCTCCTCTAACTAACAAGATGGAGGCGCTGTGGACTGGGTTAAGAGGGCCTTAAGGAGGCACGGTGCTGGATAGAGAGAGGGTAAAAGGTTACAGGGATTCAGTATGCCGGCCTGTCTATGTCAGCCTCCTGAAGTGTAGAGAAGAAGAGGGCCCTCCGCGGGCCACAGCCACTAATAGGTTGGGAGGACGCTCGTAAAAAGCACTCAGCACCAATTTGCATGCGAAAATCTAAAAGAAAGAAAGTGCCAATGGCACAGTGTTATAACAAGACAACAGAGGAGGGGAAGGAGGGGGCAGGGCCGGAGAGAGGGAGTCAGCGAGAGACATCACGGAGAAGGAAATAAAAATGTGGGAAAATGAAAAAGTGTGCCTATAGGTATGAGGCTAATTAGTTCAGTTTGTGTCTGCACGAGGAAGGGAAAGCAAGGCAGAAGAGAATGCTTAGATTCAATATTCCCCAAAGATTGTCTTCAAAGCTAAAACTGGGGATATTAAATGCATCAGAAATGATAATAATGCGGGAAGCATCTGACACTGCTGGCAGTTTTCTGTTCTTTCTACCTCCCTTCCTCCCTCTCTCTCCCCTCTCTTTTTCTCTCTCCTTTCTCCCTCTCTCTCCCCCTCTCTTTCCTTCTCCATCTCTCTCTCGTTCTCCCTCTCTCTCCTCCCTCTTTCCTTCTCCATCTCTCTCTCTCTTTCTCCCGCTCTCTCCCCTCTCTTTTTCTCTCTCTCTCTTGTTCTCCCTCTCTCTCCCCCCTCTTTCCTTCTCCATCTCTCTCTCGTTCTCCCTCTCTCTCCCCTCTCTTTCCTTCTCCATCTCTCTCTCGTTCTCCCTCTCTCTCCCCCTCTCTTTCCTTCTCCATCTCTCTCTCGTTCTCCCTCTCTCTCCCCCTCTCTTTCCTTCTCCAACTCTCTCTCGTTCTCCCTCTCTCTCCCCTCTCTTTCTCTCTCTCTTTTCTCCCTCTCTCTTTCTTCCTTTCCCTTCCTCTCTCTTCTGAGTGGGCCTGCTGTGTGCTGTAATATTCACGCTGAAGAGGAAACGCCTTAATATAGATGAACATGCCTACAGTTGCCTGATTACTGTTTTCATCACCTGAACTATGTTGCACACTCTGCTTACCGTACATTCAGTATCTCACAGGGCAGCAACAACCAAATGAATGAAACCAAATGAAAACACACCATAGGATAAATCCATGTGAATTCAATAGCTTTTTGACAGCATCCCATTTGATTGAAACAAAACTTTTCATACGTGGAAGAAGTGGTACGAAAGGGACTTTTTGGACCTGAGCGCAAAACATTCAGGAGATAAAGGTGCTGAAAGTTGACTCATTTTGCACATCCCACCATATCATGAGCCATCCATGTCTTCATCACTGGGAAAGAGAAACAGTTGAGTTAGATATCATTTACAATCTTACAAACAGGGTTGTCAAACTGTTGATTTAAAATGGATTTACCCCATTTACTTAACAATTACAACTATACTTCGAATCTCACACTAAATACATTCCAACTACGGTAGCCTGTATACTGCACATACTATACTGTGAGTAGAATGTGACAAAATGTATGTGCCTGAACATATTCAGTTTTACATAAGTAAAGTTATAAAACGTAAATGTTTGTTGTTGCTGTAGATCCGCCATGAGCACCGGTGCCCATTGAAAAGAGAGAGGGGCAGGATGGGACATCTCTCTCATTTATGCCCCGCACCGGGCCGATCAAGCCCTGGAGAACTCTTAATATAAACATCTGCAGCCTCTACACTATCACACACACACGCACGCACGCACACACACACACACACACACACACACACACACACACACACACACACACACACACACACACACACACACACACACACACACACACACACACACAGGTCCACGGGACAGGTCCACTGCGGGACACCACCACGCTGACGACGTGATTTACAGCAACAGACAATGTGTCTTTTAAAGAACACATAGTCCAGGACACACCAGCAAATTCCTCTCAAGTTTAATTACACTGGTCGCTACCTACACTTAACACTTTATCACCAGCAGTCAAGACAGCAGCACTACTGTAGCATGTAATTGAATGGACTCAAGGTCTGCGTCCAAAATGGCACACTGTCCCCTATATAAGTAAGTACTGCACTATAGGGAATAGGGTGCCATTTGAGACACACACAAGGAGTGTGTATGTACCTAACCCTGCTGGCTAGAACAATAGCAGTAGCCAACTCTCTTGTAATAATGGGGATATTTCAAGGACAATAATACACAGGAAAATGATCCATATACAAATGCAGGATCTTAATTTGATCACTCTTTTGTTGCTGAGAAATGCAAACTAGTTTATTCAAGGTTTAAAATGGCTTGTAAAGTTTGTAATTTCCACTTTAAAATGTCCGTCTTGATTTGCCCTATCAAAAAATGTATCAACCCCTAAAAACAATGTATATTAATGATAATTCGTATTTCCTGTTCTTGCAGGATTATTTTCCTGCTGTAGCAAACTCTATCTCTTTAAAAAACAGTGCTTTAAAATCATGCTTTGTCTACATCTAATCCTTTGTCTGTTTCCCAATATAAATTATCCCTTGAATGTGAGAGAATTAGTATCACTTTCATTAAGAGGACACTAATTACACTGTAACCACGTCATTAATTACCATATCATTACCATGATCGCTCATGGTTTTGTGTGTTCATTCCCTCCCTGTTGGAGGGAGGAGCTGCCTGTTATCTCTGTTAGTCTCATAATGACAGGACAAGAAGAGTATTCCTTTCCTGCAAGGCAACCCAGGGCGGTGTCTCAAATGACTCCCTATTCCCTTAAGTGCTCTGGTCAAAAGTAGTGCACTATATAAGGAACAGGGTGCTATTTGGGATCCAGCCATCAACCATCTAGGACCAATTCACCATGACAATAGAGGCAGAGAATTACCATGGAGGTTCCCTGCTCCTGGCTCTTTAGGCTGCTTCTTCCATCCAGCCAGGCAGCAGCTTGCTTACAGTATTCAAGGGGAGATGGGTGAAGGTTGACCCAGGCTGCTGACAACCTTGAGCAGGTCAGTCTCTGACTCCAGGCCTGTCCCATATGACGCCTCCGTCCATTTGTGGATCTTAGAGGGCTAAAGGGTCAGCTCCATTTTTACACCATCAAGCCCCCCTCGTCTCGATCCTCACTCTGCCAGATACACATACCGGCGCTCCCTCTCCTTCCCTTCCTCTCTCTCTCCCGACATGTCTCCTGTTACCGCTCCAGTCTCCTGCTCTCCTCCTCTCCTCTCTCTCACCCTGATACACAGCAACACTCTGGTAGACATGTTTCCCTCTCAGCCAGCTAGGAGGATTGTGCATTGTGTTATCCTTCAGTATCTCTACCCTTCCTTCTTTTCTTCCTGAAGCTGTCTGCTCACATTGCATTACAGAAGCCAGCGCGCGATACGATAGGACGACTCCTCCAAGCCATCGCAAAGAGATCAGCTTCTATTAAGGCCCCTATTATCATCCAAAATCAGTCGCGGTTTAGCATTTAAGTGTCGAAAGTTCACGCCGAATTGTACAGCACCATGCCTCGAGGTATGAATGGAAAGAGCGCATCATGCAGCCGCTGTGGTAAAATGTGCTCTCTTTTTTTCTTATCAAACACACTGTGTGACTGTTAGTACAATTACAATGGATTTCACAGGGCCAGAGTTGATGTGATTAAATGCTAGCTGAAAGAGCCTGGCACTAGCAATAAATGTTCACAACGTTCAGCCCTATGGTGCATTGTGCAACAAATATTAAGCTAATCATCAGTCACTTTTGTCTTCTGGGCAGAGCGCTGGAGCTGTAACTGTTACAATCTTATTTACCATTTGCAGCGAAACCACCCCCTCCCGTACCCACTGCCCACCCCCTGCATGCACACAGACACACACACACACATGATCTCCCTCCCCTCCTCTCCCCCATCTGCCCCCCGCCCCAGTCCCACCTCAGGCTGTTCATCTCTAATGAAAGGGAAGATGAGGCAGACACTCAGGATCACACACTATGATGCCTGCCCTATATAGTGGCTTTTCTTCCACCAAATACTTCACAAGATGTCACTGACATTATTTAAAGTGATTACATTTAGCAGAAGTGAATGTCATGGAACAACACAATTACTCTCATGGCAATGTCAGCCCTTTTGACAATCCACCCTACAGCCCTAACACACACACACACACACACACACACACACACACACACACACACACACACACACACACACACACACACACACACACACACACACACACACACACACGCATCCCCCATACACACTCAGACAAACACTAAACTATTATACCATCCATACCATGAAAATAACGCACTGGAAAACAAAGACAATTTTTGTCTTGTGGGTCTACTCAAGAGGAAATACACTACATGACCATAAGTATGTGGACACCTGCTCGTCGATGATCTCATTCCAAAATCATGGGCATTGATATGGAATTGCTCCCCCCTTTGCTGCTATGACAGCCTACATTCTTCTGGGAAGGCTTTCCACTAGATGTTGGAGCATTGCAGTGGGGACTTGCTTCCATTCAGTCACAAGAGCATGAGTGCGATCGGACACTGATGTTGGGTGATTAGGCCTGTTCCAATTCATCCCAAAGGTGTTCGATGGGGTTGAGGTCAGGGTTCTGTGCAGGCCAGTCAAGTTCTTCCAAACTGATCTCGACAAACCATTTCTGTATGGACCTCTCTTTGTGCACAGGGACATTGTCATGCTGAAACAGGAAAGGACCTACCACAAACTGTTGCCTCAAAGATGTCCCTTTACTGGAACTAAGGGGCCTAGCCTGAACCATGAAAAATACACCCAGACCATTATTTCTCCTCCACCAAATTTACCATTGGCACTATGCATTTTTGCAAGAAGTGTTCTCCTAGTATCCACCAAACCTAGATTAGTCTGTCGGACTGCCAGATGGTGAAGCGTGATTCATCACTCCAGAGAACGCCTTTCCACTGCTCCAGAGTCCAATGGCGGAGATCTTTACACCACTGCAGCTAACACTTGGAATTGCGCATGGTGATATTAGGCTCGTCTGCGGCTGCTCAGCCATGGAAACCCATTTCATGAAGCTCCCGACAAGCAGTTCTTGTGCTGACGTTGCCTCCAGAGGAAGTTTGGAACTCGGTAGTGAGTGTTGCAACCGAGGAAACACAATTTTTACGCGCTACACGCTTCACCACTCAGCCCTCTGCGGTCTCATTCTGTGAGCTTGAGTGACCTACCACTTCACGGCTGAGCCGTTGTTGCTCCTAGACTTTTCCACTTCACAGTAAAACACTTACAGTTGACCGGGGAATGTTATTTATCTATTTCACCTTTATTTAACCAGGTTGGCCAGTTGAGAACAAGTTCTCATTTACAACTGCGACGTGGCCAAGATAAAGCAAAGCAGTGCGACACAAACAACAACACAGAGATACACATGGAATAAACAAACGTACAGTCAATAACACAATAGAACAGTGTGTGCAAATGAGATTAGATTAGGGAGGTAAAGCAATAAATAGGCCATGGTGGAGAAGTAATTACAATATAGCAATTAAACACTGGAGTGAGAGATGTGCAGAAGATGAATGTGCAAGTGGAGATACTGGGGTGAAAGGAGAAAAAAAATGGGATGAGGTAGTTGGATGGGCTATTTACAGATGGGCTATGTACAGGTGCAATGATCTGTGAGCGGCTCTGACAGCTGATGCTTAAAGTTAGTGAGGGAGATATGAGTCTCCAGCTTCAGTCATTTTTGCAATTTGTTCCAGTCATTGGCAGCAGAGAATTGAAAGGAAAGGCAGCCAAAGGAGGAATTGTCTTTGGGGGTGACCAGTGAAATTTACCTGCTGGAGCGCATGGGGAAGCTCTAGCAGGGCAGAAATTTGACAAACTCGCTTGTTGGAAAGGTGGCATCCTACTGCCTATGTTATTTATGGAGATTGCATGGCTGTGTGCTTGATTTTATACACCTGTCAGCAACGGGTGTGGCTGAAATAGCCGAATCCATTAATTTGAAGGTGTGTCCATATACTTTTGTATATATAGTGTCATTTCTGACAGTAAGGGTTTATTTCAATAAATGCTATGAGGGCATATGACACTGACATTTAAGAATGTGGACACTTCCAGCAAAGGTATTGCTTTACAGAACCACCAAACAATTGGTGTACAACAATAGCTAATGTGTAAACAATTTGAATTTTACAGTATTTCTTTGTATTTGGTTCATTGTGACCATTACATTTTAAATCATTACAGATAAAGGCTTTAATAAAAATAATACATTAAATGTCAATTCATTTTCCTTTTGTAGAATAATATGTTCAAAGAAAATGTAAAAATGTCAATTCTGTGCCATCAAATTCTATTAATATGAATCTAGGAATGAAATTCAAGAACTCTCCAAATGGTGTTAATAAACTAAACCTGTGCAGTGTATGCTATGAACATACTCATTTTTAACCAAGACAATCAATCTGAAATCATATACACATGCAGGCCCACATACACACACACACGCACTCCCTCCCACACACACACACCAATGCACATACATAATTGCAATTTTTCACACAAGGACACGCAGAGCCTGAAGCCAGCTCTTAATTGCACCAGCTATCATTACACGGAAAATCAACAATTTTAAAAATACACCTTTCATCTTCAGCATCATCTAATGGCACCAGTAAGAGCCTGGAAGAGAGCTTGATGTAGTCAAACTATCTAAACAGTGCCAGTGGGTGCCTTGCAATCAGCACCACTGATGCAGATACTTTTGGACACGCGGCCGATTGCTGCAATGCTATTTCACACCACCAACCGCCATCCATCCCCGTCTCTCCTGTTTTATCCTCTCTTCTCCTCTTTAGACCTCTCCTTCCCTCTCATCTCTTCTATCTACCCCTCTTTGCCTTCCTTTCTTCCTCTCTCTTCTCAAACTGTAGGGAATCAGATGTGGCCCATGTTGCCATCATGTTTGCCTGTTTTGCCCATAGTGAACAACAGAAATGTGATTGCATGTGTGATTGCATGTGTGCTTGTGTGTGTGTGTGTGTGTGTGTGTGTGTGTGTGTGTGTGTGTGTGTGTGTGTGTGTGTGTGTGTGTGTGTGTGTGTGTGTGTGTGTGTGTGTGTGTGTGTGTGTGTGTGTGTGTGTGTGTGTGTGTGCGTGTGTGCCTGCCTGCGTGTGTTACGCCCCTGAAAACAGGGGAGAAATTATCACGAGAGTGATACGGTGTCGTTTTCTCAATTCAACTTTTAGTTCAATGAGAAAAGACCGTGATTTCCCCAGGAATATGGGTGGAGACCAGAGCAACCGATCTCCGGCTCATAGATTAAGAGCATTTCGTAGATCACAGATTAACACTTATAGGCACCACAAAATAAAGTAATCAATATAACGTTTACACATTGCTCTCACAATTCGTACCCGCTTGACAGATTTGAACTTTAACACAATTATATGAATGTTATCAATCTCTATCAACTAATACTGAATGCATCTCTTTAACCTTAGATGTTTTAAGATCCTCACATACTATGAACTTACTCATTCTTTTTAATGTATAACAGGCTATGAATATTTCCTTTAACCTGTCACACGTGTCTGTGTGTTTGTTCCCCTATTTCTTAGTTTTTCATCTCATTTGAGAAAAGTCTCTTTGTAGCACTGAAAGGATGCCCTTGTCTCCTCCTCATCCTCCGAAGTAGCAGCAGAGTCAGTCTGGCCACAGCCACACCACCCTCAGGGAGGCAGCATAATGAGGAGGATCTCCATGTCTGCATCCCCTATGGCACCCTATTCCCTATATGGCACACTGGTTTTGACCAGAGCCCTATGGTCCCAGATCAAAAGTAGTGCACTATAAAAGGAATAGGGTGCCATTTGGGTAGCATTCTCTGCCTCCATTCTGTCTCATTTCAATTCTAAATGCTGCTGCTGCTGAAACACCCGTCACTTTGGATCGGTGATGGCAGCATTATGGACCCCGCTCTCTGTCTGACAGTCCATCATGTCCACACAACGACACAGTCAGACACCAGGCTAGGCCCCACTTCAATGCTCACTATTGCTGTCTCCGACGCTCTGCTTTACATCAACGTAGGCTACAGACGTTAGGCTTTTGATGCAATTGCGTCGGGGTCTCCCTCTCAATCCTGTCATCATTATACTTAAGTTATTTTAAGTTACTTCCTGATATTGTGTTTTTATTCCCCTGTTTGTGCTTCTTTACAGCACCCTCAGCTACATCACAGTATGTAAGTAAGTCTCGGTGGGTGGTAGTTAATGAGCTCCGTCTTAATAAAATAATTAGAAATGCATCAATGCTAAAGTCAGACTTCATTATTTGAAACAGCACAAGCCTCATAAATACTTCATTATGAACATTCCAAACCCGTGTTGTTACATTCCACTGGTCCTGAGCTACAATCCATTACAAGACAAGACTGTACTCCAACCCCACCATGTAAAATATTACTACACACGGAGAGTTCACTTAACAAGAAATAATACAATAATACACTCCTTGGCAATTAGTAAACACAAGGTCAGGGAGAAACTGACAAGAGAGGTTAGAGGTCAGGTTGCATTGGGGGCGGCTAGCAGTCTGCAAGCGTCCAATTTACACATGCAGCCAGCCGGGCCCTCATCTATTAGCTTTAATATTGACAAATGCATAAAAGCAGTGTCAAGCGCTCAAGGGTGATCTGCCTGGGTTTTGTCTGTTTCCTGATGTGGCGGGTCTCCCCTGAGTACTCTACAGAAACATATTCTCTTCAAACAATCCCAATGACAGCCAAATAGCCTGCTTGTCGCAAGTAAAACCCCTTCTAATGATGCGTGTCGAGGGAGCAGCCCTTCCTCCTTGTAGCAGGCTGAACACTCTCTAGTGTACCAAGAGGAAGAGAAGGGGAAAGGAGAGGAGAGAAGAGGGGGAGAAAATAATAGCATTTCCTAAATTATTCCTCCTCGTGAAGGAGTGAAGGACCCACGACACCACAGAAGACAACAACCCTTTCCTCCTATTCCCTCTCTCAATAATATTTCTTACACTCTCCTCTCTTTTCTCTCTCTTTTCTAAATCCTTTCATTCCGTTTCAATACGAAGTCAACATCCATTATGATAGCCATTAACTTTTTTCCATGAACTGTTTTTTAATGGTTCCCACTCCCTCTGTGGAGACTCGGAGATAATGGGTACAGGAGTGTACAGGAGAAGAGAGAGAGGCCTTCCTTCTGGTATAACATCAAAAGGGTCTTAACGTTATACTGGAACAGCAAAGTTCTCTTGTGTGTGTGTGTGCGTGTGTGTGTGTGTGTGTGCGCGCGCCCACATTTTAAGCTCCTCTCATAACTCAGACCGTCCCTGTTTTATAATTAGAAGTGAAATGATAGCAAGCTGAATATTTGTTGGGCGGGGGGGTATAATGTATTCTTCATGAAGCCAAGGGGGTATGAAATACAGACAGACACATACCCTGTTAATGTGATGCTGTGTTAAACATTACACCGCATCTACAGTCCCACCATCAGCAAAATCTGAGGCGCAGCATCTACACTACCAATTAATGGTGAAGGGAGCCTGCTAAGTTTGCGTTTATCGTTTTTATAAAAATGTTATCACATTCCTGTTTTTTTCCCCAAGTTTTACTTATGCACTTAAGCTTTCCTGGTTAGAGGTTTTTATATCTAAACACATTGATTAATATAGATCCCAACTCCTATTTCAGCATACTTTTTTAACCCTTATTTTACCAGGTACCGTAAGTTGACTGAAAACAAGTCAGCATTTACAGCAACGACCTGGGGAATAGATACAGGGGAGAGGAGGAATTGAGAAGCTGGGGATGATTAGGTGTCCATGCTGGTATGAGGGCCATATTGGGAATGAAGCCAGGACACCAGGGTTAACACCCCTACTCTTACGATAAGTGCCATGGGATCTTTAGTGACCACAGAGAGTCAGGAAACCCATTTAACTTCCCATGCAAAAGACAGCGCCCTACACAGGGCAATGTCCCCAATCACTGCCTTGTGGTATTGGGATATTTGTTTTGGAAAAGAGGAAAGAGTGCCTCCTACTGGCCTTCCAACACCACTTCCAGCATCATCTGATCTCTCATCAAGGACCAACACTGCTAAGCTTCAGAGCCAAGCCAGAAGTGAAATGCAGGGTTGTACGCTGCTGGTACATGTTACAGCAGCTAATACATAAAAGGCTTTGCCCTGATCCTTAAAGAAGCAGATGCCCTAAAATGACATAAGAACAGATAATTGAATTAACAAGCAACAAAATCTGATCTCAACCAAGGCAAAGGGGTGTCTCCCCTCTTCCTCCTCCTCCAGATCTGGAGGATCTGGGACCTGGTATATAGTAATGCACTATATAGGGAATAGGGTGCCATTAGGAACTCTCCCAGTGCTTCTATTAAAAACATGTATTTTTCATGTTCTTTTCCACAGATGACAGGGCCACTGGGCCACCCAATGAGAGCGCAGGAGACCGTTGCAGTGTCTTAATGCCAAGAGAAGAGAGGAGAGGAGTGCTAACAGGCCCTGATTAGCTCCGTTTATCTTTAATTAATTACCATTACCTAATTAGACTCCCTGTTTTAGTAAGACACCGAGTCAAGTAGACCACATTATTAGTGTGCTCATCGCTGTGCCTTTACAATAGGTATGAAATTAATGTAACGTGAAAAAAAGATTTGAGGATTTAATTGCACAGGTGTTCCCTTATGGTGACGCTTCATCATCCAGTGAACACTGCGCGGCCGAGGAGAGGCTCCCTGAAATTATTAGCTGGGTTTGGTAAGTGGGGACTATATTACTGTGAGACGGTGCACCTTGGCAACAGCTCATTAGTTAGGCTTGTTATTGTATTATTTATTACACTTGGCCTTCCCCCATTACCCTGACTGATTCATGGGGCTTCTCCATACCTCTTGTTCTTAGTGCAGTGGCCATCTATTGCTTATAAGCAATCTTGGTACAGTAAGTGGGCCTGGTTTAATATAGTCTGTTTCCACTGGCAGACTTACCATTAGGCAGAAGAGGCAATTGCCTCAGGCCTCACATCATCAAGGGCCCTCATGAACTGGAACCCCCCCCCCCCCCCCCATGCTCCGCTAGAAGCATTTTTTTTTAAGGAATATTAAAAAATAAATACCCTCTTTAAACTAGAGATATGCGTTTTTTGCATGGGCTGCATCTCAATCCGCTTGTGCCGGCTTTCTGAATCTGCGGTGGAAGGGGCCGAGCTACAGTGGTGTTTGTTGGACCAGGAGACATCCAGAAAATTGCACTTCTCACGAAAACATCTGTAGCGTCCAAATGGCTACTCACTAATACGACCCATGTATGGAAAGATGAGAATCTCACGAACACGATGGTGGACCGCCACAAGTGTCGCGGGACACATCTGAAGGGCAATTTCACAGTATTTAAATCAATAAAGAATACATTCATGAGGTTTCTTATATCTCATATACAGGACAGACACTTCAAAATGTTTAATAAAATGTTTTATAAAAGTGAGTCAAAAACTCAAAATCAATTAGATAAGAGATCCTTGCTATGAACATAAAAACAATTCCATAAAAAAAACGAACTTAAAACAATTCCATATGTTAACTTAGTAGAAACCCAGACCTTAGACTCTAGGGATACAATACGCATTTGTTTAGTAAAAAGACGGATGTTGCTGATAATACTGCCACCGTCGTCGAGGCAGAGGACATGTACATGTAGACCATGTATCTGATGCTGTCCGGCCAAAAAGATTATGCCATGTCATACTCTTTTTGGCCAGACATCATCAGATACATGGGCTACATAACGAGACAGAGGGGCGTTGTTTCGCTCACTCGGATGCTTTCTCCGATGAGTTTCAGCCACTTGCAAATTGAAGGAAAGTTGGCGGGTGCACCGTTCGGATGCTGGAATTATTTTGAATGAACAGAAAAACTGTTACAGCCAATACATTTGAAAAACATGTAGTAGTACTTGTATTATACATCTACAGGTAAATGCCAAAATAATGAAACATCAACATAAAGCGTCTTTATAGGACGTGGGGTCACCACGAGCCAGAACAGCTTCAATGCACCTTGGCATAGACTCTATTGGAGGGATGTGTGGAAGCACCTGCTTTCAATATACTTTGTATCCCTCATTTACTCAAGTATTTCCATTATTTTGGCAGTTACCTGTACATGTGTATAATAAATGTTGCAGTCATAAGGAGGAGCACTGCAACCTTTTCAAATGCTAGGGCTCTATGGTCGGGGCGGCAGGTAGCCTAGCGGTTAGAGCTTTGGGCCAGTAACCGAGAGGTTGGTGCATTGAATCCTTGAGCCAACAAGGTAAAAATCTGTCATTCTGCTACTGAACAAGGCAGTTAACCCTGAAGATAGGCAACTAAACAAAGAGAAAAATTGACAAAGCACAACTTATAGGGAGAGGATTAATGTTGTTGTTTTTTTTACTAATATTGATTGCAAATGTCTATGTTGACAGCTTTGCACTGAACTGATTTAAAGAATGTCTGTTGTGAGAAATTTCTCCCCAACAAGCAGGGATGCGGGAATGGCTGTGGTTGCAGATGAGGGGAGAGGGGGGATGAGAGAAGAGGGGAGGGAGAGGAGAGAGGGAGATGAGAGGGGTGCTGCTGAAGATTTTTTTTTAAAGATGTGCAAGTGACAAAGATGTATTGAACTGCATCAGCCACGAAGAAAGATGCCCTTGACCAGTACTAGTGTCTGTCTGTTGAAGGTAACACAGTAAGCTCCTACGCTACCACAGACTTTTACATTTGATTTCCAGGGTTCCTCTACATCAACCTCTCGACTCCACCAGCTGTTTCTATTCTTCCTCTCCTCCTCCTCATCCCTCGTTTCTTTGTGTTCCAGACCAGAGGAAAGACAAGGGAAGCGTCCCAAAAGGCAACCTATTCACTTTATAGTGCACTTCTTTTGACCAGAGACCTGCAGGCCCTGGTCATAAGTAGTGCACTATATAGGGGAAAGGGTGCCATTTGGGACAGAAACATAGCTGACAGCTTGAGGAGGGAAGCTTGATGTCCTGATGCTTATAGCACCGTAGAAGAAGTTGATGATGCAGTGAAGTGTGTATGTGCGTGCGTGCGTGCGTGCGTGCGTGCGTGCGTGCATGCATGTGTGAAGGGAATGTCTGAGGGGAACGCTAGCCTCAGCTCTTCTGGACAAAGACGTACATATTGCTCCTCCCTGTCTATTCTACTGTACTCCACCTATTCATACTCCTTCCCCACATACTCTTCTTTGCAGCCTTGTCTTATGACACCTCTGCCAATACGTATGGGCAAGACAGGTGTAATCAAGCATGCTCAAGGCTACTGATCTGGAAAGGGGAATGTGGCCCAACCTTATTGATCTACTCAGTAGCCTCGGCCCGGCCTACTGGAACTGCTGTCCAAGAAAGGAAAGGACCCCCAGACCATCACTCACAACATCTTTCAGAAGAATACATGGCTTACTCCTTACATTTCATCAGATTTCCAATGTTTTGATTTTTCGTCAACAGGTCCTTCCTTTAATGAAAAATAAAAAAGACATACATGGAGAAAGTATACACTGTCTTTATGATACCGTATATCATTATATATTTCTTAAAACCTTCTCCAACATATATTTTATATTCCCTTCCTTGAAAAATGCTCCATGTCGTCACTTCTCTGTACAATGCCACACAATGTGGCAATTTCTTAGCCAGGACAGTTTCCAATTTGTTCAACAATATAACTTCAGAGATTATTCCTCTCTCTCTGGGAGAGGTGGGCATGCCACGCTTGTTCAATGGATCTGGAATGAGTGAAATTAACAAAAATGATATGACAATCTGTCATCAGCCATTACATATCAATGAGCTCCGTCGCCAGCTCAGCATATTCCCAGTGGCTTTCAATTTTCTAAAAAGTACAGCAGGTATTTTAATGTGTGATAAAGGCTCATTTCACGTTGAGCATGAAATGTGAGGGACGTGACGACTTTAAACGTAACCCCCATTTCTGAACCCCTGTTTGGAAACATTAAAAAAACTAAATCAAGAAAGAATCATTCTGAGATAGAAACACTGATGGGTTCTTTAAACTGAAGAGGCGTTTTACTGGTGTCACTTTCAGCTGCGATTATGGTCCATTGATATGAGTCTGCTTGTGGAACTGTGCTCATTTTAAACGTTTAGCGATTCAAGTGTTCTGACGTCTTCCACCGAAGAGAGAAAATGCTTCAATATTCATTCTGTATGCTGGTAACAATCCTGAAACTAAATATAATCAATGACAATACCAGTATGTCATGTTGTACTACATAGATATAAAGTAGATCATCTGTCCAATAACCACATCATGTTATTCATGTCCAAGTACCATGTCACCTGAGATGACATTTAATGCCAATTGAAATTTGTAGGCTTACTCTCCAACTCAAAAGACAAACCATGACATTGATCTTCTAATCCAGTTTAAACAGGAGGGGTCAGATTGCTAGTTTGGAGCTGTGGGAGGACTGCCATTTAGCTTCTGTTATCCCCTCATCCAAAACCAGGAAGACATGGTGGAGATGAGATGGGCCTCGCTGCTGCCCTATATAGGTCCCTCAATACAAGAGCACATAACACCACCCTTTTACTTGTTTCTTTAACTCCGTGAATAGAGTGTGGGTGGATCAGAGGGGGGTGCAGTGCCCATCTCTCTCTCTCTCCCTCCTTCCCCTCTCCTCGCCACACTGCTGTCCTCAGCATCTCCGTGGGGCAGTGACTAATTGCCCCCGTAAATCACTGCGCAGGCCGCGCCATCCTCCGTTTATTTTTCCTGACAGTAATTTAGTGCTTGCTCTTTTACACACTTGTCACGGCGTGTTTTTCCTCACATTAGAGGCCGGTGGAGAAAGGAGCGTAATTAAGGGAGCGCCGCGCTCCTCGCCAGCCCTCCTTCATCATGGTGTGATAATTGTGCTCCTTGTCTGTCACCATAACCTCTCAGTTTCTCCCAGAAACTTCCATACTACTATTTGTCAACTCTGAAAGAGAAATATATAGCAAAGAAGATTCAGGAGAGCACCCGGCTGTGGCTGCAGCTCGGCTTCGCCTAGCGACTAATTTTGCTATTTGTCCGAAGACTAGGTCATTTATATCTTGCAGAAAAACGTGTCAAAAATATTAGCCTGATCCTCGCGAGAAGATAAAAGATACATGGTAAACACACCTGGATTCTTCTTTCTTTCTTTTGTCCTCTCCGAGCCGCAGAGGAGAGGAGCTAGTGAATGGTGGAAGGCAGCAGAGAGGGGCCCTAATAAACCACTCCTGTATTCAGAGTGCTGAAATGCAAAAGCTAGGGAGAAGGAGCAGTGGGGATGCAGAGCACAGAACAGCTGAGACCAGGGAAAATGCATCCATTGAGGAGCATGTCTATTTACAGCAGCAACGTCCACTTCTACATCTCTTCAAGTAGTGAAACAATACAACAGCTAGCTAAAGCATACCGTTGGCCAAGTGCCATAAGATGACACTCATAAGCATTCATTAACAAACATGTTCAATAAGTTTGTAACTATATGGTTGGCCAAATGTTTAACAAACAAATACATAAGTATTCAATAAATTAACAAATGTATTCAATAAGTGAATGCATACAGAGCCTTCGGAAAGTATTCAGACCCCTTTACTTTTCCACATATTGTTACATTACAGCCTTATTCTAAAATCAACTAAATATAAAATAATTCCTCAGCAATCTACGCACAATACCCCATAATGACAAAGCAAAAACAGGTTTCTAGAAATGTTTGCACATTTAATACAAATGAAGCACTGAAATATCTTATTTACATAAGTTTTCAGACCCTTTGCTATGAGACTCGAAATTGAGCTCTGGTGCATCCTGTTTCCATTGATCATCCTTGAGATGCTTCTACAACTTGATTTGAGTACACCTGTGGTAAATTTAATTGAATGGACATGATTTGGAAAGGCACACACCTGTCTATATAAGGTCTCACAGTTGAAAGTGCACGTCAGAGCAAAAACCTAGCCATGTATTCGAAGGAATTGTCCGTAGAGCTCCGAGACAGGATCTGGGGAAGGGTCCCAAAAAATGTTTGCAGCATTGAAGCTCCCCAAGAACACAGTGGTCTCCATCATTATTAAATGGAAGAGGTTTGGAAGCACCAAGACCCTTTCTAAAGCTGGCCGCCCGGCCAAACTGAGCAATCGGGGGAGAAGGGTCAGGGAGGTGAACAAGAACCTGATGGTCACTCTGACAAAGATCTAGAGTTCCCCTGTGGAGATGGGAGAACCATCCAAAAGGACAACCGTCTCTGCAGCCCTCCATGAATCATGCCTTTATGTTAGAGTGGCCAGACGGACGCCATTCAGTAAAATGCACATGACAGCCAGCTTGGAGTTTGCCAAAAGGAACCTAAAGGACTCTCAGACCATGAGAAACAAGAATCTCTGGTCTGATGAAACAAAGATTGAACTATTTGGCCTGGAGGAAACCTGGCACCATCCCTATGGTGATGCATTGTGGTGGCAGCATCATGTTGTGGGGATGTTTTTCAGGGGCAGAGACTGGGAGACTAGTCTGGATCGAGGCAATGATGAATGGAGCAAAGTACAGAGAGATCCTTGATGAAAACCTGCTCCAGAGCGCTCTGCAACTCAGACTGGGGGCGAAGGTTCACCTTCCAACAGGACAACCCTAAGCACACAGCCAACACAGGAGTGGCTTCGGGACAAGTCTCTGAATGTCCTTGAGTGGCCCAGCCAGAACCCAGACTTGAACCCGATCGAACATCTCTGGAGAGACCTGAAAATAGCTGTGCAGTAATGCTCCCCATACAACCTGACATAGCTTGAGAGGATCTGCAGAGAAGAATGGGAGAAACTCACCAAATACAGGTGTGCCAAGCTTGTAGCGTCAAACCCAAGAAGACTCGATGCCTGTAATCACTGCCAAAGGTGCTTCAAGAAAGTACTGAGTAAACAATCTGAATACTTATGTAAATGTAATATTTCAGTTTTTATTTTTAATACATTTGCAAAAATGTTTAAAAAAACTGTTTTGGCTTTGTCCTTATTGGGTATAATAAAAATAATTGAATACGTTATTGAATAAGGCTGTAACGTAACAAAATGTGGGAAAAGTCAAGGTGTCTGAATACTTTCCGAAGGCACTGTATGTATAAGGTTAATCTTATGCCTTATTTGACCAACCATAAATGTATAAGCTACCGTTCAGCTAGCCATACTGTAACCATTATTCAAAGGGATTTACAGCATAGTATGTCATATCATATTCTATTTTTATACAGGAAGTTTGGTAGAGCCAGGTGATTCACTGTGGGCCTTGTTATCTCTGTTGGTCCACTGTGGTGATGCACAGTATCCATCACCTTCTAACCCTAACCTCAAAGGTTAACTCATCAATAATAATAGAGACGGACGGGGACTTCAGTCAGGAGATGCGTGCCAAAGTGCACACTATTCTCTATATATTGCGCTACTTTTGACCAGGGCCCTTTAGAGTGCCATTTGACATAGCCATAGATAGGCGTTAGGATGCTCTTTGACTGGCTCTCCACGTTCCCCTCCTCCTCCACCTCGCACTCCCCAATTCCCCCCCCCCCACTCCCAGACCTCCCCCAAGTTCTGTTAGATTTTTTAATATCTTGATTTTCCTGTCACAGACAGGGGCTAATGGGATGAGTGGTCTAGATTTCAGGATCCATCACTGGTTTGCAGAGGAATTAGCATGGGCCCCATGCATCACCTGCCAGAGCTGTCAGCCCTGCCGCCTCGCCTGCTGTCCCACACCGAGCTCCTTCATTATAGACCCAACCGCCGCCGTGCTGTGGCTGGGATGCTGCCTGCCTGTCTCCACTCAGAGCAGCTCAGCGCTACCCTCACCTCTCTCCTCTCCTCTCTCCCCAGCCTGGTGTGTCCCCCAAGGGCACCCTATTCCTTATTTAGCGCATTACTTTTGACCAGGGCCCATAGGGCTCTGGTCATAAGTAGTACACTATATAGGATATAGGGTGTCATTTGGGATAGAACCATGGAATCTGCTGGAGCCACAATGTCATCCCCAGCCTGGCCAACCACTAAATTAGGATACACTGTTGTGGTTGTGCTTTTAGAAATTAAGGACCGGTGAGCACCTGCCTGCTTTCCTGACTGCCTCCTCTACCTCTGCCAAGTCCACTCTCCCTCTCTCTCTCCAAGACACTCTGTGACTCTCCTTCTTTTCCTCTTTTACATCTCCTCCCTCCCTCCAGTCCTCCCCTCCGTGCTGTATCCATTTTAAATGAGTGTTTGTAAGCAGGAACAGAACAGTGTGTACTTAGAACTATTAGGGTAATAGTTTGGTTGCTGGGCTGACGGGGGCAGGGGAGAATAAACCCTCTGCGTCCCAAATGGTACCCTTTTAGTGCATTACTTTTAACTAGGGCCCATAAAGTAGTGCACTAAATAGGGAGTAGGGTGCCATTTGGGACGCATACTTTTGATTACTCACTACGTCTCTCTGGCTGGCTTGGAGAAGTGAGCAGAGAGCAGGGGGTGTTGGTCTGGCTTTTTGGGGGCAGACTCCGGCTGACCCCCATGTGGCTACTCTCAGAGCACCTGGTGTCGGAACCCCCGCGAGAGCCATCCCCTCTGGCGTCTCCCTCCGCCGTGCAGATTAGAGCAGCAGCGCTAAGAAGGTCACAGCGAAAATGAAGAGAGCCAAGCAGAGCTACAGCTAGGGACCTTGCCTTGGTCCTCCTCTCCTCCCTCCTCCCTCTCTCTCATCCTTCTCTCCACTCTTATTAGCAAATCAAAGCTGCCCCGGGAAAGATTCACACTCTACCTGATTTTGTCAATTTCTGCTAATCACGTAGTCACTTTGCCTTGACTGACAGTTTTCTTTATAATTGGCCCATGATCTGGAGGGGATCTAATAATCAGAAAATCCCCTCTGAGGGTCCGCCAGGCTGTAGCGACCTGTCTCTGTCTCTCCCCCTCCTCCACTTTCCACCAGGCCCCACCACCACCATCCCCCTCACACCATCTGCAAGAGGCAGTTACCATGCCACGGTGGTGTTTGTGCACGGCGTCGCACAGAGCACGGCCATGGAGCTAATCTTAACGTTCAATAATGGTGTGAAAATTGGATGAGCATGAGCAGCAGAGAGCGAGAGCCAGGGAGAGAGAGCGGCAGAGAGAGAGAGAGACAGAGAGAGAGAGACAGAGAGAGAGAGAGAGAGAGAGACAGAGAGAGTGGACCCTCAGTAGCAGGATAATTACTGTTCATTTGCCAGAGTATCAAAGCCTAATTACTGTTCATTCTAATGCTCCAGAGAGACGAGGGGAATCAAGGCAGGGCGAGGGGGAGACGGCCCCAAGAGAACAGTCAGTCAGCCTTTATCTGTCCCTGTCTCATTCTCTCCCTCCGTCTCTCTCCCTCTTTCTCTCTTTGTTAGTCTGTCTGTCCTTCTTCCCATCTCTCTCTATCTTACTTCCTCCCTCTGCTGTCTCAATCTCAGTAAATACTTTAGGTTTAATGTCTGTGTGTTTCTGTGTGTCTGTGGGTGTGTTTACGCATGTCTCTGTGTCTGTGTGTACACGTCTGTGTGTGTTGGTGTATGTGTTTGTGTATGTATGTGTACACCGCGTCTGTGTTTATGCATGTCTGTGTGCGTCCGTGTTTGTGTGTGTGTGCCGTTTCTGTGTGCTTGTTGTGTTCCGTTCTATCCCTCAAGGAAACACAAACAAATTCTACAAACAAACACGTTGATCAAGCTGAGAGACTGCAGAGAGAGGAGAGAAGAGAGAAAAAAATGAAAGAAGGGAAGTGAGATCACGAGAGGAAAGAGAAACTGGGTCCATAACGCCATGCTTATTGTTTCTTTTGCTCGCTCTTCTTTGTCTTTTTAATGTGTTTTGGGTAAATGTCAGACAAGGCGAAGGAGGGGGAACTGCCGTCATATCGTTCTTGCCTTCACTAGAGAAAAGCACATTTTTTCTCCTTCCTCTCCTCTCACCTAATCGTGACAGAAGCCACCAGCATCACTACCTGCCAGCCGTTTGACAGCTTCTGTCACCAATTAGCAGCTAAATCGGCATCACCCCAAACAAGAAAACCAAGCAATTTATATGTCTATTATTTAGCGTATGTCTGGGTGCTAGGCAAAGTTTTTTTTTCTCGTCTCACTTCCCTTTCTCTCACTCTTTCTCTCTTTCTTACATTAGAAAACAGAGATGCAATCAATCTGTCCTGCTCCAGATCTCCAGCCTCTCCTCCTGAATGAGAGCTGAGGTAGGATGAGTCCCCTACGGGTGGGGTGGGATTGGGGCATATAAACCTCTGTTTTCCCCTCATGTCATGGAAGTTTGTCTTGTGAATTTTCCACCCCTTGCTCTTGGAAATTTACAAGGCTTTCGACAACCCTTTTAATGAGGCGAGCCAAGCTGTTCGCCGTACCTTCCGGGCTTCACAGACCTTCCCCCTGATAGCATGCTAAATGAAAAGCTGCTCGCGACACACAGCGTTTGTTATCATTCAATCTGCTTGAGACCACAAACTGGTCATTATCCCGTCGTTATTTTCCCTGATTTACTAGGCGGAGGAGAGGAGGAGAGTACGAGGGGAGGGCGAGGAGAGGGTGATGTTCTACCCCTCGCTCGGCAGGGGCGGATAGGAACCAGCTTGAAAATTAGCATTTACACGATCCGGCTGAGCAGCTTATTAGATCTGGATATTTATTTTTCACTTAAACCTGATGTTTGATTACACTTTAATAAAGAACAAGAGAAGCACATATAGGAGCCTGTAGTCTATCTACCTCTGATTTATCCCACGCACAGCTTTCTTTGGGATTTTTTGTTGTAATGAAATGGAGACAAGAGATGAGGAAGCTTAGGAAGGTGATTAAAAAAAGACAGAATCGTAGGAGCTGATTTGCAGTACAGAAACATTGGGATAGAGGGATGGTGATGAGGGATGGGGATGGAGGAGGGGATGAGAATGGAGGGATGGGGGTGGAGAAGGGTAAAGCCAGGAAGGTAATAGTCTCTAGTCTATTTCCTCACGAGGACTGAACAGGGATAGACCCCAGACAAAGGAAAATCGTAAGGATACAAAGAGATTCAAAAACAAGATCCAGACAAGATCACAATGCAATACTACTTGCCGATAAATAGAACCTGACCAAGGTATCAAGTTCAACCCTTTCCTTGGAGACAAACAAAACAACTTGTGTCTCATAAAACTGGTCTTGATCCACTTCATTTGGAAGAGCAAAGGCCAATTAACCAATTACGTTTCCAATTCACAAATGAACATAACTCCAGCCAGATACTCTATATAATGATGAGATGGTCTTGTGTTCGGCCTAACAATGGGAGTCATTGTCGCAAAAGCGGAAAGGCAGTGGAAGGAGGCGAGATCAGGTGGGAACATTAGAGCAAATGAGAGGGCAGATACATTTGTGAACCAAGGTTATCATAGTAAACGAAAACTGAAACGAAAATAAACTGAAACTGAAATTAGAATAACAATTTAGTGAAGTGAAATATATTTTTTAAAGAAAAACTTTTGAAGAGCTAAAACTACACTATACTATTAATTTTGACAGTAAAATAAAATTTAAACCATCATAAACATCTAATGAAGTGGGGTTCTCCAAGCTTTATTTTCCTAATGGGGTTTTCAAGCTTGTGTGCCTGGCAGGTAAATGCTTCCAGTAGATGACGATATTTCAAATAGACCTAGCTTGTGCATCACTATCACTAACTATCACTAGCTAGCAGGGAATACATCAGAGGGCGAGCATAGAGTGTGACTGGACCAAGCTAGAACAGCATGTGAAGTTGCTGGAGCCGTTCGCAATCCACACCGACCAACTTCAAACTGACTGTCAGTCAATGTTTGATGTTGTGCCATGCCTTCTCGACCTTGAGGCACACTTGCAGTCAACTACTGTTGCAAAACAGTTGGCACGGGTCCTCCTGAAGTCACTGCGTGAGCGCTTCGCATGCATACTAAATCCCCTGGCAGCCAACTTCGATCCAACCCCTGCAGCAGCTTGCCTGATGGACCCAAGTGTGCCTCTGGCACTTTGCTCAACAGAGATGAGGGAAGCAGAGTCTTTTGTATTTGAGCAAATCAGAGAGTACAGCCGTGGAGCAGCAGGACCCCGGGAGGACGCCAGCATGATGAATCCAGCAAGCATCTTGACCACAGTGCTTTAGAAACATAGCTTCCTCGCATTGAAGATTGTATCTGAGGTCACTGTCCAACTGGAAGGTCAACCTGGCAGGACATTAAGTGCCCCATGTGATCTGTGGAAATAGCTGGAAGAGGTAAAGGAGGCATGTCTACAGTCACCTCCCCAGTTCTAGCAGGCAAAGATGTCTGTTTATCCAAAGCTGTGCTTTGTGGCATTGGATTTGGTTTCTGCCCCTGCATCTCAAGTGTTCTCTGTCTGTGGACAATTGTCATTAGGCTTGAAACAATGAACGATCCCTTCTCTGTAAAGTAGAGTCTTCTAGAAGATAAACTAGAAAATCGTGTTTGGTTGAACAGAAACACACACACACACAATCTGGCTGTGAACTGATAGATATTGGTAAGGTTTTTGCTGTTGTTGCAGCTGTTTTTATTAACCCTATATGAAGGGGTTAGTCAGTGACATGTTAAATACTATATAAACATGACATGTCAAATGTGCCATGAATTAATTTATTGTTTTTTTCTCTCTGTCAGATAAAAGCAAAGGTACTCGATTCTTCTTACACCTACTACTAAAGTTAAACAAATCGAACCGAATACAACAAGTGTAGACCTGACCGTGAAATGATTACTTACAAGCCCTTAACCAACAGTGCAGTTCAAGATTTGTTCAGAAAATATTTACCAAATAAACTAAAGTAAAATATATATAATTTTTGAAGTAACACAATAACATAACAATAATGAGGCTATATACAGAGGGTACCGGTACCGAGGCACTGTACGATGGGTACAGGTTAGTTGAGGTAATTTGTACATGGAGGTAGGGGTAAAGTGACTATTCATAGGTAATAAACAGTGAGTAGCAGCGGTGTACAAAACAAATGGGGGGGGGGGTTAGGGTCAAATAGTCGAAATAGTCAAATAGTCCATGTAAATAGTCCAGAGGCTATTTAACTAATTGTTCAGCAGTCTAATGGCTTGGGGGTAGAAGCTGATAAGCCTTTTGGTCCTAGACTTGGCGCTCCGGTACCGCTTGCCATGCGATAGCAGAGAAAACAGTCTATGACTTAGGTGACTGGAATGACTGGAAGTTTGGCCCCAATGATGTACTGGGACAGATGCACTACCCTCTGTAGCGGTTTACGGTCAGATGCCGAGCAGTTGCCATACCAGGCGGGGTTGCAACCGGTCAGGATGCTCTCGATGGTGCAGCTGTAGAACTTTTTGAGGATCTGGGGACCCATGACAAATCTTTTCAGTCTTCTGAGGGGGATTTTTTTTTTGTGCCCTCTTCACGACTGTCTTGTTGTGTTTGAACCATGACAGTTTGTTGGTGATGTGGACACCAAGGAACTTGAAACTCTCTTGACCTGCTCCACTACAGCCCAGTCGATGTTAATGGGGGAGAGGTTGTTGTCCTGGCACCAAACTGCCAGTTCTCCGACCTCCTCCCTATAGGCTGCCTCATTGTTGTCGGTGATCTGGCCTACCACTGTTGTGTTGTCAGCAAACTTAATGATAGTGCTCGAGTAGTGTTTGGCCACGCATTCATTGGATGAACAGGGAGTACAGGAGGGGACTAAGTACACATCCCTGAGGGGCTCCAATGTTGAGGATCAGCAAGGCAGACGTGTTGTTGCCTACCCTTACCACCTGTGGGCGGCCCTTCAGGAAGTCCAGGATACAGTTGCAGAGGGAGGTGTTTAGTCCCAGGGTCCTTAGCTTAGTGATTAGCTATATGGGCACTGGTGTTTGGAGGATATATTGGCACAACAACTGTGACAGTATCCTCCAAACACCGGCTTTTCAAGGCATTTTCACTTAATTACAACTTTAACAAAAGGTTAAATCCAAGTCACATTAGGATTGATTTATAATTTAAACCTATCCAAACCTACATCCTGGCCATGGAGTTGTATTGAGCACTCTAGTGACCAAAATCCTGAGTTTGCATGGGCAGCGCCATTAAGGACGTTTGCCATTTGATAAACTGGCTAATTCCTCTTGATGACCAGGTTGGCGTGACCTGATGACCCAGCTGGAGTCGGGACAGCCTTGTTATCAGGAGGAATACAATTTAACCTGCGAATGAAAATGATGACCTCAATGGCGCTGCCCATGCTCTCACAGATGTGATCATTACACAGATACAGAGATGTTATGTCCTGGCCCTTCACCTTATGTAAATCAAATCAAATCAAATCAAAATCAAATCAAGTTTAATTGATCATATACACATGGTTGGCAGATGTTAATGCGAGTGTAACGAAATGCTAGTGCTTTTAGTTGCAACAGTGCAGCAATATCTAACAAGTAATATTTAACAATTCCACAACAAATACCTAAAACACACAAATCTAACTAAAGGAATGGAATATATAAATACAAATACATGGGTGAGCAATGACAGAGAGGCATAGGCTAAGATGCAATAGATAGTATGGAATACAGTATATACAGTACATATAAGTAATGCAAGATAATACAAGTAATGCAAGATTTGTAAACATTATTAAAGTGGCATAATTAATTAAAGTGACTGGTGTTCCATTAAAAAGTGGCCAATGATTTAAAATCTGTATGTAAGGAGCAGCCTATCTGTGCTAGTGATGGCTGTTTAACTGTCTGAAGGCCTTGAGATAAAAGCTGTTTTTCGGTCCCAGCTTTGATGTACCTGTACTGACCTCGTCTTCCGGATGGTAGCAGGATGAACAGGCAGTGGCTTGGGTGTTTGTTGTCCTAGATTATCTTTTTGGCCTTCCTGTGACATCGGGTGCTTTAGGTGTCTTGTAGGGCAGGTACTTTGTCCCCGGTCATGCATTGTGCAGACCTCACCACCCTCTGGAGAGCCCTGCGGTTGTGGGCAGTGCAGTTGCCATACCAGGCGATGATACAGCCCGACAGGATGCTCTCAATTGCGTGTCTGTAAACATTTCTGAGGGTTTTAGGTGACAAGCCAAATTTCTTCAGCCTCCTGAGGTTGAAGAGGTGCTGTTGCGCCTTCTTCACCCCACTGTTTGTGTGGGTGGACCAGTTCAGTTTATCCTTGATGTGTTGCCAAGGAACTTAAAACTTTCCACCTTAGATGTGGCTAGGGGGTGCTCCCTCTGCTATTTCCTGAAGTCCACGATCATCTCCATTCTTTTGTTGATGCTGAGAGGTTATTTTCCTGGCATCACACTCCGAGAGCCCTCACCTCCTCCCTGTAGGCTGTCTCGTCGTTGTTGGTAATCAAGCCTACCACTATTGTGTCATCTGCAAACTTGATGACAGAGGCGTGCATGACCCCACAGTCATGGGTAAACAGGAAGTACAGGAGGGGTCTGAGCATGCATCCTTGTGAGGCCCCAGTGTTAAGGATCAGCGAACTTGAGATGTTGTTTCCTACCTTCACCACCTGGGGAAGGCCTCTTTAGGAAGTCCAGGACCCAATTGCACAGGGCAGGGTTGAGACCCAGGGCCTCCAGCTTAATGATGAGCTTGGAGGGTACTATGGTGTTGAATGCTGAGCTATAGTCAATAAACAGCATTCTTACATAGGTATTCCTCTTGTCCAGATGGGATAGGGCAGTGGGATGGCGATTGCATCGTTTGTGGACCTATTGGGGCGGTAAGCAAATTGGAGTGGGTCTAGGGTGACAGGTAAGGTGGAGGTGATATGATCCTTGCCTAGCCTCTCGAAGCACTTCATGATGACAGAAGTGAGTGCTCAGGGGCGATAGTCATTCAGTTCAGTTACCTTTGCATTCTTGGGTACAGGAACAATGGTGGCCATCTTGAAGCATGTGGGGACAACAGACTGGGATAGGGAGAGATTGAATATGTCCGTAAACACACCAGCCAAATGGCCTGCACGTGCTCTAAGGGACGCGGCTAGGGATGATGTCTGGGCCGGCAGCCTCGCAAGGGTTAACACGTTTAAATGTCTTACTCCCGACGGCTTTCCTTTTGTAGTCCGTAGACCCTGCCACATACGTCTCGTGTCTGAGCCATTGAATTGCAACTCCACTTTGTCTCTATGCTGACATTTTGCTTGTTTGATTGCCTTGCCGAGGGAATAACTACACTGTTTGTATTCAGCCATATTCCCAGTCACATTATCCATGGTTATATGTTGTGGTTTGCACTTTCAGATTCAGCTTTTGAATGCTGCCATCTTTTTTATTTAGTTAAGAGCAAATTCTTATTTTCAATGACGGCCTAGGAACAGTGGGTTAACTGCCTGTTCAGGGGCAGAACGGCAGATTTGTACCTTGTCAGCTCGGGGATTTGAACTTGCAACCTTCCGATTACTAGTCCAACACTCTAACCACTAGGCTACCCTAACCACTAGGCTACTCTAACCACTAGGCTACCCTAACCACTAGGCTAGCCTTACCACTAGGCTACCCTGCCGATTTTTGTTGGCAATGACAGAGGTCAAACATTTTCTGTAAGTCTTCACAAGGTTTTCACACACTGTTGCTGGTATTTTGGCCCATTCCTCCATGCAGATCTCCTCTAGAGCAGTGATGTTTTGGGGCTGTTGCTGGGCAACACGGACTTTCAACTCCCTCCAAAGATTTTCTATGGGGTTGAGATCTGGAGACTGGCTAGGCTACTCCAGGACCTTGAAATGCTTCTTACGAAGCCACTCCTTCGTTGCCCGGGCGGTGTGTTTGGGATCATTGTCATGCTGAAAGACCCAGCCACGTTTCATCTTCAATGCCCTTGCTGATGGAAGGAGGTTTTCAATCAAAATCTCACGATACATGACCCCATTCATTCTTTCCTTTACACTGATCAGTCATCCTGGTCCCTTTGCAGAAAAACAGCCCCAAAGCATGATGTTTCCACCCCCATGCTTCACAGTAGGTATGTGTTCTTTGGATGTGACTCAGCATTCTTTGTCCTCTAAACATGACGAGTTGAGTTTTTACCAAAAAGTTCTATTTTGGTTTCATCTGACCATATGACATTCTCCCAATCTTCTTCTGGATCATCCAAATGCTCTCCAGCAAACTTCAGACGGGCCTGGACATGTACTGGCTTAAGCAGGGGGACACGTCTGGCACTGCAGGATTTGAGTCCCTGGCGGCATAGTGTGTTACTGATGGTAGGCTTTGTTACTTTGGTCCCAGTTCTCTGCAGGTCATTCACTAGGTCCCCCCGTGTGGTTCTGGAATTTTTGCTCACCGTTAGTGTGATCATTTTGACCCCACAGGGGGAGATCTTGCGTGGAGCCCCAGATTGAGGGAGATTATCAGTGGTCTTGTATGTCTTCCATTTTCTAATAAATGCTCCCACAGTTGATTTCTTCAAACCAAGCTGCTTACCTATGGCAGATTCAGTCTTCCCAGCCTGGTGCAGGTCAATTTTGTTTCTGGTGTCCTTTGACAGCTCTTTGGTCTTGGCCATAGTGGTCTTGGCCATTGGAGTGTGACTGTTTGAGGTTGTGGACAGGTGTCTTTTATACTGATAACAAGTTCAAACAGGTGCCATTAATACAGGTAACGAGTGGAGGACAGAGGAGCCTCTTAAAGAAGAAGTTACAGGTCTGTGAGAGCCAGAAATCTTGCTTGTTTGTAGGTGACCAAATACTTATTTTCCACCATAATTTTCAAATAAATTCATAAAAAAATCCTACAAGGTGATTTTCTGGATTTGTTTCCTCATTTTGTCTGTCATAGTTTTAGTGTACCTATGAGGAAAATTGCAGGCCTCTCTCATCTTTTTAAGTGGGAGAACTTGCACAATTGGTGGCTGACTAAATACTTTTTTGCCCCACTGTAAACCAGTGTTCTGTTGCTCAGAAAGAGATGATTGCTGAGAGAGGAGGCTGATGGCTGAGGGTTATAACATATGTTGGTTGTTTCTCAGGCAGTTGGTATGTACTAGGTTAGTTGTAGATGGGAGCAGCTTTGGTATGTTCTGTGTGAGTTTGTTGCTCAGTTAGAGCCTATTTGATGTCCTGTGTTCCTCAGTGTGTTTGTGAAATTGTTTATAATATTCTGTTTCATTTGTTCCCAGCGGATATGGGGAAGGAACCTAGGGAGTGCTTAGGCAAGAGGCCCGCAGGCATACATATACCCATAGTATATTCACTGTCTAGGCACACTAGGTAAGACCTGGGCGGACCACCACCTGTATTTTGGTTAGGGCACCAGGTGGTGCTAAATTAGGTAAGTAGTGGGTAGGCAGGTAAGGTAGGAGAGGGGGCTTTGAGATTTACTTTCTTTGCTTTTGTTCCGTACAGCCCCTTTTCCACATATTCCTGTGTGACAGAACTAAAATCCTTGTAAACGGTACCACTCTCTCTGCCTTTGTCATCCTTACTCGCACCTACAGTCCCATACCTCTTTCACTTCATGGGGAGTTGAGTTGTAGCATGGTGTTGCGTTCCCTCTTCACAGAGGCGTGCGTAACAGTAGGTTTTAATAGCCACAGTGGGTACACTTCCTTATAACCTCACTCACCTAATCAGCGTACACGTCAATATTATTCTCTGAGCCTACCTGGAACATATCCCAGTCCGCGTGATCAAAACGATCTTGAAGAGTGGATTATGATTGGTCAGACCAGAGTTGGATAGTCGCTAGTACGGGTACTTCCTGTTTGAGTTTCTGCCTATTGGAAGGCAGGAGCAAAATGGAGTTGTGGTCAGATTTGCCGAAAGGAGGGCTGGGCAGGGCCTTGTATGCATCGTGGAAGTTAGAGTATCAGTGGTCCAGTGTTTTTCCAGCGTGAGCACTTCAGTCGATATGCTGATAGTATTTAGGTAGCCTTGTTCTCAAATTTGCTTTGTTCTAATCCCCAGCTACAATGAATGCAGCCTCAAGATATATGGTTTCCAGTTTGCATAAAGTCCAGTGAAGTTCCTTGAGGGCCGTCGTGGTATCTGCATGAGGGGGGATAGACACGGCTGTGACAATAACCAAAGATAATTATCTTGGGAGATAATACGTTTGGCATTTGATTGTGAGGAATTCTAGGTCAGGTGAACAAAAGGTCTTGAGTTCCCGTATGCTGTTACAATTACACCCACCCTTCTTCTTTCCGGAGAGATATTTATTCATGTTGGCGCGATGCACAAAGAATCCAGGTGGCTGTACCAACTCCGACAGCATATCCCGAGAGAGCCATGTTTCCATGAAACAGTGTCAGCATATGCGCTACTGGTGTTGAAGTCAGGTGCAGGAGAGCAGAGAGCTGTGATCAGGCGCACTCTTTATTGGGCAGAAGCACAACAAACGGACGCAACAGCATCAAACCTCCAGCCAAAAATGTAAAAGAGAACTGTGCAAACTACAGTAACAAAAACAGTAGTTAATAATCCAACCTCCTATGGGTTACATAAGAATACCCAGGGGGGAAATAACCAGCCTGGCGCGTCACACTGAACATGTAACAAAACAATTCCACACAAGGACAAGGGGGAACAGAGGACTATATATATATATATATATATATATATATATATATATATATATATATATATATATATATATATATATATATATACAATGTGATTAGGCAATGTAAACCAGGTGTGCAGGGAACAAGACAAAACAAATGGAACAATGAAAAATGGAGCGAAAATGGCTAGAAGGCTGGTGACGTCGACCGCCGAACGCTGAGAGTAGCTGACTTCGGTGGAAGTCGTGACAAACAAAGTACAGTGCCTTGCGAAAGTATTCGGCCCCCTTGAACTTTGCGACCTTTTGCCACATTTCAGGCTTAAAACATAAAGATATAAAACTGCATTTTTTTGTGAAGAATCAACAACAAGTGGGACACAATCATGAAGTGGAACGACATTTATTGGATATTTCAAACTTTTTTAACAAATCAAAAACTGAAAAATTGGGCGTGCAAAATTATTCAGCCCCTTTACTTTCAGTGCAGCAAACTCTCTCCAGAAGTTCAGTGAGGATCTCTGAATGATCCAATGTTGACCTAAATGACTAATGATGATAAATACAATCCACCTGTGTGTAATCAAGTCTCCGTATAAATGCACCTGCACTGTGATAGTCTCAGAGGTCCTTTAAAGCGAAGAGAGCATCATGAAGAACAAGGAACACACCAGGCAGGTCCGAGATACTGTTGTGAAGATGTTTAAAGCCGGATTTGGATACAAAAAGATTTCCCAAGCTTTAAACATCCCAAGGAGCACTGTGCAAGCGATAATATTGAAATGGAAGGAGTATCAGACCACTGCAAATCTACCAAGACCTGGCCGTCCCTCTAAACTTTCAGCTCATACAAGGAGAAGACTGATCAGAGATGCAGCCAAGAGGCCCATGATCACTCTGGATGAACTGCAGAGATCTACAGCTGAGGTGGGAGACTCTGTCCATAGGACAACAATCAGTCGTATATTGAACAAATCTGGCCTTTATGGAAGAGTGGCAAGAAGAAAGCCATTTCTTAAAGATATCCATAAAAAGTGTTGTTTAAAGTTTGCCACAAGCCACCTGGGAGACACACCAAACATGTGGAAGAAGGTGCTCTGGTCAGATGAAACCAAAATTGAACTTTTTGGCAACAATGCAAAACGTTATGTTTGGCGTAAAAGCAACATAGCTCATCACCCTGAAAACACCATACCCACTGTCAAACATGGTGGTGGCAGCATCATGGTTTGGGCCTGCTTTTCTTCAGCAGGGACAGGGAAGATGGTTAAAATTGATGGGAAGATGGATGGAGCCAAATACAAGACCATTCTGGAAGAAAACCTGATGGAGTCTGCAAAAGACCTGAGACTGGGACAGAGATTTGTCTTCCAACAAGACAATGATCCAAAACATAAAGCAAATTCTACAATGGAATGGTTCAAAAATAAACATATCCAGGTGTTAGAATGGCCATGTCAAAGTCCAGACCTGAATCCAATAGAGAATCTGTGGAAAGAACTGAAAACTGCTGTTCACAAATGCTCTCCATCCAACCTCACTGAGCTTGAGCTGTTTTGCAAGGAGGAATGGGAAAAAAATTTCAGTCTCTCGATGTGCAAAACTGATAGAGACATACCCCAAGCGACTTACAGCTGTAATCACAGCAAAAGGTGGCGCTACAAAGTATTAACTTAAGGGGGCTGAATAATTTTGCACGCCCAATTTTTCAGTTTTTGATTTGTTAAAAAGTTTGAAATATCCAATAAATGTCGTTCCACTTCATGATTGTGTCCCACTTGTTGTTGATTCTTTACACAAAAAATACAGTTTTATATCTTTATGTTTGAAGCCTGAAATGTGGCAAAAGGTCGCAAAGTTCAAGGGGGCCGAATACTTTCGCAAGGCACTGTATGTTACAATACTTGATATCTCTCTGGAAAGCAACCCTTGTCCTAAATTTGGCTACCTTGAAATATAGAAATATAGAGACTGTACTTTAGCGAGTAATGTGCTCAGAAGCGGTGGGTGGTGTGCGCGCCTCCTAAGTCTTACCAGAAGACTGCTCCGTCTGCCTTTTCTCCAGAGGCGTTGTTTTGGGTCAGCCTTTGAAATCAGTTCAAATGCCCTGTGTGGTTCGGACAAAGGATCTGCTTCGGGAAAGTCCTTGTCATGGTGTTGATAAGTTTATATTGCTCTGCTATCCAATAGTTCTTCCCGGCTGTATGTAGTAACACAATTTTCTGGGATAACAATGTAAGAAATAAAACTTTTTTTAAATACTGCAAAGTTTCCTAAGGACTAGAAGCGAGGCAGCCCTCTCTGTCGGCGCCATCTTGTCTCCTAAGTATAACTGACCCTATTGGCAGAAGTGACATCCCCACAAATCGAACTATAGGCATACAACATATAAATGTCTCCTAGCCTCCTACGCATAGGCTACTTTATGTCCCCAACAATAAAACTGAAATAAATAATATGAAATAATATGAAAACATACAACTAAAAAATATAAAATCTATAAAATAATTATTCTCAAAGCTGCTGACATGCCACGTGTCCACTTATATCAGTACATTTGTAACACTATAAACATTACGAAAATTCTATTCGATCAAATAAGCCTCTTCTAGCAATAAAACGCTTTGTTGACCAAATCCGACCAAACCACTCGCATATACCTCCATACAAAAAAACTCCACTTGGTCTGCTTATTGCTACATTCTTGCATGGACATATTTTGACAGGAGGGGAGCCTCTCGCTTTTCCTCTTCCTCTCTGCTCCAGTTTCACTATCAAGTCTTTGGCCACTGCCCACCACTCCATAGAGTGACACTCTGGTTTACATTAAGGTCCAGTCAAATCTCATCCAATATCCACATCCCTATGGACAGTAATGTACTCGATAAATCCAGAAACAAAATCCATAACATGTATCCAGGCACTGGACGACTTCTGGGACTAGTTAAACAGAGGAAGGTCTTATTCTCGAATGGAAAGCACTTGCTTATCTACTTGGAATGTCCATCAAAATCTAAAATTGACAAAACACTAAGGTTCTAACAGACAGGTCTTCATTGATTATGGGCCATGTCTTAAAGCAGGGTGACACTGCATTGAGTTAATCAATATTTGCCTAAAGAGGCCATTTGTAATAGAGTGACTGTGACTTGTGTGATGAATATGCTGCTATGGCATCTACTGCGGCTGTGTCCCAAATGGCACCACATTTCCTATATAGTGCACTATTTTTGTCCAGGGCCTATAGGGCTACAGAGGTAACATTGGAATTTCAGTTCATGAATTTAACATAACGCAACATATTTCATCTTTAATCAACTGTAAAATATGACATACATGTGTTACACATACAGTTAGTATGTGTTTCTTATTCATACTGAACAAAAATATAAATGCAACATGCAACAGTTCATTAGGCCCTAATCTATGGATTTCACATGAATGGGAATACAGATATGCAGCTGTTGTCCACAGATACCTTAAGAAAAATGGGCCAAGATTTCTGTGCATTCAAATTACCATCAATAAAATTCTATTGTGTTTCTTGTCCGTAGCTTATACCTGCCCATACCATAACCCCACCGCTACCATGCACCACTCTGTTCACAAAAAAATAAAAATAAAAATAATAATAAAATGGTCTGAGGTTGCGAGGCCGGTTGGATGAACTGCCAAATTCTCTAAAACGACGTTGGATGCGGCTTATTGTAAAGAAATTAACATACAATTATCTGGTAGCAGCTCTGGAGGACATTCCTGCAGTCAGCATGCCAATTGCACACTCCCTCAAAACTTCAGACATCTATGCCATTGTGTTGTGTGATAAAACTGTACATTTTAGGGTGGCCTTTTATTGCCCCCAGCACAAGGTACACCTTTGTAATGATCACTCTGTTTAACCAGCTTCTTGATATGGTACACCTGTCAGGTGGATGGATTATCTTGAGAAATGAGAAATGCACACTAACAGGGATGTAAACAAATGTGTGCACACAATTTGGGAGAAATACGTTTTTTTTCCGTATGGAAAATTTGTAGGATCTTTTATTTCATCTCAAGAATCATGGGACCAACACATTACATGTCACACTTACATTTGTAACTTTTTTTTAAACAATTTTTTACATTAAAGCCTTATTCTAAAATGTATTAAAAAAATTTAAATCTTCAGCAATCTACACACTACCTCAGAATGACAAAGAGTAAACAGATTTTAAGACATTTAAGCAAATTTATTACGAATGAAATACAGAAATATCTTCTTTACATAAGTATTCAGACCCTTTGCTATGAGACTCGAAATTGAGCTCAGGTGCATCCTGTTTCCATTCATCGTTCTTGAGCTGTTTCTACAACTTGATTGCAGTCCACCTGTAGTAAATTCAATTGATTGGACATAATTTGGAAAGGCGCCAACCTGTTTATATAAGGTACCACAGTCTACAGTGTATGTCAGAGCAAAAACCAAGCCATGAGGTTGAAGGAATTGTCCATAGAGCTCTGTGACAGGATTGTGTCAAGGCACAAATCTGGGGAAGGGTACAAAAGAAATCTGCAGCATTGAAGGTCCTAAAGAACACAGTGGCCTCCATCATTCTTAAATGGAAGATGATTGGAACCACCAAGACTCTTCCTAGAGCTGGCCATCTGGCCAAACTGAGCATTCGGGGGAGAAAGGGTCCTTGGTCAGGTAGGTGACCAAGAACCTGATGGTCACTGACAGAGCTCCAGAGTTCCTCTGTGGAGATTGGAGAACCTTCCAGAAGGACAACCATCTCTGCAGCACTCCACCAATCAGGCCTTCAAGGTAGAGTGCCCAGACGGAATCCACTCCTCAGTAAAAGCCACATGACAGCCCGCTTGGAGTTTGTCAAAAGGCACCTAAAGGACTCTCAGGCCATGAGAAACAAGATTCTCTGATCTGATGAAACCGAGATTGAACTCTTTGGCCTGAATGCCAAGCATCACTTCTGGAATAATCCTGGCACCATCCCTGTGGTGAAGCATGGTGGTGGCAGCATCATTCTGTGGGGATGTTTTTCAGTGGCAGACTAGTCAGGATCGATGGAAGATGAAGGGAGCAAAGTACAGAGAGATCCTTGATAAAAACCTGCTCCAGAGCGCTCAGGACCTCAGACTGGGGACGAAGGTTCACATCCCAACAGGACAACGACCCTAAGCACACAGGCAAAACAACGCAGGAGTGGCTTCAGGACAATTCTATGTGTCTCAGCCAGAGTCCGGACTTGAACCCGATTGAGCATCTTTGGAGAGACCTGAAAAAAGCTGTGAAATGAAAATAGCTGTGAAATTGATGGTTCAATCATTTTTTTTCGGACCTCAATGCGCGTTCAGTTAGCTTAAAGGTTTGCACTGAACGGCACATTGTAGACACACTGTAGAGCCTCCAGCCCTGCTCAATATGCCTTACCCTTTTGTTCCACCTCCCACACATGCGGGAACCTCACCTGGTTTAAATGGTGTCTCTAGAGACAATACCTCTCTCATCGTCACTCAATGCCTAGGTTTACCTCCACTGTATTTACATCCTACCATACGCTTGTCTGTACATTATGCCTTGAATCTATTCATCCGTGCACAGAAACCTGCTCCTTCTACTCTCTGTTTCGAACGCACTAGATGACCAGTTCTTATAGCCTTTAGCCGTACCCTTATCCTACTCCTCCTCTGTTCCTCTGGTTATGTTAATCCAGGCCCTGCAGTGCCTAGCTTCACTCCTATTCCCCAGGCCCTCTCGTTTGTTGACTTATGTAACCATAAAAGCCTTGGTTCCATGCATGTTAACATTAGAAGCCTCCTCCCTAAGTATGTTTTATTCACTGCTTTAGCACACTCTGCCAACCCGGATGTCTCAGCCGTGTCTGAATCCTGGCTTACGAAGGCCACCAAAAACCCTGAAATTTCCATCCCTAA
Organism: Oncorhynchus masou masou; assembly: GCF_036934945.1. Taxonomy (NCBI): domain Eukaryota; kingdom Metazoa; phylum Chordata; class Actinopteri; order Salmoniformes; family Salmonidae; genus Oncorhynchus; species Oncorhynchus masou. The sequence goes on along the minus strand of NC_088226.1, from coordinate 42,545,239 downwards.
CTATAACATTTTCCAACAAGATAGAACTGCCAAAGGGGGTGGAGTTGCAATCCACAGCAGTGCTAGCCTGCAGAGTTCTGTCATACTATCCTGGTCTGTGCCCAAACAATTTGAGCTTCTACTTTAACAAATCCACCTTTCCAGAAACAGGTCTCTCACCGTTGACGCTTGCTATAGACCACCTTCTGCCCCCAGCTGTGCCCTGGACACCATATGTGAATTGAATACCCCCCATCTATCGTTGGAGCTCGTACTGTTAGGTGACCTAAACTGGGATATGCATAATACCCCGGCCTGTGCCCAAACAATTTGAGCTTCTACTTTAACAAATCCACCTTTCCAGAAACAGGTCTCTCACCGTTGATGCTTGCTATAGACCACCTTCTGCCCCCAGCTGTGCCCTGGACACCATATGTGAATTGAATACCCCCCATCTATCGTTGGAGCTCGTACTGTTAGGTGACCTAAACTAGGATATGCATAATACCCCGGCCGTCCCACAATCTAAGCTAGATGCCCTCAATCTCACACAAATTATTAATGAACCTACCAGGTGCAACCCCAAATCCGTAAACACGGGCACACTCATAGATATCATCCTAACCAACCTGCCCTCCAAATACACCTCTACTGTCTTCAACCAGGATCTCAATGATCACTGCCTCATTGCCTGCGTCTGTAATGGGTCTGCAGTCCCCTCATCACTGTCAAACGCTCCCTAAAACACTTCAGCGAGCAGGCCTTTCTAATGGCCCGGGTATCCTGGAAGGATATTGACCTCATTCTGTCAGTAGAGGATGCCTGGTTATTCTTTAAAAGTGCTTTCCTCGCCATCTTAAATAAGCATGCCCATTCAAAAAATGTAGAACCAGGAACAGATATAGCCCTTGGTTCACTCCAGAACTGACTGCCCTTGACCAGCACAAAAACATCATGTGGCGTACTGCATTAGCATTGAATAGCCCCCATGATATGCAACCTTTCAGGGAAGTTAGGAACCAATATCCACAGGCAGTTAGGAAAGCAAAGGCTTTTTCAAGCAGAAATTTGAATCCCTGCACAAACTCCAAAACGTTCTGGGACACCTTGAAGTCCATGGAGAATAAGAGCACCTCCTCCCAGCTGCCCACTGCACTGAGGCTAGGAAACACTGTCACCACCGATAAATCCACGATAATTGAGAATTTCAATAAGGATTTTTTTACGGCAGGCCATGCTTTCCACCTGGCTACCCCTACCCCGATCAACAGTCCTGCACCTCCCATAGCAACTTGCCCAAGCCTCCCCCATTTCTCCTTCACCCAAATCCAGATAGCCGATGTTCTGAAAGAGCTGCGAATTCTGGACCACTACAAATCAGCCTGGCTAGACATTCTGGACCCTGTCTTTCTGAAATTATGGATGGCGCAGTGGTTAAGGGCGCTGTACTGCAGCGCCAGCTGTGCCATCAGAGACTCGGGGTTCGCGCCCAGGCTCTGTCGTAACCGGCCGCGACCGGGAGGTCCGTGGGGCGACGCACAATTGGCCTAGCGTCGTCCGGGTTAGGGAGGGCTTGGTCGGTAGGGATGACTCCTGTGGCGGGAAGCGCGCAGTGCGCGCTAACCAAGGTTGCCAGGTACACAGTGTTTCCTCCGGCACATTGTTGCGGCTGGCTTCCGGGTTGGATGTGCGCTGTGTTAAGAAGCAGTGCGGCTGGTTGGGTTGTGTATCGGAGGACGCATGACTTTCAACCTTCGTCTCTCCCGAGCCCGTCCGGGAGTTGTAGCGATGAGACAAGATAGTAGCTACTACAACAATTGGATACCACAAAATTGGGGAGAAAAAGGGGTCAAAATTCCCCCCCAAAAAAGAAAAGAAAAACTCTCTTTCGTATAGTCTGAGATCCCCAAAGATTGGAAAGCTGCAGCGGTCATCCTCCTCTTCAAAGGGGGAGGCAATCTAGACATAAACTGTTACAAACCTATATCTATCCTACCCTACATTTCTAAGGTCTTCGATAGCTAAGTTAACAAACAGATCACCGACCAATCCCACCGTACCTTCTCCGCTATGCAATTTGGTTTCAGAGCTGGTCATGTGTGCACCTCAGCCACGCTCAAGGTCCTAAATGATATCATAACCACCATTGATAAGCGGCAATACTGTGTTGCTATTCAGCGACCTGGCCAAGGCTTTCGACTCTGTCAATCACCACATTATTATCAGCAGACTCTAACAGCCTTGGTTTCTCAAATGACTGCCTTGCCTGGTTCACCAACGACTTCTCTGATAGAGTTCAGTGTGTCAAATCGGAGGGCCTGTTGTCCGGACCTCTGGCAGTCTCTATGGGGGTGCCACAGGGTTCAATTCTCAGGCCGACTCTTTTCTCTGTACACATGAATGATGTCGCTCCTGCTGCTGGTGATTCTCTGATCCACCTCTATGCAGACAACACCATTCTGTATACTTCTGGCCCTTCTTTGGACACTGTGTTAACTAACCTCCAGAAAAGCTTCAATACAATACAACTCTCCTTCTGTGGCCTCCAACTGCTCTTAAATGCAAGGAAAACTAAATGCATGCCGTTCAACCGATCGCTGCCCGCACATATCCGCCCGTCCAGCATTACTACTCTGGACGGTTCTGACTTAGAATATATGGATAACTACAAATACCTAGGTGTCTGGTTAGATTGTAAACTCTCCTTCCAGACTCACATTAAGTATCTCCAATCTAAAATTAAATCTAGAATTGGTTTCCTATTTCGCAACAAAGCATCCTTCACTCATGCTGCCAAACTTACCCTCGCGAAACTGACTATCCTAACGATCCTTGACTTTAGCAATGCCATCTACAAAATAGCCTCCATCCCTCTACTCAGCAAATTGGATGCAGTCTATCCCAGTGCCATCCGTTTTGTCACCAAAACCCCATATACTACTCACCACTGCGACCTGTATGCTCTCGTTGGCTGGCCCTCGCTTCATATTCGTCACCAAACCCACTGGCTCTTGGTCATCTATAAGTCTTTGCTAGGTAAAGCCGCGCCTCATCTCAGCTCACTGGTCACCATAGCAGCACCCACCCGTAGCACGCGCTCCAGCAGGTATATTTCCCTGGTCACCCCCAAAGCCAATTCCTCGTTTGGCCGCCTTTCCTTACAGTTCTCTGCTGCCAATGACTGGTACGAATTGCAAAAATCACTGAAGCTGGAGACTCATATCTCCCTCTCTAACTTTAAGCAGCAGCTGTCTGAGCCACTCACAGATCACTGCACCTGTACATAGCCCATCTGTAAATAGCCCATCCAACTACCTGATTCCCATACTGCTATTTATTTATTTTTCTCTTTTGCACCCCAGTGTCTCTACTTGCACATTCATCTTCTGCACATCTATCACTCCAGTGTTTAATTGCTCAACTGTAATTATTTCACCACTGTGACCTATTTATTGCCTTACCTCCCTTTTATCTTACCTCAATTGCACACACTCTATATAGACTTTTCTATTGTGTTATTGACTGTATGTTTGTTTATTCCATGTGTAACTCTGTGTTGTTGTTTGTGTCGCCCTGCTTTGCTTTATCTTGGCCAGGTCGCAGTTGTAAATGAGAACTTGTTCTCAACTGGCCTACCTGGTTAAATAAAGGTGAAATAAAAAATAAAAAATGACTGATGTATTTAAAGGGCAGAGGAGCATTTTGAAGCCACAACCCAACCCCTCTTGGTTTTTCAACTGGTCATTCAGTACAGCACCGTTTCCATTTAATTGAACGTTGTTTTATGTTTTTATGTACTGAACGCAGCCCATATCAAGTGTGAACTGTGCAATGTACTAAGGAGTTTCCAACAGGCCAATATTCTACATAGTTTAGAGCAAAAAAATATGGTAATTAACTACAATGACCATAATCCACTGTGCGACTACTTCTCCGGTCGGTGTGGGGCGGATACTGGCCTTTATCAATTTGATTTGATCGCCTCCTACATTCTCTCTCCTCCGTCCTCTCTCGCCTCCTTTTGAAAAAGGTCAAAGTTAATTGGGGACAGTTGGCGAGCAGAGTAAACGTGGCTGGAAATATCCTTGCTTGAAATTAGACGGTCCTTCCCCACTTGCACGTCATTAGCAAATTACGTTAACAGGAGTAGATCCCAAAATAAATGTGTAAAGTGACAAAAACAAAATGAATTTAGTTGTGCAAGACATTTTATAGATAAAACAATAAGTAGCATATTGTTTTTAAACATATTGTTTTTATAATCAAAAGCTGATTAAAAGAGGGTTTGGGAGGTAGGATACACATGAGTATCCTCGATGAGAGGTGGTTATAAGTAGCGGAGGACACTTCCTTTTGCCTACTAACGAATTGACACACTCCTCGACCACTCAACCACTTAATGGTTTCCGAGTCAAGGAGGTGAGAGGAGGGAGGAGAGAGGACAGAGGATGGTCTTTTGCCCAAATGAGAATCTCCCACAAAGAGGGAGAGGGTGAGAAGAAACAGAAGAACGCGCGATCGAGAGGGATAGCAGTTATTTGGCGAGGTATCTCTAACTGAAAATACACGATCAACATGATTGATAGTGGGTATTCATCAGTCATAAAAGTATGCCTTATTTATTTTGTAAAACTACTAAAATAGTGATTTTGACAGACAGCATAGGCATCAGCTGCATAGAGATGTATGAATGAAAGAATAAAGTAATCAATTAAAACTAATGTAATATACATAATAACTGAAATATTTCATTAAAGTAATGTGTATAAATGATGGTTAATAAGTGAGCAAAGGTCACTAGCGTTATGGGAGTTGTATTAATTGTTTTATTCAGTTTTTTTACAGCATTCAACACATAATGTATAGTGCATTTAATGTTCAGAAAAAACTGTGATTATTTTTTAATAATCTAACCGAAACAGAACCGACCTCATAAAGCACTTATTGCTCAGCACTACTAATAATGATACGCTTCACTCCCTGTTGGTCTACTATAATCATACTCCTGGTTACCAGCAGACTGTCTCTGCCTCTCACACTATCTACAGTATCCTACCTAGAGCAGAACAGCACAGGCGTAGAGATATAGGACACAGTAAAAAGGGAGGTGAGCCTTTGGCCTAAAGTGCTCCTCATTTAAGAACGATCGACAAAATCAATAAAGTGAAGTATGTTTCCTACCCCGCTTTTTCTGCTCTGTCCTTTCTCTTCCTGATGCATTCCCTCTAGTCTGCTGCTCCAGCTGAGATCCATCTATTACAGCTGCTAGCTAGCAGTCATCCCTTCCCCTCAGCACACTACAGTCACTGTTGTTGAGTCCCAAATGGGACCATATTCACTACATAGTGCACTACCAGACCAGAGCCCTATTGGCCATCTGGTTGTCATTTGGGACAAAGTTATTATGTATCCTTAACCACTCCATCTTTGCCTCAGCACACTAGAAACACCACCAGCACTAACATTACGCAGATGGCAAAGTGGTTGAAATAAGGTCATATTGCAACCAGGTTGTTTCAACGTAATGGCATGACATCATTTCAACCAGTTGTGAAAACTGTGTAGAAACTCTACCAGCACCAATAACGTGGTGCCCCTTTTCACTTCCCACTTCAAACTGTGCTGTTTACATTGCAACCTATAGATTATTTACAATGGCATGTTCCAATGTACAAGCTGTGAGGATCAGTCTCTGGATCTCAGCTGGAGTAGCAGACTAGAGGAAATGCTTCAAGAAGAGAAGGGATAGAGCAGAAAGAGCGAGGAAGGAAACATACTTCACTTTAATGATTTTGTCGATCGTTCTTAGAATGTATACAACCGTTCAAAAGTTTGGGGTCACTTAGAAATGTCCTTGTTTTTGAAAGAAAAGCACATTTTTTTGTCCATTAAAATAACATCAAATTGATCAGAAATACAGTCTAGACATTGTTAATGTTGTAAATTACTATTGTAGCTGGAAATCTTCAGATCTTCAGTTTCTTGGCGATTTGTCACATAGAATAGCCTTCATTTCTCAGAACAAGAATAGACTGACGAATTTCAGAAGAAAGTTCTTTGTTTCTGGTCATTTTGAGCCTGTTAACAAATGCTGATGCTCCAGATACTCAACTAGTCTAAAGAAGGACAGTTTTATTGCTTCATTAAACAGAACAACAGTTTTCAGCTGTGCTAACATGATTGCAAAATGGTTTTCTAATGATCAATTAGCCTTTTAAAACGATCAACATGGATTAGCTAACACAACGTGCCAATGGAACACAGGAGTGATGGTAGCTGATAATGGGCCCCTGTACGCCTATGTAGATATTCCATTAAAAATCTGCTGTTTCCAGCTACAATAGTCATTTACAACATTAACAATGTCTACACTGTATTTCTGATCAATTTGATGTTATTTTAATGGACAAAAAATGTGTTTTTCTTTCAAAAACAAGGACACTTCTAAGTGACCCCAAGCTTTTGAACGGTAGTGTAGCTCTGTCTAAATATACGTAGCTCTGTCCTTGAGCTGTTCTTGTCTATTATAGTTTGTAGTATGTCACGTTTTATGTTTTGTATAGACAGACCCCAGGAAGAGAAGCTGCTGCTTTTGCAACAGCTAATAGGGATCCTAATAAAATCCTAAATCTGTAAAAGGAACTTCCAGAGATCTTCCTTCTCCTTCTTCCAGGGAACTTCCTTCTCCATCTTCCAGGGAACTTCCTTCTCCATCTTCCAGAGAACTTCCTTCTCCATCTTCCAGGGAACTTCCTTCTCCATCTTCCAGGGAACTTCCTTCTCCTTCTTCCAGGGAACTTCCTTCTCCATCTTCCAGGGAACTTCCTTCTCCATCTTCCAGGGAACTTCCTTCCCCATCTTCCAGGAAAATTCCTTCTCCATCTTCCAGGGAAATTCCTTCTCGTTAAAGTTTAAATGGATACACTGGTAGAAGTGGGCATCAGGGAGATACATTATGATAATATATTCCTAATTTATGGATAAAGAGCTAAGATGCCCTCTCCGTGCAATGTGTAGGCCACCCAGGGTGTGTTAGGTTTGGCACAAATATAGGACACTTAAAGCTGTTATTCTGCCCTAATTCTGTTGAATCTGCTGTTTGGCTACAGTTTACATACAGTTTACTTTCGTCTGACCTGAGAAAAAATTGCGCAACCCCAGGTGTATAAAAATGATTCTAAACTCTTCCACTCTGACTTCAAAATCTCCATATTCTATTAAAAGTGCTGTTTAAGGTGTAAGTGAGGCGTGAAAACAAAGCTGAAGCCTGCAAGGTCAAATCTTTGAATTTCATAGACCCCGAGGATCTAAATTGATTGTGGAGTGTACCGGGGAGTTGGAGGAAGGATATGGGGTAAGCATTTAACATCTGACAGACCAACTCTAAGTGCATCCAAAATGGCACCCTATTCCATATGAAGTGCACTACCTTTGACCAGAGCCCTATGGGCCTGATCAAAAGTAGTGCACTAAATAGGGGATAGGGTGTTATTTGGGATATAAACTAACCCTGCGGGGGGGGGGGCAACACATTGCAGTTTGACACCGTTTCCTCCATGCTTCTCTGTCTCAACTCTCTCCCACTCCATGGGGCAAGACCCTGTGCTTCTGTTGTAATTAACCTATTAGGGGAAACAGTTAATCCACAGGTGTCTCTCTCTGCTCTTCTCTGTGTACCTGTTTTATGCTGTTTTGATATCTAACAGCCTACTAAAGGTCCAATTGTCTCTTCAATCTCACGACAAATGTTATCGTATAACTATTCTAGTAAATCAAAACAAGCACTTACTCTGGCATGAATAGCAACCATGTAGTCAGTCTTCATAATAACTACACACTCTATTCATATACAGTATATGACCTAAAAAATAAAACAAATGACTGTTACCCTTGATCTAAAGCATAAAGTATTTAAAAATTGACCCCCGGGGTCTGCTTTGTCTATGGCTGGAGGCGTTTTTATACCCTAGCTGTCATGAAGTATCCCCTTCGGTCATCACTCCCATGCCTGGGGCTGCAGCATGGAGCAGCCGTGGAGCTGTGTACCAAATGGCTCCCTATTCCCTTTCAGGGTCAGTACGATACCAGTATTGCGATATTCTTTCCATGGCAAAAAGGAAAACACGAAGCAGATTTTTGGTCCTTTAAAAACCTGCTGTACGTAAAATACTGTGAGCTAAAGCTTGGAAAATAAAAAAATGTGACTCTGGATGACAACATTATGATTAGTTAGTTTCCAACATTAGGGCTGTTTTCCTAAAGAAGTCAAATTTGCTTCATGTTTTGTTTCCTTGCTAACGAGTCGCACGATACTGGTATTGTCCCGGCTCTATTCCCTTTATAGTGTACTACTTCTGACCAGAGTCCATAGGGCTCTGGTCAAATAAAGTGCACTATATAAAAGGACACAGCAATGAAGTCCTGACGGACACAGAGCAGAAAGAGCGCTCCGTTATCTGGGACGACGAGATGGAGGGGAGATGGGAGGGTGGGGAGAGGGGAAAGAGGAGAGAAGGGAGGAGAGGGGAGGAAGGAGAGGGGAGAGAGAGATGAGACAGGGGAGAGAGGCGAGCGGGGGAGGGAGAAAATGTGTAAGGGAGGAGAGGGGAGAGAGGAGTGAAAGGTGAGTGGGAAGAGAGGGAGAGAGAGGATCAGGATAGCGGGGGAGAGGAGCAAGAGGGGAGAGAGGAGAGGGGGGAGAGTGGAGCAAGAGACGCAAGAGAGAGCTAGAGTGAGAGGGAAGAGAGGAGCGACAGAGCGGGGCGAGAAGAGCAAGAGGCGCAGAGCACCCTGGCCATGGATCTGAGGAATGGTAGATTTGGAAAGAGATACGTTCACAGCGCTCTGACGTGTTTTTGGGGCCTATCCCAGCCATGCAGGGCTGGATCCTGGAAGCCACCCATTTGGGCCAACTTCTACTGATACAGTGTCTGCATCCCAAATAGCATCCTATTCCCCCTATATTTTGCACTGATTTGGACCGGCACTTGTCAACAGTAGTGCCCCATTGGGGGAATAGGGTTCCATTTGGGAAGCAGACAGTAGCTGGCGCTGCTGGCAGAGAAAGACTTGACCCAATCAAGGACATAATTGCATGTTTTTTTCATCTGTTTTTCATTTGATGCATATATTCTCTTTACTTAAATGATTTCCGTCTCTCCCGTTCCAGGTTCCACCCATTGGAGTGGAGATTATGGGGTGGGGTGATTATTCGCTTAACTGATGAGCAAATAAAAACCAGGAGGATACGACTGTGCTTTTGTGACATCGACCCATGCAAGTCAAACAACAAAACAAACCAACTAACAAACAACAAAACTACCAAAATGGAGGGAGACAATCTATCGTATGGCATCCTATCCATTGCATCACTCCATTTAAAATCTACTGGCAGTAGAAAAGAGCATAGGGTCAGTAAGATGTGCAAGATGCAGTATCATGTCGACCATTACTGCCTCACTCTTGACACATCTTGTCATAAAGTAGGGACTCAGAGGAGAAGAATATTCTCTCTCCACCCAAGGATATGTCCATGTAGAGTGCATGTAAGTCTGTCAATCAAACCTGTCAGCTATTTTACCCACACTGAGGTAGATGAAAGGATCTAGGCCCATCTATCTATTGCTGAGGCCTCTCTTCAGCTGAGAGACACAGAGGGAAAGTCATGTACCATCCTGCAATCTGCTGGTTGTCTCTGATGCTTTCATATATGGTAGACTACACACACACACACACACACAAACACACACACACACACACACACACACACACACACACACACACACACACACACACACACACACACACACACACACACACACACACACACACACACACACAGGCTAGACCTACGTAGGCGCACACACCATTGTCTGTTATTTACTGATACACCTGCCTGTTTTGTCTTTGATGTTCATCTCTCCTGTGACCTGTACTGTTGTCCTCACAACTTATTTCCAGCATTGAGAGGGAAAACATGGCAACAAAGGCACAGAACACATGCCAACATGTCACATAATAACATATCTACCAGCTACACACCACTGGTTGAGTTTGGTAGTGATATATTAGCAATACAGGCCTATGGTTGGAGGCGAATCTTAGTACCAACATCAAATATAGTGTCATAGCCTAGTGCATATACTAACTATGGGCATATTACTACACTTTACAAACACAAGCAATAATGCAGGTGTAAAGGACGCTACACTGCTTGCTTAGCAAGTACCACTTCCTCCCGATTCAGCACATACTGTACCTGGCTCAAACTTGGGACCTCTGCCTCTCAAACACACGTGACCGTCCACCCTCAACAGTCTCAGCCATTCACTAGCTAATGAAGCGACGCAAGCGGGACACTTAAGTCTCCATGTGCTACACAGGCATATTAATCACTGTCTCGATCAATTAGGGGATTCTATTAATCTGGCCCAGGTGCACGGATAGGCGTGTTTTGCACCGGTGAAAGTGGATTGTATTCGTTTTGGAACCGGGTTGCCTCCCGGGCGTAAGCCAGGTGTCACCTTCAAAACGCACATAGAGTAATGAGGTGGATTCTGTGTTTTCACACGCAAAAGTGATTGCTTTTGATAAAAAACGCTTTATCTGCCATCCCAATTAAAACCAGTTTGAAAATTCAAACATATATTCTATGGAAAAGATATGTTGTATGTTTCTGCACTATGCCCCATTCTGCCTTGTTGACAACATGATCGAGTGGCGCAGATTACTGTTCGATTGAAAAAGGGTGCCCCTCCCTCACCACTTTTGCCTGTTCACATCATGGGCTATAGACTGGTGCCCAGAGACTCAGCGTAATCTAATCCGCCCAATGAGAGAAGATTTGAAATAGATAAAATGGCAGCATACACATTGTCAGATTAATTAATGGAGCAAAAATATTAAGTTTGTGTTATGCCAAACAGTACCTAACCTGGAGCATCACAGTAGCCCATTATAATCTGCTAGCTAGTGTATTTTTTTATTTTATTTTTATTTCACCTTTATTTAACCAGGTAGGCTAGTTGAGAACAAGTTCTCATTTACAACTGTGACCTGGCCAAGATAAAGCATAGCAGTGTGAACAGACAACACAGAGTTACACATGGAGTAAACAATTAACAAGTCAATAACACAGTAGACAAAAAAAGGGGAGTCTATATACAATGTGTGCAAAAGGCATGAGGAGGTAGGCGAATAATTACAATATTGCAGATTAACACTGGGGTGATAAATGATCAGATGATCATGTACAGGTAGAGATATTGGTGTGCAAAAGAGCAGAAAAGTAAGTAAATAAAAAACTGTGGGGATGAGGTAGGTGAAAATGGGTGGGCTATTTACCAATAGATTATGTACAGCTGCAGCAATCGGTTAGCTGCTCAGATAGCTGATGTTTGAAGTTGGTGAGGGAGATAAAGGTCTCCAACTTCAGCGATTTTTGCAATTCGTTCCAGTCACAGGCAGCAGAGTACTGGAACGAAAGGCGGCCGAATGAGGTGTTGGCTTTAGGGATGATCAGTGAGATACACCTGCTGGAGCGCGTGCTAAGGATGGGTGTTGCCATCGTGACCAGTGAACTGAGATAAGGCGGAGCTTTACCTAGCATGGCCTTGTAGATGACCTGGAGCCAGTGGGTCTTGCGACGAATATGTAGTGAGGGCCAGCCGACTAGAGCATACAAGTCGCAGTGGTGGGTAGTATAAGGTGCTTTAGTGACAAAACGGATGGCACTGTGATAAACTGCATCCAGTTTGCTGAGAAGAGTGTTGGAAGCAATTTTGTAGAAGACATCGCCGAAGTCGAGGATCGGTAGGATAGTCAGTTTTACTAGGGTAAGCTTGGCAGCGTGAGTGAAGGAGGCTTTGTTACGGAATAGAAAGCCGACTCTTGATTTGATTTTCGATTGGAGATGTTTGATATGGGTCTGGAAGGAGAATTTGCAGTCTAGCCAGACACCTAGGTACTTATAGGTGTCCACATATTCAAGGTCCGAACCATCCAGTGTGGTGATGCTAGTCGGGCATGCGGGTGCAGGCAGCGATCGGTTGAAAAGCATGCATTTGGTTTTACTAGCGTTTAAGAGCAGTTGGAGGCCACGGAAGGAGTGTTGTATGGCATTGAAGCTCGTTTGGAGGTTAGATAGCACAGTGTCCAATGACGGGCCGAAAGTATATAGAATGGTGTCATCTGCGTAGAGGTAGATCAGGGAATCGCCCGCAGCAAGAGCAACATCATTGATATATACAGAGAAAAGAGTCGGCCCGAGAATTGAACCCTGTGGCACCCCCATAGAGACTGCCAGAGGACCGGACAGCATGCCCTCCGATTTGACACACTGAACTCTGTCTGCAAAGTAATTGGTGAACCAGGCAAGGCAGTCATCCGAAAAACCGAGGCTACTGAGTCTGCCGATAAGAATATGGTGATTGACAGAGTCGAAAGCCTTGGCAAGGTCGATGAAGACGCCTGCACAGTACTGTCTTTTATCGATGGCGGTTATGATGTCGTTTAGTACCTTGAGTGTAGCTGAGGTGCACCCGTCACCGGCTCGGAAACCAGATTGCATAGCGGAGAAGGTACGGTGGGATTCGAGATGGTCAGTGACCTGTTTGTTGACTTGGCTTTCGAAGACCTTAGATAGGCAAGGCAGAATGGATATAGGTCTGTAACAGTTTGGGTCCAGGGTGTCTCCCCCTTTGAAGAGGGGGATGACTGCGGCAGCTTTCCAATCCTTGGGGATCTCAGACGATATGAAAGAGAGGTTGAACAGGCTGGTAATAGGGGTTGCAACAATGGCGGCGGATAGTTTCAGAAATAGTGGGTCCAGATTGTCAAGCCCAGCTGATTTATACGGGTCCAGGTTTTGCAGCTCTTTCAGAACATCTGCTATCTGGATTTGGGTAAAGGAGAACCTGGAGAGGCTTGGGCGAGGAGCTGCGGGGGTGCCGGAGCTGTTGGCCGAGGTTGGAGTAGCCAGGCGGAAGGCATGGCCAGCCGTTGAGAAATGCTTGTTGAAGTTTTCAATAATCATGGATTTGTCGGTGGTGACCGTGTTCCCTAGCCTCAGTGCAGTGGGCAGCTGGGAGGAGGTGCTCTTGTTCTCCATGGACTTCACAGTGTCCCAGAACTTTTGGAGTTGGAGCTACAGGATGCAAACTTCTGCCTGAAGAAGCTGGCCTTAGCTTTCCTGACTGACTGCGTGTATTGGTTCCTGACTTCCCTGAACAGTTGCATATCGCGGGGACTGTTCGATGCTATTGCAGTCCACCACAGGATGTTTTTGTGCTGGTCGAGGGCAGTCAGGTCTGGAGTGAACCAAGGGCTGTATCTGTTCTTAGTTCTGCATTTTTTGAACGGAGCATGCTTATCTAAAATGGTGAGGAAGTTACTCTTAAAGAATGACCAGGCATCCTCAACTGACGGGATGAGGTCAATGTCCTTCCAGGGTACCCGGGCCAGGTCGATTAGAAAGGCCTGCTCACAGAAGTGTTTTAGGGAGCGTTTGACAGTGATGAGGGGTGGTCGTTTGACTGCGGCACCGTAGCGGATACAGGCAATGAGGCAGTGGTCGCTGAGATCCTGATTGAAGACAGCGGAGGTGTATTTGGAGGGCCAGTTGGTCAGGATGACGTCTATGAGGGTGCCCTTGCTTACAGAGTTAGGGTTGTACCTGGTGGGTTCCTTGATGATTTGTGTGAGATTGAGGGCATCTAGCTTAGATTGTAGGACTGCCGAGGTGTTAAGCATATCCCAGTTTAGGTCACCTAACAGAACAAACTCTGAAGCTAGATGGGGGGCAATCAATTCTCAAATGGTGTCCAGGGCACAGCTGGGAGCTGAGGGGGGTCGGTAGCAGGCGGCAACAGTGAGCGACTTATTTCTGGAGAGAGTAATTTTCAGAATTAGTAGTTCGAACTGTTTGGGTATGGACCTGGAAAGTATGACATTACTTTGCAGGCTATCTCTGCAGTAGACTGCAACTCCTCCCCCTTTGGCAGTTCTATCTTGACGGAAGATGTTATAGTTGGGTATGGAAATCTCTGAATTTTTGGTGGCCTTCCTGAGCCAAGATTCAGACACGGCAAGGACATCAGGGTTAGCAGAGTGTGCTAAAGCAGTGAGCAGTGTATGCCTAAAGTTGCCTAGTTATTTATGTTCAGATTAGAGCTTGCATTTGTGTTGACATTTATTTTTAGATAGTCTCATGATGTAGCTTATTTTGCCTAAAAAGCACTGTTTCGTTTGTAACATCTTTACAACAACTCACCATCCCAGGAGTCTCAGTTAGTTGAGAGCGTGCCAATCTCATGCACTAATTTACCTGTGGGCCTATTGCCCGTGCATTGTTTGGGATAATCCATTCTGAAATTTCAGTGACATCATATTATGTTTTGTATGTTACTTATTAAAATCCATTTATACGGTTTCCAACTACCATTATTTGTTTTTGTCAAATAAAAAGTGTGTATTGTAGCCTATCAAGTTGAGGTGTAGCTAGGCCTACTTTTGTTTCATGTATGGATCTAGCCTGGTAAACACAAACCTCAGCAGCAGAGTTAAAGTTTATGTCTAAAGTCGTTCGCAAACTGCGGATACTCCCCATCCCGGATCCGGGATCGTGAATACAGCCTCAGGCTCATTAGCATAACGCAACATTAACGATTTCTGAAAATCGCAAATAAAATGAAAATAATGTGCCTGCTCTCAAGCTTAGCCTTTTCTTAACAACACTGTCATCTCAGATTTTCAAAATATGCTTTTGAACCATAGCAATTCACTAATTTTTGTGTAAGAGCTTAGCATTTTGCATAAGCAACATTTAGATAACCAAATAAATAAAATAATTTACCTTTAGCATTTTGAGTAGCATTTATGTCCCCACTTGATCCCCATTAACTGATTGTATTTACACAAAAACCAGATAACCAAATTTTTGTAAATAAAATAAGTACTGCTGTGTCTTACTTCTGGGTTCTGCTGAATTCGTGGCTCAGTTGGTTAAGTGATGTTTTCAATGAGGAGACAAAGCCAGTTCAGCAGCAGGAACTGTAAAGTTTTTAGACATTCCATTAGCAAATATCTGAACAGAACGTACCCATGGCAGTTTGTAGGCTGAAATCGTCTTCCACCTCCCCAACGGTTCTCAGGTTTTACAATCCTTTGAGCTGCAACCCTCGTCGTTCCCACCGACCGGTCTAAATCGCATATATCAACCCTGCTGTCGGAAAAAGCCCTGGCCTGGGCTACTGCTGTGTGGGATGCCCATAGTTCCTGCTGTGCCAGCTACTCTGCCTTTGCTGAGGAATTCAAACGAGTGTTTCAAGGCCCAAGCAGTGGTTCTGACTCAGCCAAACAGCTCCTGACTCTCCACCAAGGTTGGCGCAGCGTGACGGACTATTTTCCGCACGGTGGCAGCACAGTTAACGGTGTGCTTTCTGAAATCCGAACTATCCAAGATGAACTGGCCACTCGGGAAAACAATGTCCCTGATCAAACGTTGACCAGCGTTTCTCAACCTCTAGCTCCTATCAGTCCCAGCTCCAGTCCCCACCTTTATCATCACTGGCTCCACCGGAACCCATGCAGATTGGACGCATTCCCAGGCTGAGAGAGACCGCCGGATGACACTGCTTCTATATTGCGGCAAACCGGGCCATTTCCGTTCCACGTGTTCCATTTAACGGGCAACCTCCTCCCATCCGCAACTCCCGTCTGCTCATTCCAGTCATTTGGGACAACAAAGCTTCACTTCAAGCCTTGGTAGACTCTGGAGCCGCAGGTAACTTCATGGATGGTGTCTGGGCGAAGGAGAATGGCGTTCCCTCTGAATTCTAAGTGACCCCATGGTTACTAAATTATGGCCCTTTAATCTGGACTTGTACTTTGTCACTACCTCCTTGAGACTTTCAGTTTCACAACACCAGGAATTGATGAACTTTCATTTGATCTCCTGTTCAATGAGTTCCCTCTCGTCCTTGGATACCCCTGGCTTCACAGCCATAACCCTCACATCGCACTGGTCTTGGGCACTACGTCATCATCTCCAGCAGTTGGAAGCAGGCCTCGTTCAGTTTTTCCTGAATTCCAGAATCCATGATAAGCCACCAGAAATCACTTGCCACCCCCCCGTTAAGGATGGCGTTCCTGGGCTTCAAATCTTTTCCCCTGGCTGCTAATCAAGGACGAACCGAAAATTCAGTCACCAACAACGACTTTTGTTCCTAATGCCGTTTCGAGCTGCTCCAGGAAAGTTGTTTTCATTGGGCTAACTCCATACCATCCTGTAGCAGTTTCGTCACGTATATCTTAGGGCTTCAAACATGGTCCCGAATTTCCAAATATCGTTTTTCAATCAATCCTGTTTTTTCACATACGTCTTCATTGATAATCGTTCAGGAAGCCTGCGTTTTTTCACCTTTGGCTCCCCGTCCGACAACCGAAAATTCAGTTCAAACTTTTGAATTAACTCCATAATATCGATTGCGCCGAACCCTTTGTTTCCCTCAGTTCTGTGCTCTGTGTTTGTATGTTAGCACATGGCAAACGTTGTTTGGAATCAATCCTCAAGGTGTTTTTTCACATATCTCTTCATTGATATATCGTTCGTGGAAGCCTGCTTTCTTCTCTGAATTCCATGGAAAAATACTTGCAGCTGAGATTTGCGCACCAATTTCGGCGCAGGACACCGGGCGGACACCTGGTAAATGTGGTCTCTTATGGTCAATCCTCCAATGATATGCCTACAAATACGTCACAATGCTGCAGACACCTTGGGGAAACGGCAGAAAGGGCAGGCTCATTCCTCTCGCATTCACAGCCATATAAGGAGACAATGGAAAACGGAGCCTCAAAAATCCTGCTGATTTCCTGGATGCCGTTTCATCTTGGTTTTGCCTGTAGCTCACGTTCTAGGGCAAGCACAGAGAATATCTTTGCAGTTCTGGAAACGTCAGAGTGTTTTCTTTCCAAAGCTATCAATTATATGCATAGTCGAGCATCTTTTTGTGACAAAATATTGCGCTTAAAACGGGCACGTCTTTTTATCCAAAAATGATATAGCGCCCCCAGAGTTTCAAGAGGTTAAACCCTAATCAGGCTCTTTCGACTAACCTTTACTTCATGATACTTTCTTCGTTCTCGATTTGGAAGGCACTGGTGTCTTATAAACGTCTGGATCCAGAAGTAGGTAGTCTGTTGGAATTTAGAAAATGCTCCGTTATTAAATCAAATTCTTTCTCCATGAAGTAATCTAAAGATGTATAAACTACCATCTTAGATTATCTTTGTCTTCTCTCATTGACAGATGAGTGTCATCCTAAGCAATGCTTGATTTTTGAGTCTCTCAGATAGATAGCTACCCATCCACATTGCTCCGGCAAACACCACGCCCGCTAACGTTTCTTCTCCAAGATGAGTCTGGATTTGCTTCCTCCCAGACAAACACATTCAAACTGTTCTGATTGAACCCACAAATCATGAATCACGCCATTTTGACATCAGCACAAACAACTTCTAGGATAGCAGGTTCCGACTGATGTATGGAGCGATCGATAGAGCAGCTACATTTCATTCTGGATGAGTCGTCAGGCAAATGCAACACTTTGGGGTGGACACCCACCACGGCTGTGTTCAGTATGAAAGAACAGTGTGAAACATTTAATTAATTGGAAACAATTGTGTTCTGAATTACCAGTTGAAAAACGGGGAGGGGTTCGGTTGTGGGTTAAAAATGCACCACTGCCCTTGCAAATTGCTTCAATCCACACCCCGCCACACCCAAATTCTTTTAATTTAGCAAAGGAGCATTTTCTAAATTCCAACGCTCCCTCTGCAATTAATCATGGGAGTTTAGAAGACGCAGAGATTCAACGACTTCCAAATCGAGAATGAAGAACGTATCGGCAAGTTAAGGTTAGTAGAAAATCTGCAAATTACGGCTAACAGCAGCCTGTTATCAACGGCTATTACAATCTTATTAGCTAATGATGACAGTCGTTTGACTTCATCTGCTAGTATGGATCCACTTGATTTACATTCTGTGGAACTATTCCTGTTTCAGACTACTTAAGCCATTTGCTCATAGCTAGTCGAGTTGGCTGGTCGTGTACAAACAATGTGCTGTCGCTTTAGATCTCAGGTAGACAGGAATTCTATATTGTTTTGTATATCTTCGTCACCACGTTAAAGTTCCACCATCTTCTAAATTCCACCAGCGTATGCATTCAGAATGGCATGTTCACTCAAATTTCCATTGCCATCAATAGTGCATTTGGGCCAACTTTTCAGCAACACTTGTCTAATCACCTACCATCATTCTCAGCAATAAGCACATGCATGGAAATGTTAGGCATATAAAGCCAATGGGGAAAGAAAGTCCTTTAAAAGTTTTGGAGAAATGTTTTAGGAAGTTTCTTAGTCTATTCTTAATTAAAAGTTAGAGATGTCATGTTTGGAATTATGACTGGTAGCCTACTTGAATTAAACTCTTTCAGAAAGATGTGTAATTGAGATGTAGAAATATGGTAATTCTATACCCAGAGGTTTTGTGTAATAAAAACAGTAATCCAGGGTATAAAGTATGTAATGCATCTATAAAGGGATTTTCCCATTCAATTCCCGGAATGAATAGTGTTTCAATATAGATTTAATGAGATTCATTATTAAAGGTTCAGACGACATCACAACATTTGCCTACCAGGAAGTCATTTGGATGCATCTCCTCCAACAGAGACTGTGGCAAGTATGGGCCTATACCAAAGGCATAAGGCCTAATATGTTGAGAAGGGGGTTTATAGGCTACTGATGTTGACACTTTTCGCTTCAACTCCAAGGCTACCCCTAGAGTGAATTTGGATACCACTTGGAAAATAGTGCTTTGTGTACACATTCTTTAAACAACTCAAAAACGCCCTTGTTTGACTTTGGCCTAGGAGCTATCTTCCAGTAAAAACAGAAGAAAATGTTACGGAGTCTTTTTATGGGAAGCTCTATTTCACTCTCCAGTCACTCGTTAAAGATATGATTATCTGTAGATAGCCTGAGAAGGTGACACATTTAATATTAAGGCTACAGATGGAGGCCTGCATTTTTCTTGCAAATACTTTCTGAAATTGCTCTTTCGGTGGCAGTATAAAAATGATGAACAAGGCAGTAGACTACAAGGCATCGGATCGCAGCGACCATATATAGACCCACACTGCAACAGAAATCACATCCCACCCTACCTCCACTGACTGCCATGGCGCACCCAATGATTGATCTACGCCTGGCCTCTGCTTGGGGATGTTTGTTGGCATATAGTAGAGGAGACACTGCTGTGCACATAATTTATCGCAGAAAAAATATATAAAAAAACAATGCATGATACAACCCCGTTGGGCTCAGTTTCCAATATGGCACGAGCGTTTCCCCAGCGAAGATACATCATTTTCAGTCGTGTGAGCAATAATCAATGTCAGAGAAGATGGGGCGATAAAAAAGTGAGGTAGGGGGTTGCAACAACAGCGGGGGTGGAGAGACAGAGGAGAGAAGATCTCTCAGTTGCGCATGGAGGAGAGGATGTAGTAATGTCACAGGCTTTAAGCCTTGCAAACCCGCTGCAAACAGTCACCCAGACCCATTTTCATTATCATATTGATTGAAATAGTTTATCATATGTAATTTCTGGTTTAAAGGCACAGGGTTGCGAAGGAGAGCTGAGCAGAGAATTATCTAACAAAAGAACAGCATTTGTCCACAGGGACGTTTCTCTGTTCCAGTTCATTGATGGAGTTGATTAAGTTTAAATGAAGCAGACACTGGATAAAAGTGAGGGTATTGACCAGCGGGCGCTTTGCCGCTGATCTTGAAAAAGCCTGATACACACGGAAAAGCAAGATTTGCTAAATGCTCTAATCTTCAATCAAATCTAACATCAATACAGACAAAGTTTGGTAATGAGAGATTCAATGAAGCATGCAGCAGAGAAAATGAATCCCCCTCACCTAAACTGGGTTCAACTTTGAAGCTTGCTCCTCAGAATAGACAGCTATCTAAATGCTAAATAAGAAACGTATTGTACTTTTCACAGCATGCTAATCATTTGTTCATTTCATCTCCATTATTTGTTCTATCGTAGATTTCAGTTGTTGATCTGGTGATTAGATTAGATTAGATCAACCTTGGATAGTGAAGAGAGGAGTGTAGAATAGAATACTTAACAGACTGGTGCGTGTGCTGGTGGTGTGGTGTGAAGAGCAGAAATCTACAGAGTTTGGCTCACATTTGGCTCATTAGCCACACACTCATGCACATTGG
The DNA here is from genome assembly GCF_036934945.1 of Oncorhynchus masou masou. Taxonomy (NCBI): domain Eukaryota; kingdom Metazoa; phylum Chordata; class Actinopteri; order Salmoniformes; family Salmonidae; genus Oncorhynchus; species Oncorhynchus masou. The sequence continues at coordinate 42,524,962 of NC_088226.1, read as the reverse complement.
GCAGACTATGGGTTCAACAAGTTTTCAACATACACTATATATCTGGACACCCCTTGAAATTTGTGGATTCGGCTATTTCAGCCACACACATTGCTGAGAAGTGTATAAAATCGAGCACACCGCCATGCAATCTCCATAGACAAACATTGACAGTAGAATGGCCTTACTGAAGAGATCAGTGACTTTTCACGTGGCACCGTCATAGGATGCCACCTATCCAACTAGTCAGCTCATCAAATGTCTGCCCTGCTAGAGCTGCCCCTGTCAACTCTACAGTAAGTGCTGTTATTGTGAAGTGGAAAAGTCGAGCTCAGCCGCGAATTGGTAGACCACACAAGCTCACAGAAGGGGACCGCCGAGAGCGGAAGCGTGTAAAAAACTCCTGTCCTCGGTCGCCACACACCCTGCACAAAGCGAGGTCCATACAGAAATAGTTTGTCGAGATCGGTGTGGAAGAACTTGACTGGCCTGCACTCTCTGTGAGCCCTGAACTCAACCTCATCGAACACCTTTAGGATGAATTGGAACCCCCGAGTGCGAGTCAGGCCTAATCGCCCAACATCAGTACAACATCAACACCATCATCACAGATACCCTGGACACAATCTAATTTGCATACCGGTCCAGCAGATGCACAGATGATGCAATCTCTATTGCACTCCACACTCTCTCACCTGGACAAAAGGAACACCTAGGGTATGTGAAAATGCTGTCCATCGACTACAGCTCAGCATTCAACACCATAGTGCCCTTCAAGCTCATCACTAAGCTCAGGTATCTGGGACTGAACACATCCCTCTGTAACTGGGTACTGGACTTTCTGATGGGCCGTCCCCAGGTGTTAAGGCTATGCAACAACACATCCGCCATGCTGACCCTCAACAGGGGAGCCCCTCAGGGCGGCTTGCCCTGCTGTACTCCATGTTCACCCATGGGGCAGCGCACGACTCCAACAACATCATTAAGTTTGCTGATGACATAACGGTGGTAGGACTGATCACCAACGATGATGAGACAGCCTATAGGGAGGAGGTCAGTGTCCTGGCAGTGTGGTGCCAGGCCAAAAACCTCTCCCCCAATGTCAGCAAGATAAAGGAGCTGATCGTGGACTACAGGAAATGGAGGGCCGAGCGGTCGAGAGCTTCAAGTTCCTTGGTATCCACATCACTAAAGAATTAACATGGTTCACACACACCAACACAGTCGTAAAGAAGGCACGACCACGCCTTTTCCCCCTCATGAGACTGAAAATAACTTTCAGATCCTCAGAAAGTTCTCCAGCTGCACCATTGAGAGCATCTTGAATGGCTGCATCACCATTTGGAATGGCAACTGCTTGGCATCTGACCGCAAGGCTCTTCAGAGGGTAATGGGGCTGAGCTCCTTGCCATCCAGGACCTCTCTACCAGGTGTCAGAGGAAGGCCCTAAAAATTGTCAAAGACTCCAGCCACCCAAATCATAGACTGTTCTCTCTGCTACCGCATGGCAAGCGGTACTGATGCACCAAGTCTGGAGCCAACAGGACCCTGAAAAGCTTCTACCCCTAAGCCAAAAAGACTGCTACATAGTTAATACATCCTCTACAGGATCGGTGTGTGTATTTAATCATTGTGTTATTGTTATTTTTATTTTTATTAAACCCCAGTCCACTGATTTGGCATATTATTTCTTAGGCCTATACAGACACTCATGAGGTAGGCCTATTTCAGATAAGTACTCCAAATGATTGCATGTGTCTGTGTACATTTCTGATAATCCTTCTAAAACCGATCATTTGAAGTGTCTTTCCATTAATCGTTGCTCTTAACCAGGCTGAGAGGCTACTAATTAGTCTAATTGACACACAGCTGGAAGACAATGAAGCATAGTGAGCATACAGCACAGTGTGTCCCCGGGACCAATATCACTGTTTTTACACAGGCAGCCCAATTCTGATATTTTTTTCACTAATTGGTCTTTTGACCAATCAGAATAGCTCTGAGAAAGAGCTCGTCTGAAGAGATCTGACGTGATTGGTCAAAAGACCAATTAGATAAGAATTGGGCTGCCTGTGTAAACGCAGCCAATGGAGCTACACTGAGTAAGACTGTGTAGCCTTTTTAAGGCATGCCTCACGTAGATGAGAGACTCTGTTGTCTTATAGGCCTAAGTCTTATCTAAGTAGGCTTTTTCTCAGAGTTGAATGTTAGCCCATAGGTCCATTTTGACTGATTTCATTAGATAATCATAAATAGCCACTGTAGAATAGATTCCATTTCTTGAGTTAATGAATCAATAATAATTTCCCATAGCCTACAGCCGTTGGTACTGAGAAGCAACTCGTGACTTTATCTCTGCTGTTTATTCTAGTCTGCATATAAAGGTTAAAACATATTATTAGCTCTTATTTGGCATCCCATTATTTGCATTTATTTCTTGCTGAGTGACGATAAATATTGTCAACTGTGCCCGAGTCTCTACATTTACAGCCTTTTCTCCGCTGTTGGTAGGCCCATACTATGATCCATGTGGGACATGAAGTCTCCAAGTAAGGTATGCTGCTGTCACAATCCCATCTAAATCTGCATGTTTGTTTCTTAAACAGGCCATGTTCGCGTCGGCTTTTTTCCCCTAGCAAATCGACAGGAGATACAACCTGGGAGATGTGCTATGAAACGAACTGCGCTCTCAAAGGCATGTGTGACTTTGTAGCTGCCGCGTTTGCCTGTTAGCTGCACATCCTCTGTCTTTTTAACTGTCACTTACTCTCTCTCTGTTTTGTCATTTGCTCTACATATTCACCTGTCGCCTGGAACTTTTTTTTTTGACTCCGGAATACAGTTGGCTTGCAATTAAATACGTCGACAAAGAAACAAACAAATTGTGCCAGCAAAGCAGATGCACATTGTAGAGAGTTATTCCGTGCAGTAAAATAAACAAACACCAGAAAACCAATATATGTTTGCTGCAGGTTTTGTTTGTTTGTTTGTCTGGTGTTAAAACAAACAGGCGTCGTTGTTTCCAAGTGTTCCATTCTCGTTTTCTCTGACTGAGACGAGGGTAGAAGAAGTATGTATGTATTATTTCAACGTTAATAGGACAGCATCATAATAACATGCATGTCAGTTGAGGGTATCACTCTGATTCCCATGCACATTTCTCCAAGGCAGGCCCATATCTTCGTTGCATGAAATAGTGATGACTTGGGATCCTAGCTCAACACAGCAGACAACCACCAACAGGGTCCCAAAGATGAATGTATAATGCATTTTCTGCTTCTCACTCCACATATTAAGGAGGCCAGAACATTCAGATTGTTAGCCTTTTCATCCCTGAGACACCGACGACCACTTCCCATAGACCTACATACACGATGGTTAAGATTATAGGCTCAAACGGAACACATTTTAAATCAATTTCACTAAAATGTACACAACTGGAACTCCCAGAGGCCTATTGCCAATGAGACTCACTGTCACCATGCCACCGCACTCCTGAATTTTAAGATTTGACCTATGACCTCAGGGACCATGGAGATGGAGCAGGGTGAGGGATTTAAACCACCCCACTGGGCACAGATATGAATTCAACATCTATTCCACATTGGTTCAAAGTAATTTTGTTGACATTATGTGGAAACAACGTTGATTCAACCAGTGTGTGCCGGGCACCCAGTGTCAGGTCGGGAGTGTGAAGTCACGAGCTCTGCTGGTCAGCTACTGCGTAGCAACCTAGCGGTACCAAAAGCCATGGTTTGCACCTAGAAAAAGTCTATATATACTGAACAAAACTATAAACGCAATATGCAACAATTTCAAAGATTTTACTGAGTAACAGTTCATAGAAGGAAATCAGTCAATTGAAATAATTTGTACTGTTGATATGTCACACCTGTCAGGTGGATGGATTATCTTGGCCAAAGGAGAAATGCTCACTAACAGGAATGGAAACAAATGTGTGCAAAAACCTTTGCAGAAATAAGCTTTTTCTGGAAAATGTATTGGATTTTTTATTTCAGCCCATGAAACATGGGACTAACACTTTACATGTTGAGTTTATATTTTTGTTCAGTATAAAATACAATCGGCAGAACGGCAAAAAAAAAATATGATGGATGTTTTGGGCTCTAAATTGAGTTTATTATGATCAAGTTTGATCCTCACAGTGAATTATTTTAAAGTTCGCTACAAATCGAGATATTTAATTAAATAGTGATCCATTCTGGCTACTACATTTGTCATCACACAAGACCACGTGCTGACACAGACCAATCACGGGCCGGCAGGATACGAGGAGGCTCAAGCCCTCATAAACGCTCTTTGCAAGTGCACCTAAGGGGGTGTGGTGTGCGATCCAAATGAGAGTGCAGAGTCAACAAACCTGTCAAGCAGCTACCGGTAATGACTCCAACGTCGTCTAGCAGCGTTGGGTAGGCTCTCTCAGGCAGGATGACAACGACTACATCGACCATGATACTTTGCTAGTTACGGACACTTTCACCATGATCGCTGTGATTGTTTTGGTGCCATAAAGTACCACAGTATAAGTAATAATACCCATAAAACCTAGAGGTCAAACAGGGAAATGGTTCTAATCATTTTTCCACCATTCATTTTTCCAAAAGGGGATTTTAGAAACACTTCAAATAAGGGCTGTGTTTCGTATAGGCTGACCGTGGTGTGACAATTTGATAACGGTGTAAATCTCTCTATGACAATGTGACTTTTATCAAATCAAATCAAATGTTATTAGTCACATGCGCCGAATACAACCGGTGTAGACCTTACAGTGAAATGCTTACTTACAAGACCTTATCCAACAATGCAGTTAAGAAAAATAAGCGTTAAGTAAAACAATAGACAAGTAAAAAAAAAAAAGAAGTAACAAATAATTAAAGAGCAACAATAAAATAACAGTACTGAGGCTATATACAGGAGATACCGGTACCGAGTCAATGTGCAGGGGCACCGGTTAATTGAGGTGATTGAGGTAATATGTACATGTAGGTAGAGTTAAAGTGAATATGCATAGATAATAAACAGAGAGTAGCAGCAGCGTATAAGAGGGGGGAAATGCAAATAGTCTGGGTAGCCATTTGATTAGCTGTTCAGGAATCTTATGGCTTGGTGGTAGAAGCTGTTAAGAAGCCTCTTGGACCTAGACTTGGCGCTCCAGTACCGCTTGCCATGCGGTAGCTGAGAGAGCAGTCAATGACTAGGGTGTCTGGACAATTTTTAGGGCCTTCCTCTGACACCACCTGGTGTAGAGGTCCTGGATGGCAGGAAGCTTGGCCCCAGTGTTGTACTGGGCTGTACGCACTACGCTCTGTAGTGCCTTGCGGTTCCAGGCCGAGCAGTTGCCATACCAGGCAGTGCAGCTGTAAAACCTTTTGAGAATCTGAGGACCCATGCCAAATCTTTTCAGTCTCCCGAGGGGGAATAGGCTTTGTTGTGCCTTCATGGCATGTTTGTACCACATTAGTTTGTTGGTAATGTGGACACCGAGGAACTTGAAGCTCTCAACCTGCTCCACTACAGCCCCGTCGATGAGAATGGGGGCGTGTTCGGTCCTCCTTTTCCTGTAGTCCACAATCACCCCCTTTATCTTGATCACGTTGAGGGAGAGGTTGTTTGCACCACAAGTCCAGGTCTCTGACCTCCTCCCTATAGGCTGTCTCATAGTTGTCGATGATCAGGCCTACCACTGTTGTGTCATCGGCAAACTTAATGATGGTGTTGGAGTCGTGCAGTCATGCGTGAACAGGGAGTACAGGGGGGACTGAGCACACACCCCTGAGGGGCCCCCGTGTTGAGGATCAGTGTGGCGGATGTGTTGTTACCTACCCTTACCGCCTGGGGAAGGCCCGTCAGGAAGTCCAGGATCCAGTTGCAGAGGGAGGTATTTAGTCCCAGGGTCCTTAGCTTAGTGATGAGCTTTGAGGGCACTATGGTGTTGAACACAGAGTTGTAGTCAATTAACAGCATTCTCACAGGTGTTCCTTTTGTCCAGGTGGGAAAGGGAAGTGATGAGTGCAATAGAGATTGCATCATCTGTGGATTTGTTGGGGTGACATGCAAATTGGAGTGAATCTAGGGTTTCAGGGATAATGGTGTTGATGTGAGGCATAACCAGTCTTTCAAAGCACTTAGACGTGAGTGCTACGGATTGGTAGTCATTTAGGCAAGTTATCTTAGAGTTCTTGGGCAAAGGGACTATGGTGGTCTGCTTGAAACATTTTGGTATGACAAACTCAGTCAGAGACAGGTTGAAAATGTCAGTGTAGACACTTGCCTGGTCACGTTCTGGTAACGTTCTGGTAATCCATCTGGCCCTGTGGCCTTGTGAATGTTGACCTGTTTTAAGGTCTTACTCACATCGGCTATGGAGAGCGTGATCACACAGTCGTCTGGAACAGCTGATGCTCTCATGCATGTTTCAGTGTTGCTTGCCTTGACGCGAGCATAAAAGTAATTTAGCTCATCTGGTACACTCGTGTCACTAGGCAGCTCGTGGCTGTGCTTTCTTTGCTGTGCTTTCTTTTGTAACATCCAACGAGCATCAGACCCAGTGTAGTACTATTCAATCTTAGTCCTGTATTGACGCTTTGCCTGTTTGATGGTTTGTCGGAGGGCATACGTTTCTGGGTTAGAGTCCCGCCCCTTGAAAGCGGCAACTCTACCCTTTAGCTCAATGCGGATAGTGCTTGTAATCCATGTCTTCTGGTTGGGGTATATACACACAGTCACTGTGGGGATGATGTCATCGATGCACTTATTGATGAAGCCAGTGACTGATGTGGTGTACCCCTCAATGCCATCGGAAGAATCCCGGGAACATATTCCAGTCTGTGCTAGCAAAACAATCCTGTAGCTTAGCATCTGCTTCATCTGACCACATTTTTATTGACTGAGTTACGGGTGCTTTCTGCTTTAGATTTTGCTTGTAAGCAGAAATCAGGAGGATAGAATTATGGTCAGATTTGCCATACGGTGGGCGAGGGTGTCACGCCCTGGTCTATATTTATTATGTTATCTTCATTTATTGAGTCAGGCCAGGGTGTGGCATGGGTTTATTTGTAGTGTGTTTCGTCTTGGGGTTGTGTGGGGTGTACAGATTGGTCTATGGCTGCCTGAGGCGGTTCTCAATCAGAGTCAGGTGATTATTGTTGTCTCTAATTGGGAACCATATTTAGGTAGCCTGGGTTTCACTGTGTGTTTGTGGGTGATTGTTCCTGTCTCTGTGTTTGTTGCACCAGTCGGGGCTGTTTCGGTTTTCGACGTTTGTTGTTTTGTATTGTTCGTGTTCTTCATCATTAAAGATGTATCGAACGAACCACGTTGCATTTTGGTCCGATCCTTGTTCCACCACTTCGTCAGAGGGGAGTTGGAAGAAACCTGTTACAGAGGGAGAGCATTTTACGCGTCTCTGTGTGTGGAGTAAAGGTGTTCTAGAGTTTTTTTCCTCTGGTTGCACATGTAACATGCTGGTAGAAATTAGTTAAAATGGATTTAAGCTTCCCTTCATTAAGGCCCCGGCCACTAGGAGTGCCACCTCTGGATGAGAGTTTTCCCGTTTGCTTATGGCCGTATACAACTCATTGTCTACGGTCTTAGTGCCAGCATTGGTTTGTGGTGGTAAATAGACAGCTACGAAGAATATATATATATTTACCCTCTTGGTAAATAGTGTGCTCCACAGCTTATCATGAGATACTCTACCTCAGGCGGGCAAAACCTTGAGACTTCATTTGATTTCGTGCACCAGCTGTTGTTTACAAATATACATAGATGGCCACCCCTTGTCTTAACAAAGGCGGCTGTTCTATCCTGCCGATACAGCTGTATGTTATTCATGTCGTTGTTCAGCCATGACTCGGTGGAACATAAGATATTACAGTTTTTAAATGTCCTGTTGGTAGGATATACGTGATCGTAGTTCATCTATTTTATTATCCAATGATTGTACGTTGGCTAATAGGACTGATGGTAAAGGCAAATTACCCACTACCCGTCGTATCCTTATAAGGCACCCCGACCAATGTCCCCGATATCTCCGTCTCTGTCTCCTGCAAATGACGGGGATGAGGGCCTTTTTGGGTGTCTGAAGTTAATCCTTCGAGTTCGACTCATTAAATAATTATATTCACCTTTATTTACCCCCCAAAATGAAATGCTCATTAGCTATTAGTATGGCTATCATAAAGAACTACAAATGCTACGAAGATCTGGACGCGACTGCTGAATCGAGGCAAAGTTAAGAATCTCTGGATTATCTATCCAATGTTAGCTAAATGTAGTAATTAATAAATTGGCAACATTTCTTTAAATGGATAATTCTGTGAACAGTCTTGTGCAAGTTTTAAATTGACACAACTCCTGTTAGCAAAGGTGTCAGCTGGAGATGACCTGCAAGGAGCTTGCAGGGAGTTGTAGTTTTGCATGATGTCTACGTTGATGCTAATTAGCATTTTCTTAGCGTAATCTTAGAGTAAATAGAGCCGAATATATTGATTAAACTCACCTTGTCCGAGAGAGATTTACATGGTTATCAAAACATCATGCCGGGTTAAGCCTACACAAAACACAGCCCTTATTTGAAGTATAAAAACCTATGGGAAAAAATGAATGCTGGAGAAACCATTTCCCTGTTTGACCTCTAGGTTTTATTGGTATTATGACACCTCCACTGTGGGGCTGTATTTAGCCCCATTTAGCAATATGGCTCACTTCAAATTCAAATACCAATGGCTTCATATGCCACCTGAAGTTTTCCATAGGAATATGTGGATGATGTCAGCGCTATCACTATCTACTAGTTTAATGGCCGGGTTCGAGTGGATCACCATCTTTCAAAGTGTGTTGCATTATGGAGACAAAGATTGTCCGACTTGCATGTCGCCTGCATGTCGTCTGCATGAACTTCACAAAAATCATGTGATCAAAGGTCATGAAGTTTTGACTGCAAGTTTCTGCAGTTGCTCTTCACCAACTTCATCCTGCAGTCATCGCCTGCATTGTGGGAGGCTATATTGTCAACCAATCATTAGGGTGTTTTTGTTTGACTCGGATGTGACCAAAGACATGACTGAAACAGGAACAACTTTGCCATTGTTCAGGATACAGTGGATATATACAAATGAATGTGATATTTGAGGCTGTCTCTCTCATTCATTCATTCAAGGTATACACACATATACAGTATTTATGTTTGTGAGTTTTTGATATGGTAGTCGGAGACATGTTTATTTAGACAAACTTTTCTAAACCATGGCAACACCACATTAGTGTCTGACTTTCGGCTGTCACAGTTGCATCTCCCCTGACTTCACTCCTCGACTTTGGTCTACAGTTGATTGCTTCAGCCTAACCACTCATACACGCCCAATGTCTATGGTGTGTGCTCAGTGGGACGAGACACTTTGGTCTCGTTCATGTCACCTTTACAATAGCGGTGTATTTGGCACAATAGCAAACAAAACAGAAACACAAAGCGAGTGACACCTTCGGTAATGTGGGGAATTATAACATTTGAGCAGGTGCGCAAAGCAAATATAAAAGGATGAGGAAAATGAAAGGAATAAACACACTATCGGTTGGCTTGAATAGTACTGTACAAAATGACATTTAAATAAATGTAAAAGCTTTTACTGAATTGTATCTTTGTCAGTCTAAAATGTCCCTTTCAGTAAAGCCTCTGGTAGACAGTAGGCCTAAATGTAGGACAATTACGAATAGCTGGAATAAAAGCCCTAATCCCATGTTTGTCAATATGAAGGAAAAACATTTTGGCATATTTACATTACTAAGGACTGAAAATAAATCTATAGGCCTACCTTTACCCTTACAGGCTTTATATTGTTTCTAATTTAGAAAACTCCATAACATGCATTGCTTTTTAAGGCCTCATTTATGGCTCTAATTCATTGTATGCATCAGTAATATAAATGTATTTGCATGTTGCGCTTTTTGGTAGCAGCCAATGGGCCCTATCTGAAATGAGCTTTTGCTGTAAACGAATGGTCCTATTCTATGCCACAGCAGCATTGTTAAATTATCTAGATTTAATTTCCAAAACATCTTGTTACTGGAAATTATAGTGGAAAACGAAATGGAAACAGCACCTGCTCTAACCAAGTGTCACACTTAAAACATCTCATTAGATCATGTTTTCTTATTCGGTTCATTTCAAATAGAAGACAATAGTGAAACGATTTAGTTTCTTCGGGGGTGTGCCTTTCAGAACGCAAAGAGCAGTGTCCCCTGGAGTCGAAAGGTAGAACTGCATATTATGTTACAAAGTAAAGTTCACATTATGACTACAGTAATAAGGCTCTTGACTTGTAAGGCCAACGATAAGTGACACAGAGCCAAATGCAGCCCATGCCATTTCCTTTTGATTGGCTCATATCCAAATGTTAATTGATCGTTTCAAATAAATAGACCATCAGCAAATATGGGGAACCCTCACTGCTGATTAATTGTAGACAGTGGTATATGTTTTTTCTGTGCAATTGTGATTTCGAGAAACTTTACTCGTTTTCTCATAAATATAAATTAAATAAATATGATTTATATCCAAACAGCTCTAGTTTATTATGTCTACAAAGGAAAAATAAATATATTTTCTCTAAACTAAGCAATTCTAATAAATAAACTGCTATAACTCGGATGGACTGATGCACATCGACATTCTTTTTTCAGATTTACGCTCGTGAAGGGAAGCATCATGGATTCGTTTTTCACGCACGACATGTCTTCATTTTCTTGCCCACGAGATATATTCTGACTCGTCATTTCTGGCTCATATTCTGCATTTCTTCCCATATCCAAATCAAATCAATTTCGTTTTATGGTTTGTCAAGCCTCAGATGTATTGAAGTAAAACAAGGAGGTCAGCGCGCGCCTGGAGGGCTGAAGGGGCAGCTGCTCTCGCGCTGACCAGCTCCCCGTCACACCTCGCGCTATTTCCAAGGGCATACTTTAGTGAGTAATTAATAGGAAATAATGGCGTTGCCAGAGGTGCCACACCACTTTCCAGAATGCCACGGTGTAAGGAATGAGGACTCTCTATCTTCACTACATTATTATTTGTTTGTTTGTAAATGGCACATTAGCTGCTGAAACGTGCTATTGGAATTGACATCAGCCACGCTTGCCTGGTTCATAGCAGTCAGTTTGCGGAACATATTTCACCGAGGGAAGAGGACGATTTTGTCAACAACACACTATATTATCTGGCGTGTAAATTTGCCTTTCTTATAATGCAACTAACAATATTGCAGACTTACTCAACCTTTTCATTCAATATTCTGTGAAGTTTCTCTCTGGATAGTAGCCTACACAAAGATATACTGTATTGAAGTATCCACCTAAAATAATGTATAAGGCAGTGTCAGCCTATAAAAGGCTATCTAAATAGCTCAGGAAAATCACTGATGTTTGAAAATATCACATTTTATATAATTAAGAACAAATGTATAAGTATTGCATGGTCCTATAATTGCACCATAACGCACTTGTCCGCCCAATTAGCAGAAACAATTATTATAACTCTGGCCCTAATTATGTCTCAATTTAACGCTGGTGAGCTCGAGCTAGTCTATAATTCAGTAATTAAAATGCTCCATGGCCCTGTGCCTTTAGGGCAGCGCGTGATTAGGACCTGTCAGCCGCTGAACTGAACGAAACCAGTGGAGCGTGTTCAGCAACATGACCCGCTATTGTTAAACCTTGTCAACATATTAACCTGACTATTCCCTGCAGTCATCATGCACTGAATTGGTACATTAGATAAAGATGGATGGAGAGAAAAAGGGAAGAGAAAATGGGATGTTCTAATTGAAAAAGAGTTGGCATTTTATTATCCAAGAATAGAGCGTTAATGAGGGTCTTTTTTTTTATCGGATGTCAGTTGACGTCCCAAATCCCGCGCTCACATCTCCAGATTAAAACTGACCAGTTTAAAGGAATTTACTGTAAAATAATAACAATAATTCCTCGTTAACCTTCATTGATGTGTCAAATATACAAATAATAGTTACTTTATTTTAATAAATCGATATTTCCTACACCAAACTACAAGGGAATTTAAACAACTATCACATGTAATTTATGATGCCACATAGGCTATATGTACATTTATTATACAATTGAATTTGAGAGTATTGAAGCCTGGTTCTATTTTGTATGTGTACATAATAGGGCATTGCAAAACAGCATGGTTCATTGAATATTGTCTTCATTTAATCTTTGTCAGTAGGGAAGACATAATGGCAATTGACAAAAGATCAATCATATTTTTGGAGGACCAAAATGGTGCAAACAAAGCAGTTTTTATCCTTGTCAAAATGTATTGATTTCTGTGTTTTTGTATGGTGGTTGATGTCTTCCTTAGACCTTAGCTGGTCAGTGGGAGAAGCTGACCATTCATATAACAAATATGGGGGGGGGGGAGCACCCATTATACACCAATGACTGGTCCCATGGCTCACATTGAAAACACTGTATTTTCGAAGTGTTTTAATTTAGTTCTAGGTCAATTATACACTGTGGTATGTTCAGCTATAGTCTCAATAAAACATACAATTCTACTCCTCACTATTATTGACATGTATTTCAGCACTTAGTCTATGAAATAATTAATAGTATAGGCTACTAATGCATTTGCAACACTTTGTGTGTGTTCTCAATACCACCAGGCCTGTCCTCAATACTAAAACGTTCCCATAATTTGTATATTTTCGTAAAAAATAAGAACCATTCAAATATATTCTTTAAAAAAACGAATTTCCTATACTATTTAACCCACTGGTGTGTGCTGACCATTCCAGTGGTAAATGTAGCTTTAGTAAAGTGTCAGGACAAACCAGGGGTATAGAGAGGAGCAGAGGTGTTTCTATGATTTAAAGACATTGGGGACTTAGCCAAAAGCTAGGGGGGTTTGGGGGCATCCTCCCCCAACAATAAATAAATAAAAACTCAACATCTAAATGCATAAATTTGGTGCACTTTGAGATTAACATTGAGAGATTAGAACATTGCGAGATTTTTCAGATAACTTGCACCTTCCCACCTGCCACAGCAGACACTGTCAGTACTCAATTACATACAACTCACATGCACATACTGTGCAATAGTTGGAATCCATTGAGATATAGTCTACTGTGTGCTCACCCCTCCTCTGCCTCTCCATCGCTTTCTCTGTGTCTCTTTTGTCTGCCCTTTTCTGTCTCTTAGTCTATGTTGCTGTTTCTTTTGTCTACCCTCATCTTTTATCCTGTCCTGGTTGGAAAAACGTTGTTTAATAGTAATTTCACAGGCCTTTTCACATCACCTGCAAATTCTTTGTAAACCATGTTTTACTTTTTCACTGTCTGTGTTTGACCTGTTATAATTTGTGCAAATACATACAACTAATTATAATCTATAGAGCAGCTTGAAGTGACAAAGTATACTGTGTGCTCAACCCACCTTTGTTTTTCTCCATCTGGCCTCTTCTGTCACTTTCTCTATGTTTTGTCTGTTGCTGTCTGACTTGTCTATTGAAGTCTCGGGTTTTTGATTGTTAGTGTCTCCTTTGTCTATCCCCTCTGTTATGGTCTGTACTGTTGTTCTTGTGTCTCTCTCCAACATATCCTATTTTGATGTTGCTGTCTCTTGTCTGCAGTGGTGTGTATTCATGGATGCCAAGGGAAGCCAGGCTTCCCCAAATATTTGACCAATAAAAACATTTAAATGATGAAATCATTTCTTTCGTCTCTCTGTGTTTTCATAATGTCAGTCAATTCGCAAATGGCTGAATTTCACCAGAGAAATCATCCGAGCGAGGGAAACAGCACCCCTCTGTCTCAGTATGTGTAGCCCATGTATCTGATGCTGTCTGGAACAAAAGAGTATGACATGTTGCTGTCACAAGTGTAGAGAGGAGTAGGCAGGAGGCAGTCTAGGTTTAGAACTTCTGAGTTTATTAAAGCACATATATATATATATACATCTATCCACATCGATGGAACAGTAGTGGAGAGAGTAGCAAGTTTTAAGTTCCTCGGCATACACATCACAGACAAACTGAATTGGTCCACTCACACAGACAGCATCGTGAAGAAGGCGCAGCAGTGCCTCTTCAACCTCAGGAGGCTGAAGAAATTCGGCTTGTCACCAAAAGCACTCACAAACTTCTACAGATGCACAATCGAGAGCATCCTGGCGGGCTGTATCACCGCCTGGTACGGCAACTGCTCCGCCCTCAACCGTAAGGCTCTCCAGAGGGTAGTGAGGTCTGCACAACGCATCATCGGGGGCAAACTACCTGCCCTCCAGGACACCTACACCACCCGATGTTACAGGAAGGCCATAAAGATCATCAAGGACATCTACCACCCGAGCCACTGCCTGTTCACCCCGCTATCATCCAGAAGGCGAGGTCAGTACAGGTGCATCAAAGCTGGGACAGAGAGACTGAAAAACAGCTTCTATCTCAAGGCCATCAGACTGTTAAACAGACACCACTAACATTGAGTGGCTGCTGCCTACACACTGACACTGACTCAACTCCAGCCACTTTAATAATGGGAATTGATGGGAAATGATGTAAATATATCACAAGCCACTTTAAACAATGCTACCTTATATAATGTTACTTACCCTACATTATTCATCTCCTATGCATACGTATATACTGTACTCTATATCATCGACTGCATCCTTATGTAATACATGTATCACTAGCCACTTTAACTATGCCACTTTGTTTACATACTCATCTCACATGTATATACTGTACTCGATACCATCTACTGTATCTTGCCTATGCTGCTCTGTACCATCACTCATTCATATATCCTTATGTACATATTCTTTATCCCCTTACACTGTGTATAAGACAGTAGATTAGGAATTGTTAGTTAGATTACTTGTTGGTTATTACTGCATTGTCGGAACTAGAAGCACAAGCATTTCGCTACACTCGCATTAACATCTGCTAACCATGTGTATGTGACAAATAAAATTTGATTTGATTTGATATATATATATATAAGTGGGACAATACCCAAAGTGCAAAATAATAAAGAACTCAGGAAATAGTAGGAGAAATTGATCTCAGGAAAACAAATAACATTTACAATGACAGACAAAGACAAATGACAGAGGGAGTATATATACAGTGATAGAGTGGGGATTGGAACCAGGCCTGTGTAATGATGATGAGACAAGTCCAGGGTTGATGAGTGAAGGGCATTTGCCAGAAGCAGGTTCGGCACCAGCTAGAAGGCCGGTGATGCCGAACGCCTGAGCTGGACAGGAAGGGGAGCCAAAGCAAAGGCTGGTGTGACAGTTGCCACCGTAGCATTTGATTGATTGATGCCAGCAAGCATTCGTCCTGGTGCTGAAAAACACCCCCAAAGGGAGGCCAGTTTGGATTTGGCTTCACCCCAATCAAATTCCATCCTAAGATAAATGAATCGTCATTGTCAGCAAAGAGTGTTTGTTTCTGTTCTGCTTGTGTTGATGTCCTGCAGTAGCTAGCTTGTTAAGCCACGGATGGAGATGTGGATATGGACTTGTGGTTTTGACTTAATTCTCGGTACAGACCAATGATTATGATGGAAATTCTGATCTACCATAAATGCATATGTTGTGCCACTGGCCCGAGATGATTGAAATTCAATATGTAGCATAGATGTAGCCTAGTAGGTTCACGTTAGCTAGCTAGCTAACTTTAGCTGGTTCATTGTTGCCCATGTGAGGAAGATAGGCCTGCAGGCATTTTAGCTAGGTAATCTATGAAAACAAAAACTAAAAGCATACTGTATGACAGCGCCATAGACCGTTTTGACAACATCATTCAACTCGTCTACAAATAGTAAGTCCCCAAAAAATGTTTTAATTGTGCACGCACGCACGCACGCACGCACGCACGCACGCACGCACGCACACACACACATGATGATGTTTAAGTTGAAATGGTGAATTAAATAGTGGAGGCAGCTCTCCTGTTGTCTTTGAGCTGACTTGCAGTGACTCTGTGGTTATATATCAGTAGTTTCTTTAGTAAAATGTCGATAAACATTAACTTGCTTGACCCTGCTACAGATCATATAACTGTTTGTTACATGCAATATTTGCTTTGTAGACCACCCGACAGATCTTGCTCTCCGGTTTTGTGATGGCACAAACGTATGTGTAATTTAATTAATTCCGCCACTGTGTCACTGTTGTCTTTTTGTTGTCATGGCCTTATTATATATCATGGTGGCATATGAACGAATGTTACAACATAGGTCATAATATGGCTTTTTAACTGGCTTGACTTCCCCAGTGATTTTACCCAAGCACAGCTACTGCTCATCTGGTGTGTCTCTCTCCATCATATCCTATTATTCTGTTGCTGTCTCTGTGTCTTGTTTGGTGTGTCTCTCTCCAACATATCATATTCTTCTGTTGCTGTCTCTGTGACTTGTCTGGTGTCTCTCTTCATCATATCCTATTCGTCAGTTGCTGTCTCTGTGTCTTGACTGGTTTGGCTCTCTCCATCACCTATTCTTCTTTTGCTGTCTCTGTGTCTTGTCAGGTGTGTCTCTCTCCATCCTACCCCATTCTTCTGCTGCCGTCCCTGTGTCTTGTCTGGCGTCTCCCCTTAAGGTGTGAGCCCTCAGGCCTGGAGAGAGCCAAAGGTCATTCTGCTGCCCAAGAATAGCAGAGCACCCTTTTAATGGTTCAAACAGCCGACCAATCAGCCTGTTACCAGTGCTCAGCAAACTTCTGGAAAAAATGTTTTTGACCAAATACAAAGTATTTTTAACAGAGAACTCAATTAACAACAGACTTTCAGCATGGTTATAGTGAAGGGCACTCAACATGCTTGGCACTGACACAAATGACTGATGATTGGCTGAAAGAAAATGATAGTAAGAAGATTTTGGGAGCTGTTCTGTTCGACTGTTTTGTTTGACAGTGCAGCCTTTGATATCATTGATCATAACCTATTGCTGAAAAAACGTAGGTGTTATGTATTTGCATCCTCTGCCTTATCATGGATTGAGAGTTACCTATCGAAAGAACACAGAAGGTTTTCTTGAATGGAAGTCTCTTTAATGCAAATTCGGTTGAGCGTGGTGTACTGCAGGGCAGCCGGATTGGGCCATTATTGTTTTCTGTTTTTACAAATGACCTTCCACTAACCTTGAATAAAGCCTTTATGTCTATGTACGCTGATGGCGCAACAGTATACACGTCGGCTACGACAGTAAAATAAAAAACATAGCGCTCCAGTCAGTTTGGAAATGGGTCACTAGCATTAGGCTGATGCTAAATATCTATAAAACTAAAAGCATAGTTTTGGGACAAATCACTCGCTCAACGCTAAACCTCATTTAGATCTATTATTTAATAATGTGGCGATTGAGCAAGTTGAAGAGACTAAACTGCAAGCTGTCACCCTAGATAGAAAGCTGTCATGGTCAGAATATATAGCAATTGCTCAAATGGGAAGAGGTCTGTCCATGATAAGGCTCGTTCGTCACTCTGCTTTCTTGACAGCTCAGTTGACTAGACAGGTCCTACAGGCCCTAGTTGTATCGCACCTGGACTACTGGCCAGTTGTGTGGTCATGTTCGGCAAAGAGGGACATTGGTAAATTGCAGTTGGTCCAGAACAGAGCAGCACGTATTGCACTTAGATGTACACGGAGGGCAAATGTCAGTAACATGCATGTCAATCTCTCATGGCTCAAAGTTGAGGAGAGATTGACTGCATCACTATTGGTCTTTGTGCGAGGTGTTGATGTGTTGGTATCTTCAAACTGTATGTTCTAGCAGTTGACACACAGTTCGGACACTCATCGATGCAACACAAGAGAGGTCTCTTCACAGTCCCCATGTCCAGAACAGAGGCACACAATATTTAATAGAGCCAAGACTACATGGAACTCTCTGGAACTCTCTGCCACCCCGGGTAACTAAAGCTAGCAATATAACCATATTCAAAAAACAACAAAATAAAACATCTTAATGCTCAACGGGGACTGTGAAGAGACACAGATATTTTTATATATTTTGTGTTGTAATTTGCACTGTATTATGTAGGTAGGTGGCGCCTTGCACGAGCCTGGACTTGTGCGAGCCGTAAGGGCTCATAGGGCAGGAGCGTGAGGCAGAGGCAGGAGATTATGTAGTGTTGTGTATATTATGTATGTTATGTACATTATGTATATTAGGTATTTTATTTGTTATGTTTTGCTTCCTGTTTGGACCCCAGGAAGAATAGCCGCTTTCTTGGCAGTAGCTAATTGGAGATCCCAATAAATACTGAATAAAAAATATGTGATCAAGTGATTTTATGTGAAGTTAATGTGATAACATGTGACATGTGAAAGCATGAAAACATGTGATATCACTGTGATATGGGGATGCAACATTTCAACATGTGATTCCATGAAACTACACGTGACAACATTTGACCAGGTATCAAACGAAAATTTGTATTTGTAAACCATTTGTCAGTAAGTTATTGTAAAATTCCCAATAATTGCCAGGCAATTGGCTGCTACTTGCAATACATGCCAGTAACCTACAGTGCCTTCACTGACTCTTCTGTTGACAAACATTACTTGCTAATTGGCAGCATACTGTAGCAGCGGTGGCCTATCAGAATATTGCAGGTGTGGTTTATTGTAGGTGTGGCTTTTAGCTAGCTCTTTTTGGTCTTCCATGAGAGGGAATATCATCCCAGTTCATATGGTCTGTTGTATTCTGTTTATAAACATTACACTTGTACACACTGCCAGTTTTCTAGCCTTATTAAAACTGACCAAAAGTAAGTGATAGCAAACAGCCATATAAAATTTAAGTTATATCTTGTCGTGTACTCACAAAGTTACCACACCATCAGGTCAGTGAGTGACAGGTGGGATACAGTGAGCTACTGTGAAATTTACAATAACTGACTTGCAGCTAGTTGACAGCAAGTTTTCAAAATTAAAAATTAATTTTCTGTGAACCAGCTGCCATTAAGAAAAAGGGTTTTCTAATGATCAATTGGCCTTAAAAAATGATCAACTTGGATTAGCTAACACAACGTGCCATTGGAACAAAGGAGTGATGGTTGCTGTTAATGGGCCTCTGTACGCCTATGTAGATATTCCATAAAAAGTCTGCTGTTTACAGCTACAATAGTCATTTACAACATTAACAATGTCTACACTGTATTTCTGATCAATTTGATGTTATTTTAATGGACAAAAATGTGCTTTTCTTTCAAAACCAAGGACATTTCTAAGTGACCCCAAACTTTTAGTACCAGTCAAAAGTTTGGACACACCTACTCATTCAAGGGTTTTTCTTTATTTTTTACTATTTTCTACAGTACATTGTAGAATAATAGTGAAGACATCAAAACTATGAAATAACACATATGGAATCATGTAGTCAAATCAAATCTAATCTAATTTTATTGGTCACATACACATGGTTAGCAGATGTTATTGTGAGTGTAGAGAAATGCTTGTGCTTCTAGTTCTGACAGTGCAGCAATATCTAACAAGTAATATCTAACAATTCCACAACAAATACCTAATACACACAAATCGATTCCTAAGTAAAGGAATCAAATACGAATATATAAATACAAATATGTGGATGAGCAATGACAGAGCGGCATAGGCTAAGATGCAGATAGTGTAGAATACAGTATATACTGTACATATGAGATGAATAATGCAAGATATGTAAACATTATTAAAGTGACTAGTGTTCCATTTATTAAGGTGGCCAAGGATTTCAACTCTGTATGTGGGTAGCAGCCTCTCCATGCTAGTGATGGCTGTTCAACAGTCTGATGGCCTTAAGATGGATGCTGTTTTCAGTCTCTCGGTCCCAGCTTTGATGCATCTGTACTAACCTCGCCTTCTGGATGGTAGTGGGGTGAACAGACAGGTGGTTGTTGTCCTTGATGATCTTTCTGGCCTTCCTGTGACATCGGGTGCTGTAGGTGTCCTGGAGGGCAAGTAGTTTGCCCCCAGTGATGCGTTGTGCAGACCGCACCACCCTGTGGAGAGCCCTGCGGTTGTTGGCGGTGCAGTTGTCGTACCAGGCGGTGATACAGCCCGATAGGATGCTCTCAATTGTGCATCTGTAAAGGTTTCTGAGGGTTTTAGGTGACAAGGAAAATTTCTTCAGCAATGTCCACCTTCTCCACTGCTGTCCTGTCGATGTGGATAGGGGAGTGCTCCCTCTGCTGTTTCCTGAAGACCACGATCATCTTTGTTTTGTTGACGTTGAGTGAAAGGTTATTTTCCTGACACCACACTCCGAGAGCCCTCACCTCCTCCCTGTAGGGCTTCTTGTTGTTGTTGGTAATCAAGCCTACTACTGTTGTGTCATCTGCAAACTTGATGATTGAGTTGGAGGAGTGCATGGCCACGCAGTCATGGGTGAATAGGGAGAACAGGAAGAGGCTGAGCACACACCCTTGTGGGGCCCCAGTGTTGAGGATCAGCAAAGTGGGGATGTTGTTTCCTACCTTCAACACCTGGGGGCGGCCCGTCAGGAAGTCCAGGACCCAATTGCACAGGGTAGGGTTGAGAAACAGGACCTCCAGCTTAATGATGAGCTTGGAGTTACTGTGGTGTTCTTACATAGGTATTCCTCTTATCCAGATGGGATAGGACAGTTTGATGGCAATTGCATCGTCTGTGGACCAGTTGGGGTGGTAAGAAAATTTAAGTGGGTCTAGTAAACAACAAAGTGTTAAACAAATCAAAATATATTTTATCTTTGAGATTCTTCAAAGTAGATTCTTCTGATGCAGCACGCCATCAATATCCTTCTTCTTAAAATAGCCCTTACACAGCCTGGAGGTGTGTTGGGTCATTGTCCTGTTGAAAAACAAATGATTGTCCCACTAAGCCTAAACCAGATGGGATGGCGTATTGCTGCAGAATGCTGTGGTAGCCGTGCTGGTTAAGTGTGCCATGAACTCTAAATAAATCACAGACAGTGTCCCAGGCAAAGCACCCCCACTCCATAACACCTCCTCCTAAATGCTTTACGGGGGGAAATACACATGCAGAGATCATCCGTTCACTTACTCTGCGTCTCACAAAGAGACAGCGGTTGGAACCAAAAATCTAAAATTTGGACTCATCAGACCAAAGGACAAATTTCCACCAGTCTAATGTCCATTGCTTGTGTTTCTTGGCCCAAGCAAGTCTCTTCTTCTTATTGGTGTCCTTGAGTAGTGGTTTCTTTGCAGTAATTTGACCATGAAGGTCTGATTCGCGAAGTGTCCTCTGAACAGTTGATGTTGAGATGTGTCTGTTATTTGAAATCTGTGAATAATTTATTTGGGTTGCAATTTCTGAGGCTGGAAACTATAATGAACATATCCTCTGCAGCAGAGGTATCTCTGGGTCTTCCTTTCATGTAGTGGTCCTCATGAGAGCCAGTTTCATCATAGCGTTTGATGGTTTTTGCGACTGCACTTGAAGAAACTTTCAAAGTTCTTGAAATTGATTGACCTTCATATCTTAAAGTAATGATGGACTGTCATTTCTCTTTTCTTATTTGAGCTATTCTTGCCGTAATATGGACTTGGTCTTTTACCAAATAGGGTTATCGTCTGTATACCACCCCTACCTTGTCTCAATGCAACTGATTGGCTCAAACTCATTAAGAAGGAAAGACATTCCACAAATGCACTTTTAACAAGGCACACCTGTTAATTTAAATGCATTGCAGGTGACTACCTCATGACGCTGGTTGAGAGAATGGCAAGAGTGTGCAAAGATGTCGTCAAAGCAAAGGGTGGCTACTTTGAAGAATCTGAAATATAAGATATATTTTGATTTGTTTAACACTTTTTTGGTTACTACATGCGTAATTTCATAGTTTTGATGTCTTCACTATTTTTCTAAAATGTAGAAAATAGTCCAAATAAAGAAAAGCCCTTGAATGAGTAGGTGTTCTAAAACTTTTGACCAGTAGTGTATATATTATTATTATTATAATTATTTATAATTTCTTTTACCATCAAAAGGTTTGAGGCTGGACCAAAAACATCAGGGGCTGAAGCTCTGGAAGCCCAGGCCTATTGATGCCACTGAGGACACCAGGGTCAATGGAGTTGATGAATTTCCTTCAGCCACAATCAGTGCACCTGTGTTTCCTTTCCTTTGGTGTATCCAGACGTAAATTATTAAAGGGAGGATAAAAGTGTGAGTGGTGTGGAAACGAGACAGTCAGACACAGACAAACGACAGTGGCTGAGGCAGACAGGCTGGGAATCCAACCCCTTCCACCCTCACTGCCCATCCTGTCCCTCCTCCCTCCCTGACTACCCCCAATCACCCCTCCACCCTCACTCACATCCCCCTCACTGCCCCTCCCCCCATCAGCTTGCCCTCTTGCCCGTGTGGTGATCTCTCACTCCCGGCCTCCACGGACGACCCCTTGAAGTGCAAATCTGTGTTCACAGAACTTCCAACTTATTCCTCTTGTCAGCGGAGCAGCAAATGGGAAGCCTCCCAAATGGCATCCTATTCCCTATATAGTGCACTACTTTTGGACCATAGGAATTTGGAATAGGTTGCCATTTGGGACACAGACATGGAGTGGGGGCTCCTCGCCCAGCCGCCTCACCCCTGTACCGCCCCGGTAACGGGATCATTGACAGGCCAGTGACACTGCCCAAACAGATAATGGAAACCTATTGATTTTTCACTCCTTTTTTTGTACAGGAAGCGTCGGACAGCGGTCTCCGGGTTGGCACTTCAGAATAACCAGCCAGAACAGAAAGAGAAAGAAGGACGTGATCAATGGATTTGAACTCTGGATCTCCGCTGCTGCCACAGAGGATAAGGTGGGGGAAAAAAGCCAGGTCGACAGATAAGTCCCATCAGTCAATCACCCAGTTTCTCATGGTGCAGTGATAGGTGCTTCTCAAATTACACCCTATTCCCTACACCCCTATGGCTCTGGCTCTGGTCAGAGTTAGTGCATTTTATAGGTAATAGGGTCCCACTGGGTACACACTGGTTGAATCAACATTGTTTCCATGTAATTTAAATGAAATTACATTGAACCAACGTGGAATAGATGTTGAATTGACATCTTGTGCTCAGTGGGGTGCCAGTTGCGACGTAGACTAGTCTACTGGTCCACCTGAAACACTTTAACACACACAATTTTGGGATTTTTTATTTAACCGTTATTTAACTAATAGGAACTAACCTTCTTAGAGTGGCTGGGAGCTTCCCTTTAGTCTCCCCTACTGCAGTATCACACAGTATCACAGACAGTCCTAATGTGCCAGTTTTTTTAAATTACCTCCTAAGGCTCTCCTATTAAAATGAAACAACTTGTCTCGTTGCTTATACTTTCTGGAGAGAGTAAAATGAACAAATAAAATACCGTGATGATTCAAGGCAAATGCTGTTGCTATTCTCTCATTTTACCACGCTAACTCAATACTATTCACTGGTTCTGGTTAAATGCAGCTAGCCCCTCTCTCTCTCTACTCCATGTGGTACAGGGGAATCAGGCGTTTATATACAGTTTTAATAGAGAAGTAATCTCCAGAGAGGGGTGTCTTTGATTCTCAGGCCCTAATAATAACCATACTTTGGTCTACTACTAGCTACCACTGGACCACTACTGCAGATGGCCAGCGTGGCCTCTACCATGTAACACATTTCTTTATGTCTCTCTCTCGCTCTCTCTCCGGGCTGCCAGTGAAATAATAAAACCCCCACTCCTGGTCATGGCTGGCTCAATCTCATTATAATCTCTCTTTGGTTTTTATTCATGGTGCCCTTTGGGACGGTGTCTACCCCATGACGTGGCTCCCAACCTCCGCAGAGAACATCTTTTTGAAACAGCCAGGAGACCTAATGAAGTCACAGAGTGGCACAATTATTTCCCTGAGAAGGAGCATTAATGTACTTGAGAATCCCCTCCGGAGGAACATGATGACAATTGGTTTGTACAGCTTTGATCATCCTGTTTTAAATACGGACCAGGATAAACTGCAGGGTCGGCCCCCTGTGCCATGGGTTGGGTTTCTAGCAGAAGTCGTGTGCGTGTCAAACGGCACCTTATTCCCTATAAAGTGCACTACTTTTTCATTGGTGAAATTTAATAGGAACTCTATGGTCCCACCAACCAAACATACTTACAAAAGCTAAAAACAAAAGGCGAGAATGGCGGGTTATATAAAATCAGTGTATATTTATTTTGTACAGCCACAATTTTATAGACCGAGTTACCAGGACTTGAAGGGGGTGAGAAACGAATAATTGTAAAAATAAAATAAAAAAGTAAAAAGGCCAATTTAACTATTTCATTTCAGTATTTTATTTCAGAAAGTTCTTGATATATTTACCACAGAAAGCTGAACGAATACATGGTATATAGAGCCTGCTTTCTTTAATCATCCAAAATTAAGTATGATGTTAAACCAACCAGACATTATTACAGTACATTCACATCTCTCAGACATTCCCTAGTGTTGTCTAGATGAATAAAACATTAAACTTGTGTATTTTCCTTAGCATAATACAATATCTAACTGGAAGTTTCAGCACCATGGAAATGTGATTTACGTTGTAACTTGACTTGGATTAAAAAGCTCCTAGTCTTTTTATTGGACTGTGAAATCCATTTCAGAAGGGATAGGTAAGTTATCCATAATAATATTAGAAATAGTGCTTGGCGGTGTTGAATCATCAAAGAACAGTACAGAACAATGTGCTTCATTAACTAGGAATAATAAACGCCTTAAAACAATAATTCACCACTATCTCAGCCTTTCTTCATCTTTTGTCTTACCTCTAAATGTTATTGAAAAAAAAACTAGCCTCAATCCACTGCTTCTGCATGTTTATTTGGCAAGGTTAGCAAATTGGCAAAGGTTGATAGTCAAACCAACTAACAAGCAGTGGATTGAAGCACCTCCTTCTCCATAAAACCACTTTTGAGGTAAATGTGTATATTGCATGATATTGATGAGCTACTCAGCTTACACTACAAGAATCCAGTGACACAAAGTTCAAACTTGTTGAATATTTCAGGAAATACACTATATTAGTCTTATAGATAAATCACAAGAAAACATGTTTTCTTTTCTTGATTAACATAAAATGAGAGCATATCGCAATTCCAATTACATCAGAACAAGACAAATAGGAAATAATTAACATGACAGTTAGGGAGAAAGCATATATTGTGTCCATTCATACAATATGGACAGTTCTAGCAATACATATCATTTTTGATATAAAGTACCAGTCAAAGTTTTGGACACATGAAACTTGTTCATTTTTCTTTATTTTCACTATTTTCTACATTGTAGAATAATACTGAAGACATCAAAATGATGAAATAACACACATGGAATCATGTAATAACCAAAAAAGTGTTAAACAAATCAAAATATATTTTAGATTCTTCAAAGTCGCCACCCTTTACCTTGACAGCTTTGCACACACTTGGCATTATCTCAATCAGCTTCACCTGGAATGCTTTTCCAACAGTCTTGAAGGAGTTCCCACATATGCTGAGCACTTGTTGGCTGCTTGTCCTTCACTCTGCGGTCCAACTCATCCCAAACCAATTAAGGGGAGGATAAGGTCTGATACAGCACTCCCATCACTCTCCTTCTTGGTCAAATAGCCCTTACACAACCACGCAGAGATCATCAGTTCACCTACTCTGCGTCTCACAAAGACATGGCGGTTGGTACCAAAAATCTCAAATTTGGACTCATCAGACCAAAGGACAGATTTCCACCGGTCTAATGTCCATTGCTCTTGTTTTTTGGCCCAAGAAAGTCTCTTCTTCTTATTGGTGTCCTTTAGTAGTGGTTTCTTTGCAGCAATTTGACCATGAAGGCCTGAGTCTCTGAACAGTTGATTTTGAGATGTGTCTGTTACTTGAACTCTGTGAAACATTTATTTGGGCTGCAATTTCTGAGGCTGGTAACTCTGGGTCTTCCTTTCCTGTAGTGGTCCTCATGAGAGACAGTTTCATCAGAGCGCCTGATGGTTTTTTGCGACTGCAGTTGAAGAAACGTTCAAAGTTCTTGACATTTTCCAAATTGACTGACCTTCATGTCTTAAAGTATTGACGGACTGTCGTTTCTCTTGACTTATTTGAGTTGTTCTTGCCATAATATGGACTTGGTCTTTTACCAAATAGGGATATATTCTGTATACCCCCTACCTTGTCACAACACAACTGATTGGCTCAAACGCATTAAGGAAAGAAATTCCACAAATGAACTTTTAACAAGGCACACGTGTTAATTGAAATGCATTTCAGGTAACTACCTCAAGAAGCTGGTTTAGAGAAGAGTGTGCAAAGCTGTGATCAAGACAAAGGGTGGCTATTGTGTCATTTCATAGTTTTGATGTCTTTACTATTATTCTACATGTTGTTGAAAATATGTTGAAAATAGTAAAAAAGAGAAGAATAACACTGGAATGAGTAGGTGTCTCCAAACTTTTGACTGGTACTGTTTATGATTGACCCTGTATTCTGATTATGGCTTCTATAGGCCACAGTTAAAGGTAACGAACAAAGCATTTATCATTTACACAATGCTGAGGTGTCAGTTGTCTCATTTGGTAATGGGTTCAACGTTCTGACTGACTGCTAAACAGTGCAAAGAAGGAAGCAAGAAGACACATCTAACATGTGTACCTGTTGCAAGATGGCAAGATTACCTGGAGGTAAAACTTCACCTAAACATAGTAGAGTAGAAGCGGTTACAGAGTGCAAACGTTCGGTTAGAGAAGTTGAGATACAAGGTTCTGAACTGACTACTGTTCTAGCTTCAGCGATTGTTGGCATTTTTGCATCTCAAGCACAAGTCTTTGTTTCTGTACATATAAGTAACAAGATCCATCATATACAGTATAGAGACAGGTCTTATAAAATAGAGGGAAGGGCTGGTATTGTGCATATTAAGAAAAACATATAGCTTTAGAATTGTCTATATTGTCTATTTCTATGTGTCTATCCATATTTACATGTAGAGGATAAAGATATAAAGTGAAAATGTGTAAACAACCCTCCAGTTCAGGACGCCACTGGAAGAAGCTCTGGAAAGGACGTGGCTGTGTGCTGCTCCAGGCTTGGGTGCTCATTGGACGAGGGGTGTGCATGGTGCAAGGGATGCTCATCATGGAGCTCAGGGTGCTCGTGGGTTTCGGGGTGCTTGTTGGGCAAGGTGGGCCCATGGGGCAAGGAGGGCTCCTGCTGGGGCAAGGGGTGATCATGAGGAGAGGGGTGTTCCAAGCAGGAGTGCTCATGGTGCGTCTGGGGCTCATGAGCCGTGGGGGGCTCATTGGATGTTGGGTGCTCCCGAGAGGGGTTCTCCTGGGGGGGCAAGGAGGGCGTCTCTTTGTGTAGTCGCAGGACCTCCACCATGCCAGCTCCTGTGCGAGGGACACTGGTGTGCATGAGGTGCCTCTGTAAGTGCCTGAGCCAATCCTCCTGGATGGACAGAGGACCCTGGAAGACGAGGTCACAGAATCTGCATAGGAGAGAGAGTTAAGTTAGGCTAGGTTATGTTATGTTAGCATACATATGGATACTATTAAGCATCTGAAGTGGCAATAAAGGTTTCCTGTACAGGTGTACAATATATTTTAGAACCGAAGCATGACCATTTCACAATATTAAAGGGGCAATCCGTAATGTCTTTGTGCCTTGTGGCCACAGGGTGGAATGCACAACAAATCAATACGCAAACAAAAACAGGGAGGGGACAGAGAAGCTTGTTGTGGTCCTACATACCTGCAGGTGAGTCTATACATCTCCTCAACAGCACATGGGAGAGCTGAGAACAGAGTGTTCTTTGGTCCAGCCCTCAACCTAGGCTTCTTCAGTATACAGGAATAGGCTGAAAGACACAAATCATCTCATTACAGACCAAGTCAGTACAGACCAACCTACTATAAACAACTCTATGCAACTTAGCAGACTGACACCAGGACAGAGAGTCACAGGCTGTGTCACAATGGGGGCCCTGGTCAAAAGTAGTGCACTATACAATACTGTACATTCGGAAAGTATTCAGAACCCTTGGACTTTTCCGCATTTTGTTACGTTATAGCCTTATTTTTTTTAAATCATCCTCATCAAATCTATACACAATACCCCATACATTTTTGCAAATGTATACAAAAATAGATTAAAAAAAAAATCTTATTTACATAAGTATTCAGTGCATCCTGTTTCCATTGATCATCCTTGAGATATTTCTACAAATTGATTAGAGTCCACTTGTGGTAAATTCAAATGATTGGAGATGATTTGTAAAGGCACACACCTGTCTATTTAAGGTACCACTGTTGGCAATGCATGTCAGAGCAAATCCAAGCCATGAGGTCGAAGGAATTGTTCGTATAGATCAGAGACACGATTATGTTGAGGCACAGATCTGGGGGAAGGGTACCAAAACATTTCTGCAGCATTGAAGGTTTCCAAGAACACAGTGGCCTCCATCATTATTCAATGGAAGAAGTTTAGAACCACCAAGACTCTTCCTAGAGCTTGCCGCCCGGCCAAACTAAGCAATCGTGGGAGAAGGGCCTTGGTCAGGGAGGTGACTGAGAACCCGATGGTCACTCTGACAGAGGTCCAGAGTTCCTCTGTGGAGATGGGAGAACCTTCCGGAATGACAACCATCTCTGCAGCACTCCACCAATCAGGCCTTTATGGTAGAGTGGTCAGATGGAAGCCACTCCTCAGTAAAAGCCACATGACAGCCCGCTTAGAGTTTGCCAAAAGGCACTTAAAGGGCTCTCAGACCATGAGAAACAAGATTCTCTGTTTTTCAGCTGCAGGGACTGGGAGAGTAATAAGGATCGAGGGAAAGATGAACGGAGTAAAGTACAGAGAGATCCTTGATGAAAACCTGCTCCAGAGCACTCAGGACCTCAGACTGGGGCAAAGGTTCACCTTCCAACAGGAGAATGACCCTAAGCACACAGCCAAGACAATGCAGATCTGGCTTTCGGGACAAGTCTCTGAATGGCCTTGAGTGGCCTAGCCAGAGCCCGGACTTGAATCCGATCGAACATCTCTAGAGAGACCTGAAAATCTGACAGAGCTTGAGAGGATCTGCAGAGAAGAATGGGAGAAGCTCCCCAAACACTGGTGTGCCAAGCTTGTAGCATCATACCCAAGAAGACTCGAGGTTGTAATCGCTGCCAAAGGTGCTTCAACAAAGTACTGAGTAAAGGGTCTTAATACTTATGTAAATGTGACATTTCTAAAAACCTGTTTTTGCTTTGTCATCATGGTGTATTGTGTGTAAATTGATGAGGGAAAAAAATGTAATCCATTTTGGAATAAGGCTGTAATGTAACAAAATGTAGAAAAAGTAAAGGGATCTGAATATTTTCCGAATGCACTATATAGGGAAAAGGGCACCATTTGGGATGCAATGTTCTGTACATGTTCAATAAGGTACACTGTCATTTCAGAAAGGTGCCTTTCATGTTCTTGACTTTTGTGACCAGGCTTAGTGAACTTACTTGTTCCTTCTAACATGGCAACCCTCTTCCTGCGTGCGTAAGCGCGAAGATGATTGGACAGGCTAACAGCACTGGGAAATGTTGTGTTACAGTGAATACAAATCTTCTTATTAGATGCATTTCTCTCTGGAAAGTGAGAGAGACATTGAAAGAGAGAAAAAAATCAAAAGAAAGCAAAGCACACAGAAGTTGAGTTCAAAACTTTAAACATGTTCCAGAAGCTCATTGACAACACTTTTCTTGCAAGGAGAACATCTTTGAACAAGTGTCAAGAGTGTAGCATCGAATCAAAATGCCTCCGGATAACCATGCTCTGTTTGTTTTTAACTTCATTAACAGTTACCTTCCATTAGAGACACTTTGTTTGGATGCTGCCCACTTTTTAAAATAGTTCAACTTCTACACGCATTACATCTGAATTAATTGCTGCTTGGGTTTCAGGGTCTTTGATAAGCGTCTTTGAGAAATGAAATCTGGAGGTGAGTTTAAGGGAAGAATCTGAAGAAATATAAGAAATATGACTACAGAGCACATAGATGAACATGAAGTAAAACTGCTATTCCCTGAGTGCCATCACCTCTCCCTCCATCTGTTTTCATATTTTAAAGATCTGTTTTGCACTTAGCAGTTGGAGACGTGTTGTTGAGAGCAATGTTTATCACAATCTAAGGACTCCAGGGTGCCTATTTTCACCTGTAGCACAAGATTCACGCAGGGTTTGGAACAATTTGGGCTTTAAAATGTTATTTCGGCTATGACAAGAAATTCGTACTGTGCTGATTGTGTCAATATTGCACATTAATTACAATGGTTTGGCATGGCACTGCAGGCTACATCTAGAGCATGTTAAATCGTAAAAGCGTTAGATTATGAAAGGTCTCTTCGAACACCTGTTAAAACAGATTTGATTGGGAAACAAGCCCACACCGAGTTTCTATGCAGGCTGTCCTGAAGCTACTGGCAGTTGTGTGAAAACAATAGCGACAGCTTCCCATTCATTTCACACCTAATAGGTGAAAAAACATCTGCTACAGAGGTGTTTTTTAACCATGACAAGCTACTAAAGGTTATTTAAATTACCAGCAAATTGTTTGCAACAATTTGTTTGCAAAAATGTGTGTTAAATCTCCATTTAACATAACACTGATTACAGCGATATGGTGTAGAAGCCATTGTTAGATGGTTAAAACCAAATGCATGACTCAGTCTATTCTACCTTCAAGGTTTCAGCTTTCAGCTATAATGTAACTATGACATTCAACACTGTCACGAAACGGGCAATCACTAGAATTCTGACAGACCAAAGAAAATTTGCTATCTGATTTAAAAATCTTTATTAATCATTCTGCAAAAAGGACGGGAACTCTTATTTGGACAGACATTAAACAAAGTTGTGTAAACACAGCTGATGTGCTTCCAGAGCCACATCAAAAGAACGTGGCCCCTTTGGTGACATTCATTATTTTTGTGTGCGTTACAATAATTAAATTGACTGTGAACTTTTTTTCTTTTCATGTTTCTTTCTTTTAATTTAAAAAAAAATCCAAGTCCATTTGATTGACATGTTGTGATTTAACATGGGCTCCTGTAAGTAATGAAAGAGTTAGTAAAACATACAAAACAGCTGTGGAACAAGACAAGTTTGTGTTTCATTAAAGCAAGCTAACACTGTAATTGGTGTGCACAAGTCACATATTATCTTCATCTGTATCATCGCACTCTATAAAACTATTCCAAAGAACACCTAAAAGAATCATACTTATCTGCAAATGACTAAACTGATCAATCTTATGAATGAAGATAGAACACTGTGAAAAGAACAGACCGCCGACACAGTTTAGCTAATAAAGCTGTGTCTGTCACTTCTATCCATCATCTATCTGCCTTACCTGGATTTCTTGTCTTATTTGATTCTAGTTGAAACAGACTGATCATATGTCATATGTTTTGTCATCACAAAGGGGGGCCTTGTTGCACCACAATAATAATTAGCATCAAATAAAATATACTTGGCAGGCAAAGTAACTGCAGTTTGTAACTTTATAGTTTTTAACTCCGTTACTTGGCAGAAGACAGAAAAATTGCACATTTTGGTTAACTGGGTTGTTTTAAACACTGTTCAGTCTCATCACAATAAAATAATGTTGTTGTTTTTTTTTGGGGGGGGGGGACATGTAAAAATACCTTTTCAACTTTACCATAATCATCACCAATTTTGAAATTGTACAATCTCAATGTCTTTTTCAGTTCTGAAAGTGCTCTAAAATGCTGATATTCTGATGTGTATAGAAATTATTTGTGAGGCTTCTTACCATGGGCCCAGTGTGTTTCCAGGTTGCTGGCCTGTTGGTTCTGTCTCCCCTCAACCCTCTCTTTGGTCATGATAAAGTGGTTCTTATCCGCATCATCCTTGTCCAACTTCCTCTTCCTCAAAAGCTTGCCTAAAGTGCTCGGGGAAGGTTCAATGACACCTCCTATCTGTAATAATAATAATACATAATACATTTTACTTGCACCTTTCAAGATACCCAAAGACACTTACAGAGTCAAATAAAATAAAGATATTGAACATAAGCAAATCAAATCGTATGTCACATACTCCGAATACAACTAGTGTAGACTTTACCGTGAAATGCTTGCTTATGAGCCCTTCCCAACGATAAAGAGTAATATATATATATATATATATATATATATATATATATATATATATATATATATATATATATATATACATTAGTTGAAGTCGGAAGTTTACATACACTTGGTTGGAGTCATTAAAACTTGTTTTTCAACCACTGATTATTAGAAAACCCTTTTGCAATTATGTTAGCACAGCTGAAAACTGAACTTTTTCAGCTGTGCTAACATAATTGCAAAATGGTTTTCTAATGATCAATTAGCCTTTTAAAATTATAAACTTGGATTAGCTAACAATGTGGAACACAGGAGTGATGGTTGCTGATAATTGGCCTCTGTGCGCCTACGTAGATATTCCATAAAAAATCTGCCATTTCCAGCTTCAATAATCATTTAGAACATTAACAATGTCGACACTGTATTTCTGATCAATTTGATGTTATTTTAATGGACAAAAATGTCATTTTCATTCAAAACCAAGGACATTTCTAAGTGACCCCAAACTTTTAGTACCAGTCAAAAGTTTGGACACACCTACTCATTCAAGGGTTATATATACATACAGTGCCTTGCGAAAGTATTCGGCCCCCTTGAACTTTGCGACCTTTTGCCACATTTCAGGCTTCAAACAAAGATATAAAACTGTATTTTTTTGTGAACAATCAACAAGTGGGACACAATCATGAAGTGGAACGACATTTATTGGATATTTCAAACTTTTTTAACAAATCAAAAACTGAAAAATTGGGCGTGCAAAATTATTCAGCCCCTTTACTTTCAGTGCAGCAAACTCTCTCCAGAAGTTCAGTGAGGATCTCTGAATGATCCAATGTTGACCTAAATGACTAATGATGATAAATACAATCCACCTGTGTGTAATCAAGTCTCCGTATAAATGCACCTGCACTGTGATAGTCTCAGAGGTCCTTTAAAGCGAAGAGAGCATCATGAAGAACAAGGAACACACCAGGCAGGTCCGAGATACTGTTGTGAAGAAGTTTAAAACCGGATTTGGATACAAAAAGATTTCCCAAGCTTTAAACATCCCAAGGAGCACTGTGCAAGCGATAATATTGAAATGGAAGGAGTATCAGACCACTGCAAATCTACCAAGACCTGGCCGTCCCTCTAAACTTTCAGCTCATACAAGGAGAAGACTGATCAGAGATGCAGCCAAGAGGCCCATGATCACTCTGGATGAACTGCACAGATCTACAGCTGAGGTGGGCGACTCTGTCCATAGGACAACAATCAGTCGTATATTGCACAAATCTGGCCTTTATGGAAGAGTGGCAAGAAGAAAGCCATTTCTAAAAGATATCCATAAAAAGTGTTGTTTAAAGTTTGCCACAAGCAACCTGGGAGACACACCAAACATGTGGAAGAAGGTGCTCTGGTCAGATGAAACCAAAATTGAACTTTTTGGCAACAATGCAAAACGTTATGTTTGGCGTAAAAGCAACACAGCTCATCACCCTGAACACACCATACCCACTGTCAAACATGGTGGTGGCAGCATCATGGTTTGGGCCTGCTTTTCCTCAGCAGGGACAAGGAAGATGGTTAAAATTGATGGGAAGATGGATGGAGCCAAATACATGACCATTCTGGAAGAAAACCTGATGGAGTCTGCAAAAGACCTGAGACTGGGACAGAGATTTGTCTTCCAACAAGACAATGATTCAAAACATAAAGCAAAATCTACAATGGAATGGTTCAAAAATAAACATATCCAGGTGTTAGAATGGCCAAGTCAAAGTCCAGACCTGAATCCAATCGTGAATCTGTGGAAAGAACTGAAAACTGCTGTTCACAAATGCTCTCCATCCAACCCACTTAGCTCGAGCTGTTTTGCAAGGAGGAATGGGAAAAAATTCATCTCTCGATGTGCAAAACTGATAGAGACATACCCCAAGCGACTTACAGCTGTAATCGCAGCAAAAGGTGGCGCTACAAAATATTAACTTAAGGGGGCTGAATAATTTTGCACGCCCAATTTTTCAGTTTTTGATTTGTTAAAAAAAGTTTGAAATATCCAATAAATGTCGTTCCACTTCATGATTGTGTCCCACTTGTTGTTGATTCTTCACAAAAAAATACAGTTTTATATCTTTATGTTTGAAGCCTGAAATGTGGCAAAAGGTCGCAAAGTTCAAGGGGGCCGAATACTTTCGCAAGGCACTGTATGTATGTATGTATGTATGTATGTATGTATGTATGTATGTATGTATGTTTATGTGTATATATATATATATATATATATACACACACATATACACATACATATATATACACACATATCTATATATACATATCTATATATATATATATATATATATATATATATACATATCTATATACACACATATATATATATATATATACACACATATACACATACATACATATATATATATATATATATATATATATACACACACACATATATACACACATATATATACATATATATACACACATATATATATACATATATGCATATACATATATATACATATATGCATATACATATATATACATATACATATACACTTACAAAGCATGTAGAGGTCTGCATTTTTTTTAATCATAGGTACACTCCAACTGTGAGAGACGGAATCTAAAACAAAAATCCAGAAAATCATATTGTATGGTTATTAATTTGCATTTTTTTGCATGACATAAGTATTTGATCACCTACCAACCAGTAAGAATTCCAGCTCTCACAGACCTAGTTAGTTTTTCTGTAAGAACCCCTCCTGTTCTCCACTCATTACCTGTATTAACTGCACCTGTTTGAACTCGTTTCCTGTATAAAAGACACCTGTCCACACACTCAATCAAACAGACTCCAACATCTCCACAATGGCCAAGACCAGAGAGCTGTGTAAGGACATCAGGGATAAAATTATAGACCTGCACAAGGCTGGGATGGGCTACAGGACAATAGGCAAGCAGCTTGGTGAGAAGGCAACAACTGTTGGCGCAATTATTAGAAAATGGAAGAAGTTCAAGATGACGGTCAACCACCCTCGGTCTGGGGCTCCATGCAAGATCTCACCTCATGATCATGAGGAAGGTGAGGGATCAGCCCAGAACTACATGGCAGGACCTGGTCAATGACCTGAAGAGAGCTGGGACCACAGTCTCAAAGAAAACCATTAGTAACACACTATGCCGTCATGGATTAAAATCCTGCAGCGCACGCAAGTTCCCCCTGCTCAAGCCAGCGCATGTCCAGGCCGTCTGAAGTTAGCCAATGACCATCTGGATGATCCAGAGGAGGAATGGTAGAAGGTCATGTGGTCTGATGAGACAAAAATAGAGCTTTTTGGTCTGAACTCCACTCACCGTGTTTTGAGGAAGAAGAAGGATGAGTACAACCCCAATAAAACAATCCTAACCGTGAAGCATGGAGGTGGAAAGATCATTCTTTGGGGATGCTTTTCTGCAAAGGGGACAGGACGACTGCACAGTATTGAGGGGAGGATGGCTGGGGCCATGTATTGCGAGATCTTAGCCAACAACCTCCTTACCTCAGTAAGAGCATTGAAGACGGGTCGTGGCTGGGTCTTCCAGCATGACAACGACCCGAAACACACAGCCAGGGCAACTAAGGAGTGGCTCCATAAGAAGCATCTCAAGGCCTAGCCAGTCTCCAGACCTGAACCCAATAGAAAATCTTTGGAGGGAGCTGAAAGTCCGTATTACCCAGCGACAGCCCCGAAACCTGAAGGATCTGGAGAAGGTCTGTATGGAGGAGTGGGCCAAAATCCCTGCTGCAGTGTGTGCAAACCTGGTCAAGAACTACAGGAAACGTATGATCTCTGTAATTGCAAACAAAGGTTTCTGTACCAAATATTAAGTTCTGCTTTTCTGATGTATCACATACTTTTGTCATGCAATAAAATGCAAATTAATTACTTAAAAATCATACAATGTGATTTTCTGGATTTTTGTTTTAGATTCCGTCTCTCACAGTTGAAGTGTACCTATGATAAAAATTACAGACCTCTCCATGCTTTGTAAGTGGGGAAAACCTGCAAAATCGGCAGTGTATCAAATACTTGTTCTCCCCACTGTGTGTGTGTATATATATACACACACACCCCTCAAAAAAATAAAGGGAACACTAAAATAACACATCCTAGATCTGAATGAATGAAATATTCTTATTAAATACTTTTTGCTTTACATAGTTGAATGTGCTGACAACAAAATCACACAAATTATCAATGGAAATCAAATTTATCAACCCATGGAGGTATGGATTTGGAGTCACACTCTAAATTAAAGTGGAAAACCACACTACAGGCCGATCCAACTTTGATGTAATGTCCTTAAAACAAGTCAAAATGAGGCTCAGTAGTGTGTGTGGCCTCCACGTGCCTGTATGACCTCCCTACAACGCCTGGGCATGCTCCTGATGAGGTGGCGGATGGTGTCCTGAGGGATCTCCTCCCAGACCTGGACTATAGCATCCGCCAACTCCTGGACAGTCTGTGGTGCAACGTGGCGTTGGTGGATGGAGCAAGACATGATGTCCCAGATGTGCTCAATTGGATTCAGGTCTGGAGAATGGGCGGGCCAGTCCATAGCATCAATGCCTTCCTCTTGCAGGAACTGCTGACACACTCAAGCCACATGAGGTCTAGCATTGTCTTGCATTAGGAGGAACCCAGGGCCAACCGCACCAGCATATGGTCTCACAAGGGGTCTGAGGATCTCATCTCGCTACCTAATGGCAGTCAGGCTACCTCTGGCGAGCACATGGAGGGTTGTGCGGCCCCCCAAAGAAATGCCACCCCACACCATGACTGACCCACCGCCAAACCGGTCATGCTGGAGGATGTTGCAGGCAGCAGAACGTTCTCCACGGCGTCTCCAGACTGTCACATGTGCTCAGTGTGAACCTGCTTTCATCACATAGTTTATGTGTCGGGGGGCTAGGGTCAGTTTGTTATATCTGGAGTACTTCTCCTGTCCTATTCGGTGTCCTGTGTGAATCTAAGTGTGCGTTCTCTAATTCTCTCCTTCTCTCTTTCTTTCTCTCTCTCGGAGGACCTGAGCCCTAGGACCATGCCCCAGGACTACCTGACATGATGACTCCTTGCTGTCCCCAGTCCACCTGGCCGTGCTGCTGCTCCAGTTTCAACTGTTCTGCCTTATTATTATTCAACCATGCTGGTCAATTATGAACATTTGAACATCTTGGCCATGTTCTGTTATAATCTCCACCCGGCACAGCCAGAAGAGGACTGGCCACCCCACATAGCCTGGTTCCTCTCTAGGTTTCTTCCTAGGTTTTGGCCTTTCTAGGGAGTTTTTCCTAGCCACCGTGCTTCTACACCTGCATTGCTTGCTGTTTGGGATTTTAGGCTGGGTTTCTGTACAGCACTTTGAGATATCAGCTGATGTACGAAGGGCTATATAAATACATTTGATTTGATTTGATCTGTGAAGAGCACAGGGCGCCAGTGGCAAATTTGCCAATCTTGGTGTTCTCTGGCAAATGCCAAACTTCCTACACGGTGTTGGGCTGTAAGCACAACCCCCACCTGTGGACGTTGGGCCCTCATACCACCCTCATGGAGTCTGTTTCTGACTGTTTGAGCAGACACATGCACATTTGTGGCCTGCTGGAGGTCATTTTGCAGGGCTCTGGCAGTGCTCCTCCTGCTCCTCCTTGCACAAAGGCGGCGGTAGCGGTCCTGCTGCTGGGTTGTTGCCCTCCTACGGCCTCCTCCACGTCTCCTGATGTAATGGCCGGTCTCCTGGTAGCGCCTCCATGCTCTGGACACTATGCTGACAGACACAGCAAACCTTCTTGCCACAGCTCGCATTGATGTGCCATCCTGGATGAGCTGCACTACCTGAGCCACTTGTGTGGGTTGTAGACTACGTCTCATGCTACCACTAGAGTGAAAGCACCGCCAGCATTCAAAAGTGACCAAAACATCAGCCAGGAAGCATAGGAACTGAGAAGTGGTCTGTGGTTATCACTTGCAGAACCACTCCTTTATTGGGGGTGTCTTGCTAATTGCCTATAATTTCCACTTGTTGTCTATTCCATTTGCACAACAGCATGTGAAATTTATTGTCAATCAGTGTTGCTTCCTAATTGGACAGTTTGATTTCACAGAAGTGTGATTGACTTGGAGTTACATTGTGTTGTTTAAGTGTTCCCTTTATTTTTTTGAGCAGTATATATATGCTACCATTCAAAAGGTGACATACAATTAACTTTTACTTTATATATATATATATATATAAATAAAATAGCATGGTACCAATACAGCACCTCAACAGTACCTCTATACTCTTCCTCTTAGGAAAGAAATCCTCTCTCTCAACTCCCTCCTGCCTGGGTGTATTTGCACTGGGATCCCATGGAGTGGGAGTGCCATTCTGGCCCAGCTGGCAGCCATGTTGGACCTTCACTGGGATCCCCATAGGTGTTAGGAAGAGCCCGTCGCTGCCAATGAACTTCTGGGAGATGGTTGGTCGAGAGATTAACTGCTTCCTGTTCAGGTTTCAAATAAAACACAACAATGATATAGCCAGAGAGATACATGAAAAAGTACAATAAAATAAAAATAGCCATCATGAAAAATAAATACAAATTAAGACAAAAAAAAAAAAAAATCCTATCTACAGTACCAGTCAAAGGTTTGACACACCTACTCATTCAAGGGTTTTTCTTTATTGTTACAGTTTTCCACATTGTAGAATAATAGTGAAGACATCAAACCAATTAAATAACACATATGGAATCATGTAGTAAGTAAAAAAGTGTGAAACAAAACAAGAGATTTTAGATTCTTCAAAGTCGCCATCCTTTGCCTTGACGACAGCTTTGCACACTCTTGGCATTCTCTCAACCAGCTTCACCTGGAATGCTTTTCCAACAATCTTGAAGGAGTTCCCGCATTTTCTGAGCACTTGTTGGCTGCTTTTCCTTCACTCTGCGGTCCAACTCAACCCAAACCATCTCAATTGGAATGAAGTCGGGTGATTATGGAGGCCAGGTCATCTGATGCAGCACTCCATCACTCCCCTTCTTGGTCTAATAGCCCTTACAAAGCCTGGTGGTGTGTTGGGTCATTGTCTTGTTGAAAAACAAATGATAGTCCCACTAAGCGCAAACCAGCTGTGGTAGTCATGCTGGTTAAGTGTGCCTTGAATTCTAAATAAATCACAGTGTTACCAGCAAAGCACCCCCACACCACCTCCTCCATGCTTCGCGGTGGGAACCACACATGCAGAGATCATACGTTCACCTACTCTGCGTCTGAAAAAGACACAGCAGTTGGAACCAAAAATCTCAAATTTAGACTCATCAGACCAAAAGACAGATATCCACCGGTCTAATGTCCCTTGCTCGTGTTTCTTGGCCCAAGCAAGTCTCTTCATATTATTGGTGTCCTTTGGTAGCTGTTTCTTTGCAGCAATTCGACCATGAAGGCCTGATTCACGCAGTCTCCTCTGAACAGTTGATGTTGAAATGTGTCTGTTACTTGAACCCTGTGAAACATTTACTTGGGCTGCAATTTCTGAGCCTGGTAACTCTAATGAACGTATCCTCTGCAGAGGTAAATCTGTGTCTTCTTTTACTGTGGCGGCCCTCATGAGAGCCAGTTTCATCATAGTGCTTGATGGTTTTTGCAACTGAACTTGAAGCAGCATTCAAAGATCTAGAAATGTTCCGCATTGACCGACTTTCATGTCTTAAAGTAATGATGGACTGTTGTTGCTCTGTTTATTTGATCTGTTTCTGCCATCATATGGACTTGGTCTTTTACCAAATAGGGCTATCTTCTGTATACCAACCATACCTTGTCACAACACAAATGATTTGCTCAAATGAAATGAATTCCTCTAATTACATTTTAATTTCATGAGCTGGTTGAGAGAATGCCAAGAGTGTATAAAGCTGTCATCAAGGCAAAGGGTGGCTACTTTGAAGAATCTCACATTTATTTTTTTATTTTTTTTTATTATTTTACCTTTATTTAACTAGGCAAGTCAGTTCAGAACAAATTCTTATTTTCAATGACGGCCTATTCTTCTTTTGGCAAACTCCAAGCGGCCTGTCATGTGCCTTTTACTGATGAGTGGCTTCCATTTGGCCACTCTACCATTAAGGCCTGATTGGTGGAGTGCTGCAGAGATGGTTGACCGTTTGGAAGGTTCTCCCATCTCCACAGAGGAACTCTGGAGCTCTGTCAGAGTGACCATCAGGTTCTTGGTCACCTTCCTGACCAAGACCCTTCTCCCCCGATTGCTCAGTTTGGTTGGGCGGCGAGCTTAAGGAAGATGGTTCCAAACTT
The DNA here is from genome assembly GCF_036934945.1 of Oncorhynchus masou masou. Lineage (NCBI taxonomy): Eukaryota > Metazoa > Chordata > Actinopteri > Salmoniformes > Salmonidae > Oncorhynchus > Oncorhynchus masou. The sequence continues at coordinate 42,484,477 of NC_088226.1, read as the reverse complement.
GGTGGTTCCAAACTTCTTCCATTTAAGAATGTTGGAGACCACTGTGTTCTTGGGAACCTTCAATGCTGCAGACATTTTTTGGTCCCCTTCCCCAAAACAATGCCTAGACACAATCCTGTCTCGAAGCTCTACGGACAATTCCTTCGACCTCATGGCTTGGTTTTTGCTCTGACATGCACTGTCAACTCTGGGACCTTATATAGAAAGGTGTATGCCTTTCCAAATCATGTCCAATCAATTGAATTTACTACAGGTAGACTCCAATCAAGTTGTAGAAACATCTCAAGGATGACCAATGGAAACAGGATGCACCTGAGGTCAATATCGAGTCGCATAGCAAAGGGCCTGAATACTTAAGTAAATAAGGTATTTTGTTTTTTTGTTTTTAATAGATTTGTAAACATTTCTAAATACCTGTTTTCACTTCATCATTATGGGGTACTGGGTGTAGATTGCTGAGGACTTTCTTGTTATTTAATACATTTTAGAATAAGGCTGTAACGTAACAAAATGTGGAAAAAGTCAAGGGGTCTGAATACTTTCAGAAGGCACTGTATATATATAATATACAAACTACATGACCAAAAGTATGCGGACACCCTACTCATCGAACATCTCATTCCAAAATCTTGGGCATTAATAAATGCGGAAGACACCCCTTTTGCTGCTACCATAGCCTCCACTCTTCTGGGAAGACTTTCCACTAGATGTTGGAACATTGCTGTGGGGACTTGCTTCCATTCAGCCACAAGAGTATTAGTGAGGTCTGGCTCTGATGATGCGTGTCAACGTTCCAATTCATCCCAAAGGTGTTCAAAGGGGTTGAGGTCAGGAACCTGAGCAGACCAGTCGAGTTCTTACACACCAATCTCGACAAACCATTTCTGTGTGGACCTCGTGTTGTGGGCGGGGGCATTGTCATGTTGAAACAGGAAAGGGCCTTCCTGAAATGATTGCCACAATGTTGGAAGCACAGAATTGTCTTGAATGTCATTGTATGCTGTAGCATTATGATTTCCCTTTACTGGAACTAATGGGCCTAGGCCGAACCATGAGAAACAGCCCCAGACCATTATTACTCCTCCACCAAACTTTACAGTTGGCACTATGCATTGGGGCAGGCACTATGCATTGCATTCTGTGAGCTTGTGTAGCCTGCCGCTGTGCAGCTGAGTCGTTGTTGCTCCTAGATGTTTCCACCTCACAATAACCACACTTACAGTTGACCAGGGCAGCACTAGCAGGGCAGAAATTTGACTTGTTGGAAAGGTGGCAACCTATGACAGTGCCACGTTGAAAGTCACTGAGCTCTTCAGTACTGGCCATTCTACTGCCAGTGTTTGTCTATGAAGATTGCATGGTTGTGTGCTTGGCCATGTAGTATATATACAAAGTATACTAATTTTGTGTCATTGATTTACACACAATACCCCATAATGTCAAAGTGGAATTTAGCTTAAAGAACATTTTAGAAATCCATCCAAAATTAAAAGCTGAAATGTCTTGAGTTAATAACCATTGAGTTAATAAGCATTAAAAAAACAGACATTGAATATCCCTTTGAGCATTGTGATGTTATTAATTACAATTTGGATGGTGTATCAATAACTCAGTTGCCGGAGAGGAATGAAACCACTTCAAATCAAATTTTATTTGTCACATACACATGGTTAGCAGATGTTAATGCGAGTGTAGCGAAATGCTTGTGCTTCTAGTTCCGACAATGCAGTAATAACCAACAAGTAATCTAACTAACAATTCCAAAACTACTGTCTTATACACACAAGTGTAAGGGGATAAAGAATATGTACATAAATATATATGGATGAGTGATGGTACAGAGCAGCATAGGCAAGATACAGTAGATGGTATCGACTACAGTATATACATATGAGATGAGTATGTAAACAAAGTGGCATAGTTAAAGTGGCAAGTGATACATGTATTACATAAAGATGCAGTACATGATATAGAGTACAGTATATCCGTATGCATATGAGATTAATAATGTAGGGTATGTAAACATTATATTAGGTAGCATTGTTTAAAGTGGCTAGTGATATATTTTACATAATTTCCCATCAATTCCCATTATTAAAGTGGCTGGAGTTGAGTCAGTGTGTTGGCAGCAGCCACTCAATGTTAGTGGTTGCTGTTTAACAGTCTGATGGCCTTGAGATAGCTGTTTTTCAGTCTCTCGGTCCCAGCTTTGATGCACCTGTACTGACCTCGCCTTCTGGATGATAGCGGGGTGAACAGGCAGTGGCTCGGGTGGTTGTTGTCCTTGATGATCTTTATGACCTTCCTGTAACATCGGGTGGTGTAGGTGTCCTGGAGGGCAGTCCTCACTACCCTCTGGAGAGCCTTACGGTTGAGGGCGGAGCAGTTGCCGTACCAGGCGGTGATACAGCCCGCCAGGATGCTCTCGATTGTGCATCTGTAGAAGTTTGTGAGTGCTTTTGGTGACAAGCCGAATTTCTTCAGCCTCCTGAGGTTGAAGAGGCGCTGCTGCGCCTTCTTCACGATGCTGTCTGTGTGGGTGGACCAATTCAGTTTGTCTGTGGTGTGTATGCCGAGGAACTTAAAACTTACTACCCTCTCCACTACTGTTCCATCGATGTGGATAGGGGGGTGTTCCCTCTGCTGTTTCTTGAAGTCCACAATCATCTCCTTAGTTTTGTTGAGTGTGAGGTTATTTTCCTGACACCACACTCCGAGGGCCCTCACCTCCTCCCTGTAGGCCGTCTCGTCGTTGTTGGTAATCAAGCCTACCGCTGTTGTGTCGTCCGCAAACTTGATGATTGAGTTGGAGGCGTGCGTGGCCACGCAGTCGTGGGTGAACAGGGAGTACAGGAGAGGGCTCAGAAGGCACCCTTGTGGGGCCCCAGTGTTGAGGATCAGCGGGGTGGAGATGTTGTTGCCCACCCTCACCACCTGGGGGCGGCCCGTCAGGAAGTCCAGTACCCAGTTGCACAGGGCGGGGTCGAGACCCAGGGTCTCGAGCTTGATGACGAGCTTGGAGGGTACTATGGTGTTAAATGCCAAGCTGTAGTCGATGAACAGCATTCTCACATAGGTATTCCTCTTGTCCAGATGGGTTAGGGCAGTGTGCAGTGTGGTTGAGATTGCATCGTCTGTGGACCTATTTGGGTGGTAAGCAAATTGGAGTGGGTCTAGGGTGTCAGGTAGGGTGGAGGTGATATGGTCCTTGACTAGTCTCTCAAAGCACTTCATGATGACGGAAGTGAGTGCTACGGGGCGGTAGTCATTTAGCTCAGTTACCTTAGCTTTCTTGGGAACAGGAACAATGGTGGCCCTCTTGAAGCATGTGGGAACAGCAGACTGGGATAGGGATTGATTGAATATGTCCGTAAACACACCAGCCAGCTGGTCTGCGCATGCTCTGAGGGCGCGGCTGGGGATGCCTTCTGGGCCTGCAGCCTTGCGAGGGTTAACACGTTTAAATGTTTTACTCACCACGGCTGCAGTGAAGGAGAGTCCGCATGTTTTTTCGTTGCAGGCCGTGTCAGTGGCACTGTATTGTATTGTCCTCAAAGCAGGCAAAAAAGTTATTTAGTCTGCCTGGGAGCAAGACATCCTGGTCCGTGACGGAGCTGGTTTTCTTTTTGTAATCCATGATTGACTGTAGATCCTGCCACATACCTCTTGTGTCTGAGCCGTTGAATTGAGAATCTACTTTGTCTCTATACTGACGCTTAGCTTGTTTGATTGCCTTGCGGAGGGAATAGCTGCACTGTTTGTATTCGGTCATGTTTCCGGTCACCTTGCCCTGATTAAAAGCAGTGGTTCGCGCTTTCAGTTTCACCCGAATGCTGCCATCAATCCACGGTTTCTGGTTTGGGAATGTTTTAATCGTTGCTATGGGAACGACATCTTCAATGCACGTTCTAATGAACTCGCACACCAAATCAGCGTATTCGTCAATGTTGTTGTCTCACGCAATACGAAACATATCCCAGTCCACGTGATGGAAGCAGTCTTGGAGTGTGGAATCAGATTGGTCGGACCAGCGTTGGACAGACCTCAGCGTGGGAGCTTCTTGTTTTAGTTTCTGTCTGTAGGCAGGGATCAACAAAATGGAGTCGTGGTCAGCTTTTCCGAAAGGAGGGCGGAGCAGGGCCTTATATGCGTCGCGGAAGTTAGAATAACAATGATCCAAGGTTTTGCCAGCCCTGGTTGCGCAATCAATATGCTGATACAATTTAGGGAGTCTTGTTTTCAGATTAGCCTTGTTAAAATCCCCAGCTACAATGAATGCAGCCTCAGGATGTATGGATTCCAGCTTGCAAAGAGTCAAATAAAGTTTGTTCAGAGCCATCGATGTGTCTGCTTGGGGGGGGGGGGATATATACGGCTGTGATTATAATCGAAGAGAATTCTCTTGGTAGATAATGCGGTCGACATTGGATTGTGAGGAATTCTAAATCAGGTCAATAGAAGGATCTCGTTAGCCATAAGGCATACGCCCCCGCCCTTCTTACCAGAAAGATGTTTGTTTCTGTCGGCGCGATGCGTGGAGAAACCAGCTGGCTGCACCGACTCCGATAGCGTCTCTCCAGTGAGCCATGTTTCCGTGAAGCAAAGAACGCTACAGTCTCTGATGTCCCTCTGGAATGCTACCTTGCTCGGATTTCATCAACCTTGTTGTCAAGAGACTGGACATTGGCGAGAAGAATGCTAGGGAGTGGTGCACGATGTGCCCGTCTCCGGAGTCTGACCAGAAGACCGCCTCGTTTCCCTCTTTTACGAAGTCGTTTTTTTGGATCGCCGGCTGGGATCCATTCCGTTGTCCTGGGTGAAAAGCAGAACACAGGATCCGCTTCGCGAAAGTCATATTCTTGGTCGTACTGATGGTGAGTTGACGCTGCTCTTATATTCAGTAGATCTTCTCGACTGTATGTAATGAAACCTAAGATGACCTGGGGTACTAATGTAAGAAATAACACGTAAAAAAAAACAAAAAACTGCATAGTTTCCTAGGAACGCGAAGCGAGGCGGCCATCTCTGTCGGCGCCGGAAGGGATTTCACCATGAGGCTAATGGTGACTTTAAAACAGTTACAGAGTTTAATAGCTGCGATAGGAGTAACGTGAGGATGGATCAACAACATTGTAATTACTCCACAATAGTAACCTAATTCACAGAGTGAAAATAAGTAAGCCTGTACAGACATTCTGTTTGCTATAAGGCACTAAAGAAACTACAATTCGGCAAAGAAATTAACTTTATGTCCTGAACACAAAGCGTTATGTTTGGGGCAAATCCAACACAACACACATCACATTTTTTTCAAGCACAGTGATGGCTGCATTATGTTATGGGTATGCTTGTAATCGTTTAGGACTGGGGAGTTTTTCCAGGATAAAAAGTACCGGAATGGAACTAAGCACAGGCAAAATCGTAGAGGAAAACCTGGTTCAGTCTGCTTTCCACCAAGCACTGGGAGATTAATGTACCTTTCAGGGCAAATCTACACTTGAGTTGCTTATCAAGAAGACAGTGAATGTTCCAGAGTGGCCGAGTTACAGTTTTGACTTAAATCTGCTTGAAAATCTATGGCAAGACCTGAAAATGGCTGTCTTGCAATGATCAACAACCAATTTGAGCTTGAAGAATTTTGAAAAGACTAATGCACAATCCAGGTGTGGAGACTTACCATAAAGACTCACAGCTGTAATCACTGCCAAAGATGATTCTACAAAGTACTGTCTTAGGGGTGTGAATACTTAAATTACGTAAATTAGATATGTCTGTAGTTCATTTTCAATAAATTAGCAAAAACATTTAAAAACATATTCACTTTGCCATTATGGGTTATTGTGTGTAGATGGTTAGAAAAAAATATATACAAAACATTTTGGATTCAGGCACAACAAAATGTGGAATAAGTCAAGGGGTATGAATACTTTCTGAAGACACTGTATACATGATATAGGATAGAATATTGCATTACATCCCTTAAAGGTGTGGACAGTAACTTTTTCAAGGAAATGTTTACAGTACCTGTTGAGAATCTGGAGGATGTTCTGGTGTTCCTGCTCGTCCTTTAGCAGCTCATTGAGAATACACACTGGACTCTTACTGGTGCTGGTGCTGGTCTTCCCTATTTGCTTCAGGTGGCCCCTCACGTGGTTGGAGAGGCCTGTCTTGGTGTCGAACCAGCCCCAGCACAGGGGACAGGTGTGCTCCGCCTGAGACTCCGGCTTCTCAGCTGCAACATGGAGATCATAAAAAAGGTTACGTTTTTACTATCTACATGTACATGTATTGCACTTATCGCTCTTATCCAGAGCAATCTAGGTAAATTACTAGCTAACTTTGGGGTAACTTTGAGCACTATCTATAGAAAAATAACATGACACACTTGACTGGGAAAAAAACTGTAATAAGTAAAGTTACTGTGTAATTACAGATTACTTTAACCCTATTACAATGCAATCGTGCAGAAAACAATAAGTTATTGAATATAAATACGTTGCTCACCTTTTTTGATCCTCCGCACCACAGAGGGGACCTTCCTGCGTACGCGTGGCTGTCGGTCCTGTGAGGCTACCCGCTCAGGTGACACCACATGGCGAGCGTCATAACTCAGCCCCAACCTGTACAGGTGCCCTCGCACGTGATTGGATAAGCCCACCCCAGACTCAAACACAGCAGGACAGTAGGGGCAGGACTTCCTTTCTGTTCCAAAATAAGGGGAGAAGTCATAGTCATAGGAGAGACTCTGGTTGTGTGTGCCGGTGGTGGTGGGTGACTCTGGAGAATCGTCACACACTGAGCTTTCTATACACTCTTCTTTGATGATAAGCTTCTGTATGTCATTGCTGTCATACTCCCCGTCCTTGTCTTCAGTCTTATTAAAATGGTGGTCAACCTGAACAGGGTTCTTTTCCAAACGGCCAATGTCAGCAGCAGGTGCAGGATTCTCTTTGAGAGAAGAACCCCTCTGTCTGCGTATGAAGTAGCTACGGGCGTAGGGGTTCCTCTCGTTCTCACTACTATCCAGGAAGTTGGCTGTAGCCTCGCTGGTGTAGGCACTAAAGTCATACGTGTCCTCATAATCATTGTCTTCCTCTGTGTCCTCAGGAGTGGTAGTCTCTTTTAATTTTGGGTTCAGTTTTGGCAAAACATTATCAACCACCTTGTCCACACTGTTGTGGAAGGGAGTGGACATTTTTCTTTTGGATGGGGTCTTTTGGGTAACAGCTTGTGCCTCTGACTTCCTGCCGGTCAAGTCGTTGCTACCTCCCTGACTCTTGTCAGAGTTGTAGCTATGATACAGCATCTGGCCTGGTTTAATCATCTTGGATGTAAGCAACACATCAACATTTGAGGGATATTTTGTCCTTTCGGAGATTCCCGAAACCACATGGTCGTATAGTTGATTGTCTTCCTCAACATAAGGGAGACCTGTTGTCACGTCTATTTTCTCTGTTAGTTTAGGAGATAATTTGCTTGGCTTGTCACTCCTCCACAGGGAAGGTGACAGCTTGTTTGCTGAGCTGACAATGCTGCACTTGAACTGAGAGGAGGTAAGACCTTTGTAAGTCTTCTGTGTGTCTGCTGTGTCTCTCATGTAAAAGTCAGCTACACTACCGGACCAAAAGCGAAAATCCGCTCTTTTCCAGAAAGCAGGCTTTTTAATACAGAACTTTGGCTTTAGCTGCAGTCGTTTTAAATCTGCTGCTTTTTTGGACGGGTCAGCTAGGCTATATTGATCTGGATTGTTAAGTGCTTTTTTAAATGGCGGATTTTCACATTCATCATCAGAATCAGACTGTTGGTGTATCAGCTCACAATGCCTTTTAAGGCAATCTTCATTCTGGGTGCTGAAACGGCACACTTTACAGTGAAACAGAACATGACTGGATTCATCATTGTTATCTGTAAGAAACTCTGACTCCTCATCTTTGATCACGTTCTTGTACTTGGACTTCAGTGTGTCACAGTGCATCGCGTACAGGTGTGCTTCAAGCTCCCGTTCCGTCAATGCCACGTGGTTGCACTCCGCACAGAGGTAATAACGTTTATCCTTGTTGTGTGTCTTGGCGTGCTGGACAAACATCTTGGGGCAATTGGTCCCGAACACACACTGCGGGCACTGGAGCTTGGCGTTCCTGCCTTCGTCTCGGAGTTTGTTGAGTCCCTGTATCTCCTCCATGAGTTTCTCCCGTCTCTCCTGGTGGATAATTATGTGCTTGAGGAGGGAGCTGCGATCGCGGAACGAACGCCCACACTCCCTGCATATAAAAGGCCGGGGAACTTTCTCATGGTGGCGTGCCTGATGATTTTGCCCATCTAAATGATACATCACATGTCTATGCAAATGCCTTTTCTCCTTGAAATTAACATTGCACATTGTGCATGGAAAGAATGATGGTTCTTGTTTGGATTGCTCTGTCTTAAGCTGTTTGGGCTTTCTACTAAAGAGGGAGACGGAGGGATTGTCCTTCGGGCAATCTGCTCTTACAATCAGCTTCTTAATGATTACAGGGCTGTCACTGGGATGCTCTTGACATGAATTCACAGAAGTTTGTACATCAGCCTTTTTACAGGGGGAATCATCTTCATTTATGTTGGAGATGTCAAAATCCTCATCATCCTCCTCCTCTTCAATATGCCACTTTTTGTAGGTGTGATTTGTGCTGCAGTTGTAAACTTTTTCAGGAGAGCCTGCCGTACCCACCAGGTGTATTTTACGCTTCCTCTGTCTTTGGCTGGTAAGCTGAGACATCACTCCCACTCCTGCAGTGTTTGTCTCTAAGCTGCTGTCAACTGTGCGATTCTTCCACAACGCCCGTATGAGCTCTTTCTGTGAATCCCAGTGTAGTGCATCAGTCCCGTCAAAACCGTCCGACGAGCTCTCAGAGGACTCTGTGGTGTTTAAGTCCCATATAGATATGGCTCTAGCCTCGACTCCCTCGGCCGTCCATATTTGGTTAATTGGCGTTTGGTGTGATTGTGGACTGTGGCCTGACAAGGTGGTGTCGAGGGCCTGGTAGGGCAGTTCAGCCTCACTAGCCTCAGAGTCTGATGGTGACGTGTTGTTGGCCCCTGGCTGCGTGGTGGCTAGTGTTTTCAGAACGAGCCCTGCTGGGTTCTTCAGGGCGTCTGATTGAAGCTCACTGGGTGGTGGTAACACCTGAGGGCTTGTGTCCCTCCCAGATTGTCGTAGTTGGGCGTCCTGGGCCTCCACCAGGACATTGTTGGACATTGTGCTGTTTTTGTTCAGGCCACAGCTCTCCTCTGAGGCGGGGTGTGAACCAGGTCCATTAACAAGTGCTCCTGAAGGCAGTGAATGGGCTGCTTGGGCTGTGTGGGGAACAGCAGGGACACTGCTGGGTACAAATGAACTGGGCTGTGCTCCATTTAAAGGGTTTGGGAGTCCGTCAGAAGACAGCTGCTCTGACAGACCTGCAGCATTGTTCTTCAGGGAAGACGTGTGACGCTGTAATGGCTCCTGAGTGGCACCGGAGCTGTCACACACTGGTTCCACCACATCTCCTTCTTTGTTCTCTTGTGCATTTGGCTTTATATCAGCCATCTCACCAGTATGTTCTGAGAAGAGGGAAACAGAGAGGAATAACCAAATCAGCTTAAAACATGCTCAATAATTTATGTCATGTTTTGAGAGCTAAAGGCGGTGAAAAATGTATTATTAAAATGTGTCAAATTGAAATATGTACAGCCCAACCCACCACAATTATCATATCACTACATTGTATATAATTTTAAAATCAAATGCAGGCTGATACTATGTTGAATAACAAATCCAAACAATTACTATTTTATTCACAGTGTTAAGTTTCAGCTCTGCCTACTTTCTCCCCAACTGTTCCACACAATGAGAGTTTTATCCGCATTACTTCAGCGCTCCTCTCTGGTGCTGCATTATGATTTTCCTCACACCCTCGTCCGCCACTTCTCTTCACAACAAACCCTGCTGTTAGCCCCAGATACCCCGGTGAGGGCTCTTAATTACCAGAGCACACCTCTGGGATACAACCTTCCTGTTCCTCCCCCGAAAGCTCCCAGACGCCTGCTAAAATTGACCAATTTCCATGGGAACAAAGTAGACTTCCAATGAGATCATACTCAGTCTTAGCACTCTGTGATGGTGCCAACACGGGTCCCAGCACGACGCTGTTGTTGCTCCAATCCTGACAAATTGGCATGCGTCGTGCTACACAATCAGTCTGTCTCACACAAACACACGCATGAACACACACACACACACACGTGCACACAAGCATGCACGTGCACACACACACACAGATATAAAACATACACACACACAGCTATTAAAATACACAAGTATATAAACAGAAATCAATAGTCGTCAGGACAGATTGCTGAATGTAATAGAGACTCAACTGTTTAAACAAGCCACTTAAAAGAGTGAAAATACATGAATAAAATCTTCTAACATTTAACACTCTTCCTAGCCTTGTAATAGTCAAGCTGTGAGACTAAGAGATGAGGTGATGTATTTTACAGCTTGGTAGAATGTGAAGTGTCCAGGCAGGGTTGTTGTAGCCCTAGCTGATAGACATAGGGTTCATCCCAAATGGCACCCTATTCCCCATTTAGTGCACTACTTTTGACCAGGACCCATAATGGGCTCTGGTCAAAAGTAGTGCACTATAAGGAATAGGGTGCCATTTGGAATAAACCGTAGTGTAGTCCACAATGTATGCTCAGTGGATTTGACATGATCCAGTGTTGGCTGCTCTCTACAGGAAGCTACGTCGCTAACGAAGTGGTAAATTCAGTGTTAATGAGTGGCTTCACTGTTACCACCTCTGAGGTAAAACCTTCCGAGCACCATATTCCCTCCATCTGCTGTAGTGTTACTGTAGGGGCTTGGGTTAGCAGGGAGGGAGAGGCAGAAAAGACGCTCTGCATTTAAAGCTAACGTCACTGCTACCCCCCTTGAACAGCAGGGTGGCAAATCCATCAGAATATGATTACAGCTTTACATTTAGAGGCTCATTAGCAGCAGTACCAGCCAGGGGTGAAAGTAAGGCAGTACGGTCCGGTACGGGGTCCCAGCAAAATAATTTGTGGGGGTATGCCGTACCGGTAAATCATGAGCCTATCACAATAATGCAAACAAAATATCAAGAAAACTGTTGGCTATTACACCCATATTTATCAGTAGGCTATCACATGTCAGAGGCATGAAAAATTCAGGAATGGACCTGAAAACGGGTGGTATAGCCTGCACTCCAAAATGCGATGTGGTTCAACGAGAACACCGACATTTTGCCAAGGTACAGATGAATGGCCGACACTGAGCTGTGCATGGACAGCAGTGGAAGCATACATTCTGGACTAATGATTATCGCCTAAATGTCATTAGAGTCTGTGGTGTTTTGTAACGGAGGCCTCTTTCCATTCGTCACTGTAGGTTGCGAGTGGATGGCGTGCACGGGTAGCCTAGTAAAGGAGTCCTTTGAATTGACTGGTTGTGTTTATGCCACAATCAATCACAATTATAATATAAAGCCCTTCTTACATCAGCTGATGTCCCAAAATGCTGTACAGAAACACAGCCTAAAACCCCAAACAGTAAGCAATGCAGGTGTAGAAGCACGGTGGCTTAGGATAAAACACCCTAGAAAAGCCAGAACGTAGGAAGAAACCTCGAGAGGATAAAATAAGTCATACTTTTTAAAAGTTAAATGACACATCTTTACAACTACAACAGAGATCCTATTGAATTATGATGGATTCTATATGTAATTATTGGATTATGCACGTGCATACATAAGAGGTCACCTACCGGGAAGAAATTAAATCTACTTTCACCCCTGGTACTAGCATACAATATGACTCTCCCTCTTTCTGTTCCAAATATAACAACCACAAGCAAGCAGCTAGGGTTCAACAGCAATGCCATTTTAAAACATGCATTTCCTTTCATTTACTTCATTTAGTTCATGTGAAAAAGGCTGACTTTGCATTGCCAGAAGCTATTGACAATGATTATAGGCTTAAGTGCATTTAAGTCGTATGGGTAGATCGATCGCTATCTTTTCTATGAGATGTATTACTATTAATCCAGCTCTACATCTTTCCCCAAGACTGGGGAAACTGTATACTGTATATGCGAGAATGTTCAGTAATCATTATGTTCTAGAACATTCTTAAATAAAAGCTTTGTGTTCAGCCAAATTCTACTGAATGCATTAAAAATAAAAAAAAACTTGATGAAAGACCTCCCAGATATGTATAATATGTCACTGGGATTTTTCTTTCTTTGAATCCTTTTGGTTCTGGGTGTATCAGCACTTGCAGTAACACTCGTATAGCACCTCATCTTGAGGTTACTGCAGGAAAAACAGTGAGGCGATAATTGCATATTATCATAATTTTTCTGTATTCCCTGAAGATACATAAACCTTTGAGATATTTTATAATCAGCTTGTCTCAGCGACCCAATGTCTTTAAAAGCATTGTAGAAAAGCATTTCAAACTTTAGAACATCTTACCCTTGATCTTACACCAAAACCTGTCGACAAAATACACTACACTGAGGGTAAAAAACATTAAGAACACCTTCCTAATATTGAGTTGCCCCCCCCTCCTTGCCTTTGGAACAGCCTCAATTCGTCGGGGCATGTACTCTGCATGGTGTCAAAAGCGCTCCACAGGGATGCTGGCCCATGTTGACTCCAATGCCTGCCATAGACTGGATGTCCTTTGGGTGGTGGACCATTCTTGATACACACAGGGAACTCTTGAAACTGTTGAGTGTGAAAAACCCACCAGTGTTTCAGTTCTTGACACAAACTGGTGCACCTGGCACCTACTACCATACCCTGTTCAAAGGAACTTAAAAATGTTTTCTTGCCCATTCCCCCTCTGAGTGGCACACACACAATCCATGTCTCAATTCTCTCGAGGCTTAAAAATTCTTCTTTAACCAGTCTCCTCCCATTCATCGACACTGATTGAAGTGGAGTGGCATTATTAAGGGATCATAGCTTTCACCTGGTCAGTCTATGTCATGGAAAGAGCAGGTGTTCTTAATGTTTTGTATATTCAGTGTATATCACATTTATTACAGTGATGAAACATTTTTATTTCAATTTTGTGTCAAAACTAAAGAAAACATTTCTGTCGCTCCATTCATAGACACATCAATCATATTGTGTCCCTGAAATGGCTCAAATCTTACGTGAACAGCCTGAAACGTCATTAAACAAAGAAAGAGCCAGGCTTAACATCAGCAGAGAATCAGTGTTAAAGGCTTTGAGTTTTGGGTGTCTAAGGGAATTCCCTCTCCCCAACTGGGACCAGTCAACCAGACCAGTTCAACCGCTAGAGCTGTCTGGATGGATCAACAGACAGCCACCCATCCCCATGCAGTATATCTATGCCTCCACCTTCACCGGGAGAGAAAACCCACAACTGAACCAGGCGGGGCCGTGGCCCCGCAAGTGCTGCAGCAGCTCCACAACTTCCTCAGCTAATGGGAACTATTGATTTACTTGACACAATGGGAATTTATGAAGCCGCCTCTCAAGTGTGAGAAGAGTATCAAAGCCCACGGCTCAAAACAAACAGGCAGAGATTCAGCCTGACACAGTCCCAAGGAGAGGAGAGCATAGTGTTGTTCAGCCACAATTCCACAGCGAGGAGGAAAGGTTTGGTTCAGTTCACATTCTGGAGAGTAGTCTAAAGTCTACTGTACCACATAGACCAAGATACACCTTATATTTTGGCAAAGGATGGGGTAAGCTTTTGAGGCATTTAGAAGTTATATACTTCAAAAAAATCAATAGTTAATACCACAGATTGCACCTTTACCCACACAGACCCATACAAAGACACAAGAGAAAGGCCCAAAACATTTAGTGTAGCCTACAACCTTCCTAATAGTCTATGGAAATAATTCACTAGTTTCAAGTTTTATTACTCCTATGTACAGGATACACATGGTATACATTACACAGTCCAGAGAAATGCTTACTTGCAGGTTCCTTTTCATCAATGCAACAACAATAGTAAATAATAAAAGATAAGAATACAAACATAAAGTAAATGGCTCGGTAAAACAGAATAAACTTTTAGCACAAGTATAATACAGGAAGGCACAATTTATAGTCCAGTATTTACACGTATTTTGGGGAAGTGGGGATTAGGGGGCAGTGTTTCGCAGTAATAATAATAGTCTGTTGTAGTCAGGTGTGTGTGTGCGTGCGTGCGAGATTCCGTGTGTGTGTTAAGGTTCAGACAACTACAGCTATTCAGTAACTATTGTAAATTTAGAGCTCCCAATATTAGTTGACAATACATTCAATGGTGCTTGCATTCACAAAGGGAATAAAGTGGACAGTTTCATCCATGACATTTGGCTTGATTAAGTGAATATTTATTATCCAGATGGTCATTACCTTTTGGTGACAAACTATCATAATGGCATCCACTGTCTCTTTTGGGGTGTGATTGTGTACGCCTGTATCCTGATTCGGTGTGATTATGTATGCCTGTATCCTAAACAGACACACTCAGTCCTGTCAGCCTGAATCGTTATAATGTGTTTACAGAAAGCCTTTGATAACCAAACAATGTCATCCGCTGCTAGAGTAACAAGACATATATATGTATTTGACTCAAATGGTTCTAATTAGAAGATATGCATGAGTCACTGGCTACCTCCCAAATGGCACCCTATTTCCTATATAGTGCACTAGTTTTAATCAGAGCCATATACCATTTAGGAAATAGCAAGTCATTTGGGACTCAACCACCACCGTTATGGTTAAAAAATGATCTATTAATAACTGAAAGGCCTATGATCTAAAATGGGTTCTGAATGTTTATTATTTGGACGCAGTAATCAAAGGTTCAGAAGAATGTATGAATTAAGTGACACTGCACTTTAAGCCGGTGTTTTGAGGATAAATTGTCACGGGTGTTGTTAGGTCCGAGACGAAGTCCATTCGGAAGGTATTCAGACCCCTTGACTTTTTCCACATTTTTTACATTACAGCCTTATTCTAAAATGGATTTAAAAAATAAATAAAAATCCCTCATCAACCTACACACAATACACCATAATGAAAAGCAAAAACAGGTTTAAATAAATCTTTGCAAAAGTATGAAAAATAAAAAAGTATTAAGACCCTTTACTCAGTAATATATCCCATTTAGCAGACGCTTTTGTCCAAAGCGACTTACAAGTCGGCTGGGGCCACTACTTTTACATATGGGTGGCCCCAGCGGGAATAGAACCCACGACGCTTGGCGTTGCAAGCGCCATGCTCTACCGACTGAGCCACACAGGACCTGTGTTTCCAGTGATATCATCAACCAATTGGTAGGCAATCAATGATGTTGCTCTTGCTGCGGGCGATTCCCTGATCCACCTCTACGCAGACGACACCATTCTGTATACTTCCGGCCCGTCCTTGGACACTGTGCTATCTAACCTCCAAACGAGCTTCAATGCCATACAACACTCCTTCCGTGGCCTCCAACTGCTCTTAAACGCTAGTAAAACCAAATGCATGCTTTTCAACCGTTCGCTGCCTGCACATGCACGCCCGACTAGCATCACCACCCTGGATGATTCCGACCTAGAATATGTGGACATCTATAAGTACCTAGGTGTCTGGCTAGACTGTAAACTCTCCATCCAGACTCATATCAAACATCTCCAATCTAAAATCAAATCTAGAGTCGGCTTTCTATTTCGCAACAAACCTCATTTGGCCGCCTTTCCTTCCAGTTCTCTGCTGCCTGTGACTGGAACGAATTGCAAAAATCGCTGAAGTTGGAGACTTATCTTCCTCACCAACTTTAAACATCTGCTATCTGAGCAGCTAACCGATCGCTGCAGCTGTACATAGTCCATCGGTAAATAGCCCACCCAATTTACCTACCTCATCCCCATATTGTTTTTATTTATTTACTTTTCTGCTCTTTTGCACACCAGTATCTCTACCTGCACATGACCATTTGATCATTTATCACTCCAGTGTTAATCTGCTAAATTGTAATTATTTGCCTACCTCCTTATGCCTTTTGCACACAATGTATATAGACTCTTTTTTTCTACTGTGTTATTGACTTGTTTATTGTTTACTCTGTTCACACTGCTATGCTTTATCTTGGCCAGGTCGCAGTTGTAAATGAGAACTTGTTCTCAACTAACCTACCTGGTTAAATAAAGGTGAAAAAAAAGAAAAGAAAAACTTGACGCTTGGCATTCAGGCCAAAGGGTTCAATCTTGGTTTTCATCAGACCAAAGAATCTTGTTTCTCATGGTCTGAGAGTGCTTTAGGTACCTTTTGGCAAACTCCAAGTGGGTTGTCATGTGCTATTTACTGAGGAGTGGCTTCCGTCTGGCCACTCTCCCATAAAGGCCTAATTGGTGGAGTGCTGCAGAGATGGTTGTCCTTCTGGAAGGTTCTCCCATCTCCACAGAGGAGCTCTGTCAGAGTGACCATCAGGTTTTGGTCACCTCCCTGACCAAGGCCCTTCTCCCCTGATTGCTCAGTTTGGTGGGCGGTCAGCTGCAGTAAGTCTTGGTGGTTCCAAACTTCTTCCATTTAAAAATGATGGAGGCCACTGTTCTTGGGGACCTTTAATGCTGCAGAAATGTTTTGGTCCCTGTCCCCAGATCTGTGCCTTGACACAATCCTGCCTCGGAGCTCTAAGGACAATTCCTTCGACCTCATGGCTTGGTTTTTGCTCTGACATGCACTGTCAACTGTGGGACCATATATATTGACAGGTGTGCAGTTTCCAAATCATGTCCAATCAATTGTTCTGACCACAAGTGGACTCCAATCAAGATGTAGAACCATCTCAAGGATGATCAATAGAAACAGGATGCACCCAAGCTCAATTTCGAGTC
This sequence comes from Oncorhynchus masou masou, assembly GCF_036934945.1. Lineage (NCBI taxonomy): Eukaryota > Metazoa > Chordata > Actinopteri > Salmoniformes > Salmonidae > Oncorhynchus > Oncorhynchus masou. Next base: position 42,467,586 of record NC_088226.1, on the reverse strand, counting down.
TCATAGCAAAGGGTCTGAAAATGTATGTACATTTCTTTGTCATTATGGGGTATTGTGTATAGACTGAATAGGGGGGATTTTTTAAATGCAGTTTAGAAAAAGGCTGTAACGTAACAAAATGTGGAAAAAGTCAACGGGTCTGAATACTTTCCGAAAGCACTGTATGTCCTACACCAGCTTCGAGGGCATTATCACTTTTATACAAAGGGTTACCAACATATTCAAATACCAATTGACCCATTTTCATTACAAATGTTATTTTGATGAAATTATTCATACTATTTCATTCTTCCACAAGATATAGTCCTGACACAAATCTAGGATTGCTACCAAGCTAGCTGGTTGTTTGTTCTATCGGTGTGGTTGATTGAGAAGCGACCCAGTCGTTCGTTCTGAATGTTCCATTGGCATACTGGCTGGCAACGTTCTTATCCTTTGCTTGCTAGCTAGCCAACTAGCAAGCAAGCGATGTACTGGGATGTACACTACAGCCCAGTACATCACTGGGGCCAAGCCTCCTGCAATCCAGGACCTACAATACCAGTCAAAAGAAACGACAGAGCATCATTACTTTAAGACATGAAGGTCAATCAATACGGAAAATGTCAAGGACTTTGAATGTTTCTTCAAGTGCAGTCGCAAAAACCATCAAGCGCTATGATGAAACTGAGGATCGCCACAGAAAAGGAAGACCCAGAGTTACCTCTGCATTAGAGGATAAGTTCATTAGAGTTACTAGCCTCAGAAATTAAAGCCCAAATAAATGCTTCACAGAGTTCAAGTAACAGACACATCTCAACATCAACTGTTCAGAGGAGACTGAGTGAATCAAGCCTTTTTAATTTTTTTTTACCTTTATTTAACCAGGCAAGTCAGTTAAGAACAAATTCTTATTTTCAATGACGGCCTGGGAACAGTGGGTTAACTGCCTGTTCAGGGGCAGAACGACAGATTTGTACCTTGTCAGCTTGGGGGTTTGAACTCGCAACCTTCCTGTTACTAGTCCAACGCTCTAACCTCTAGGCTACCCTGCCGCCTTCATGATTGAAATTGCTGCAAAGAAACCACCAATAATAAGAAGAGACTTGCTTGGGCAAAGAAACATGATGGACATCAGACAGATGGAAATCAGTCCTTTGGTCTGATTAGTCCAAATTTGAGATTTTAAGTTCCAACTGCCATGTCCTTGTGAGACCCAGAGTAAGTGAACGGATGAGTGGTTCCCACTAAGAAGCATGGATTAGGAGTAGCGATTAGGAGTGGTTCCCACTGTGAATTATGGAGGAGGAGGAGGTGTGATGGTGCTTTGCTGGTGACACTGTCTGTGATGTATTTAGAATTCAAGGCACACTTAACCAGCATGGCTACCACAGCATTCTGCAGCAATACGCCATCTTTTTTTACAAAGAAGGAGATTGATGAAGTGATGCATCAGATGACCTGCCCTCCCCATCACCCGACCTCAACCCAATTGAGATGATTTGGGATGAGTGAGACTGCAGAGTGAAGGAAAAGCAATTAACAAGTGCTCAGCATATGTGGGAACTCCTTCAAGACTGTTGGAAAAGCATTCCAGGTGAAGCTGATTGAGAGGATGCCATGGGTGTGCAAAGCTGTCATCAAGGCAAAGGGTGGCATCTTTGAAGAATCCCAGAATTTGTTTAATACTGTTTTGGTTACTACATGATTCCATGTATTATTTCATAGTTTTGATGTCTTCACTATTATTCTACAATGTAGAAATGTACAATAAAGAAAAACCTTTGAATGAGTAGGTGTGTCCAAACTTTTGACTGTATATACCAGGCGGTGTCAGAGAAAGGCCCAAAAAATTATCAGTCACCCAAGTCATAGACTGTTCTCTCTGCTACCGCACGGCAAGCAGTACAGGAGCACTAAGTCCAGGTCCAAAAGGCTCCTTAACAGCTTCTACCCTTATGCCATAAGACTGCCGAACTATTAATCAAATGGCAACCTGGACTATATACTTTGACACACCCCCCCCTTTTATTTTTACACTGCTGCTAATCACTGTTTATTATCTAAGCTTAGTCACTTTACCCCTACCTACATGTAAAAATGACCTCAACTTACCTTTACCCCCACACATTGACTCTGTACCGGTACCCCCTGCTATTAGCCTCGTTATTTTATTGTGTTACTTTTTATTTTATTTTTTACTTTATTTAGTAAATATTTGCTTAACTCTATTTTCTTAAAAAGTGCATTGTTGGTTAAGGGCTTGTAAGTAACCTGCTGTGAGTAACCTTACAATATGCGCCGAACCTGCTGTGTTCGGTGCATATGACAAATCAAATTGGATTTGAACTATGGACAGAATAAAGTAGCAGCATTTGCATTTGTTTTAGCTGTTTTCTAGTGACATTTATTTGGATACATCCATAACAATGAGCTAATGAGGCGCAATTTCGCCTGCATAGGACACTGTTGTTCAGAGAGGAGCTAGCCAAAAACACAGCTAACACAATCACTTCAAACTGAAGCTGGAAAGACTACAAACCTGCTACACTTAATTTCATTTGACCTTTTTTCAATTGACCTTTTTTTTGTATATATGATACCAAAATGATACCAGCTGATTCATGATTTTGACTGGCTGAGAAACGCTGCCTGCCTGTCTGTCTTGTCCAGACTCCCAACACATTCATTACTATGGGACAGCTGAAGATTGAATTTGAATATTGAAACAATGTTGCAAATATCGGAGACAGACAGCAAGGTTTATACAAATCTCCGCTGTTGAAAATGAAATGTTAGTCTAAAAGAAATGTGAGATAATGTCTAGATACTTTTTATAAAGTTTATAAAGTGCCTGGCTGGGCTGATGAGACAGTAGATTGCGCAGTCAAATGGAACAGAGTAAATAGATATTTTAACATCATAGATTTAGCCGGTGGTAACTTGTGGAATAGACACCGGCTGGAATGCGGTTTTAACCAATCAGAATTCAGGATTAGACCCACCCGTTGTATAACAGAATAATAGAACATGCCTCGAGCTTTCTTTCTCTTCTATGGAAAAATAACAAAAACAGCTAGAAAGAAACCCTGATTACACACACAACGATGGCAATAGTGACGTAAAGTTGTAGCAATGTTCTCAAATTTGACTAGCCAGATACATGCTCTGAGAGCAAGCACCGAATTTCACTTACCAAAATAATAAAAGTCCGGTCAGTCCAAACCGAGTGGACACGTATTCTCTCAATGAGAGAACACTAAGAAGCATGACTAAAAAAACACACAACCCTCTCACCCCTCACCCCAAACCTTCCCATGCCCACTATCCAAAAAACAGACGAGAATAAATGAAACGGCTGTGATGGGTAGATTTACTGAGGAAAAAAAAGGTGTAGAGAGAACATTGGGAGTGATAAAAGAGGAGAGGGAGCGAGTGACAGTTGGGTTAAGACAGAAGTCATGTTCAATAGCAGGTAGCAACATCAAACGCTTGAGTTCACAGGGAACCTATGCAACCTTGTCTAGCAGGAGGATTTTCTGTTGTGTGGAGGAGATTATATCTGTTCAAACCGCTGACACGGCCTCATTTGCTGCCCGTAGTGTTAGAGGGGGGATTAAACGATATAAACTTTGAAGCTTTAAACAATACCTTTCAAAATTAAATGGATTAAGGGAGGGATGTCTGATGGGGATTTCCCTGGGCTTTGTTAGTTTTAAACTTCTCTCCTTTTTAAGGAGAAAGGAGGAGAAGGGGGAAAAAAAGAGGTATGAGGTTTCTCAGGCATTCATGTGACGGTTTTAATGAGTTCTCTCTCTCACGTTGAGGAGGAGGCCAGGGCCAGTGGCCACAGAGGAGCTGTTTCTGTGTATGTCCCAAATGGCACCCTATTCCCTACATAGTGCACTACTTTTGACCAGAGCCCCTATGGGTCCTGGTCAAAAGTAGTGCGCTATATAGGGAATAGGGTGCCATTCGGGACGCAAACACAGTGAACACTCTAGCAGACAGATGGCCTCATAAACATCATATCTGCTCTGTTTAGATACACGCACACCAATCCACCCAATACTGAGAGGAAAGGACTCACTAACCAAAGCATTGCCGCCAGACTCATCTACTTGGCTGGTTCTGGCAAGCTGTGCAGTGCTGTTCATGCCTGTTGAAAGTGGCACATTTCCATTTATTACTGTGTTTGTTGCCCCCTTCATGACAATATGCATGAGCTGTTCATTCACCTGTTTTGAATATGTGATGTACACTTAGATGTAGAGATTGCATTGGTAGCTATGCTACTTTTGTAAAAAAAAAAAAAAAAAAAAAATTGTAGTATGGATGTTGGCTTTTATTAAATGTGATGATTACCATATACTCTAGAGCTTACTATATATAAATAGTTTGGGGGTATATGCATGATACAGTTGCTATGATTATGATTGGGCATGCTCAGATTGCACCCTGTCATTTTTGGTTGAGATGGAATCCCCCAAAAATGTAGGCCAATCAAACTTTGTCGCTACCGCTTTGCTTTAGACAGACACGTGACCAATCACATGAAAGAGAAGTCAGTGTCAAACTTCTCTCCAAACGGAGGACAGGCTCCTCTCTCTCTCTGCCGAGTGAGCAGACATCAGTACGCTTAAATCTGGAGAAATGTCAAGCGTTGCACACATCAGGATGAAACACCTCTCATTACCTTTCTTTAAAAACATAATATGAATATCTGGCTCCGTAAGTCGTACAGAGTACATGGCAAGCATGGATCAGGCAGAACAGGGTATACCAAGGACCTCTCACTAGCTTGCTATAGTACAAAGCAACCCAAACTCAATTGATTTATCATTATCAATTAAACAGAACATTGTCCTGATTTAAAGTACTTTTGACTTTTAAATATGTGTGTTGTCCAATATATATTCTGCCGTTTTAAAATTCTTCCAGCAATGTGTGTGTTCTCCAGCTAAATAATGTGTAATCTATCAGGGCGTTAGAGTGTTGCTACATTGCTACTGTGTTGCAGCTGAGCTAAACTATATGGCTGACCAGAAGTGGGGATGTGGTTCTTAGTCCTAGCTAGGCCCATAACCAATAAGCAAATTCTCTGCAACATCTCACAACATTAATAACAACTGGGCCTGAACTGTTCCACTGGCTAGAAGGAAGGGATATGGCTTTCCCATTCCAAAGAAAGCAATAACATAATAAAATACACCTAGATATAGCCAGGGATACATAGTAAGCAAACAGAAACCTGTCTAATCAAACCAAATGGGTGGTCAGAGACACTGAGCAACTTGAACGCACTGACCCTGACATCACTGGGATTCCCTCTTGTCATTTCTCAAGGTCCACCTATCTAAGCTGTGCATACACACATACTGAAACACACAGACACACACCTACACATCACCCTCACACTCACATACCACCCCCCCACACACACACACCGAGAGACAAACACACAAACGTAACATGAATATTCAGTCATGGTTGTCAATTGCACCTTTCTTGCGTGGATCAAGGAGTGGCCTTGCACCAGGGGTCCTATACCAGGACCAGTCATTAACATGGGACTGCCACTCCATCAGCCCAGCCTCCAAATAAATCAAAGGGTCGGCCGGGGAAGAAAAGAGGCTAATATTTCCTCAATAACCCCAGAGAGGCTCCATGGAGAGATGCAAATTGCCTCCCAGGAGACCCAAGGGGGATGTGGAGGAGAAGGGAAGCTGGCTGGGAGGCACCGCACTGGGGAAGCTAATGAGTATAATGGTAAATGTATACAAGGAGAGGTGGAGGAGAGTAGAAGAAAGCCCTCTCTATTCATACCAATTAATATAATCTTATCAATGGAGGTACACCGTGGAGAGGTGGGGAGGGCTGGCATATATGGTCTAACCCTTAGCCACTGATCACAGGCGAGGGTTCAACACAGACACACTCCCCATATCCACCTCCTGAGCATGTGTATTATTCAACACAGCCTGTCAGGCCTGGGGGGGGGAGGGGGTTAAGGAGATTTCTCTTTTTAACTCCCCTCTCCTCTCCAGATCAAAACAAATCAGATCAAATCAAAGAGGTTCACAAATGTTCCTTTTTTTTTAGGAGTGAATGATCCCCCATTGTTCTGAGATCTTATCTTTTATATTACGGGATGTGGCAACGTTACAACTGTACTAAATACCACTGTAAGTGGTCTTCTTAAACCTGTAATCTGTGCTTTTGAATGTAGATGAATGAATTATATACAGGGGTTTATGGCATCTATTGCTAATACGTGGTATGACGATATAACTTCATGTATTATTATGCTGCTTTAAGAGTGATTGCATCAGTGTGTACACATGCAGAAAAAAACATCCACAGAATAAGGATTTTGTGAAAAATTATTTGATCTTCCATTCCTTTTATTTATTTATTTCATTCGTTTGTTTGTTATTTTCTTCTCACTAACTTTCTCTTTTATTAACCGAAGCCGCGGGATTCATTTCAAGTTGACTTTTCAAAGACTCCCACTCTGCTGTTCCCCAGGCAGTGTTTTCACCAACAGCATTAGGTTTACACACAATGCACACCTGATCTTGAAGCCCTCAACACATTTTCAACTCTGACGACTCAGCTTATTAGTTTATTACCGTTAAATCACTATCAAAGACAAACATGAGTGAGTCTTTCGAAACTGTAACATAGAGCTTGTTCAAAATATTTCCCTCTCTTAACAATTCAGTTTATTACTATCAATCATTCATGTCAACCCAGTTGAACATGCATATCTGTAAGACACACACCCTTCATCAGTTTCTGTTTACATACTACATGTCTTTTCAGATCTATGCATCTTTAATTCAATAGAGCAGGCTATAAGCAATAAAGCAGAGATTTACCAAACTGTCAATTACCTCAAGTCATCAGATAACTGAGTACTGGTATTAACATTAATCAATGACTGTTGTACTCACATGGGCGCACTAGACAGATTTGTATCGTGAGAGGTATATCACCGTAACCTGATCACATGTATGTGAACCTCTTCCAATACCAACCGAGACCAACAGATGGCTCTGCTGCAACCTTCCTGTCCTGTACAACACCGGTGGACTGGACACAGCACTTCACCTGGCAGAGACTCCACACACTATGAAACACTAGAAGACTGAACTGTGAGTCAGCAAGGTACTGTGTACTTCATTCTATATAAGTGATAAAGAATAACTGTACCAATGGAGGAAAACAACATCTATTTTTACTCCTATCTTCATACTATCACATATTAAGTCCAAAGATCTGAGTAGGATGCTGTCATTTACCAGATAACAGTCCTTCAATGCAATTTTATTAGAATGTATAATAGAACCTCCCTGCATTCAGAATAATGAGGTTTCCAGCAGTTTAGTACAGCAGCATTAGCATGGACAGCTGACTGTGTGGACGTCTTACCCCTCTTAAGAAGTGAATACTCAAATCAGAACAGGACTTAGTTTAAGGGAGCATTTGCACTGTCCTAAAAAGGACAAAAAAATCCTTCAAAAACATAAAATGAAATAAAGTCCCTGATCTATCCTTCTGAAGGTCATTTATAAATATAGATGAGCAGAACGTGTCCAGAAGGAGCTGATTGGATGAGGATTTGTCTCCCTGAGATGGTTGAGAGGAGAGAAAGGAAGGTTAATCACGATGAAACTACCCATAGGTATAATGGTAGATTTAGAATGCCATACTTCATTCACTGTACCCATATAAACCTTAGCATCAGCATAATTGTAGCTAACCTGTGTACCCCTACACTCAAATCTCTAAAATATCACATCAAACTAAAGAATAAATGGTCAATTTAATGAGGATGACCACAACCTTGATAGATATCACAGAACGGTCCAGCTGCCTTGTTACTAATGTAGTGGCAAACTTCTGACTTCATCCTTTCAATCAATACAGACAGAGGATTTACATTTTTGGTTAATTGGCGCTCAATGAGTGAATAGCTTCTACATCAATAGAATATTCTTGCGGCCTTGGTCGGATCGATCCTGGAATCTGCCCAAGCATTTACAAACATGTATTTTCCAACTTGGCCTTCTTGTCTGTGGTCTAGCATGTGGTTACGTTTGGATTACATTTTGTGGTCACATCATTTTGTGGATTACATTATTGCTACAGAATGGAAATACGAATGATTGAAAAATCACTAAATGTACCTGTAAATATTATGTGCATTCAACATACTGAAGAGGTATCTATTTCAGTCATAAGTAAAACATTGTATACAGTTAACATCTTAGAAAGAGTTTAATTTAGTATGGAAAACAAGGAAGTGTCCATCAGTTTTCTCTGAAATATTGAGAAGGAACAAAATGGATCGTCTTGTAAGGACTGCCTTCACTGTTGTCAAACAAATACCTGTCTTACAATGATAGACTGCAATGACAAATCAAAAATAGTAATGAATCACTTATTATTAGGTGCTTTCTATAATGCTTGCTTATGCTGTGGGCCATTGTTCATCGAGGCTTGTGATTCAACTCCTCTGAATAAGGGGTCCAAGCATTAGTGATCATAGTGTGCCCCTTAGTGGTGGGAACGCTCTGTAACCTGACAGAGCTGTTGGAGGACAACAGCCCGAGAGGCTGGATTTGTAGAAACACTTCAACAGGCCTGTGTTACTGGAGTGGCCAGTGAGGTTAGGGGTCAAAACCCCAGCAGACCTGCTAGGGGCCAGGGCCCTCTCTCTACACATGATGCACTATATAGTCCCTGTGGGGGACCAACAGGGAACATTGTGAATGTTATGAGTAGATCACATTACCTGGGATATAGATCAAACATACCATAAAATAAAATATAATATTCATTTCAATATTACTAGATCACACACAGAGCCTTCAGAAAGTATTCATACCCCTTGACCTATTCCACGTTGTGTTGCGATACAGCCTGAATTTAAAATGGATGAACCTTTTACTGCAGCGTTCTAAATCAGAGTATTTATTGTTAGTCTTTAACAAATCTATTTTGAAACAAAAGTATACACCTCACACATATGGTTATGGGCTTAAAAAAAGAAGACACCTGTACCATGTCAGATATAGAGATGAAATGTATTCAATTTTGAGTTTGCATCCCAATATTACACTTTATATACATTACAGAAGACTGATATATAACAAACTTAAATAATGATTACTAATTTGGAACTTCTGAAAAATATTTTTAACATTCCACCAGTAGAGGGCAATTTGGTCATTTGACTCCAGGAAATGGATATATAGATTTTTTTCTCACCCATTTATAAACAATACCACAATGACAAAGTGAGAAAACATGTTTTTAGAAATCTTTGCAAATTGATTGAAACTGAAATACCTCATTTACATAAGTATTCACATGCTGAGTCAATACATGTTAGAATCACTTTTGGCAGTGATCAAAGCTGTGAGTCTTTATGGGTAAGTCTCTAAGAGCTTTGCACACCTATTGTACAATATTTGCCCATTACTGTTTTCAAAATTCTGAAGTTCCGTCAAATTGGCTGTTGATCATTGCTAGACAACCATTTTCAGGTTTTGCCATAGATTTTCAAGACGATTTTAGTCAAAACTGTAACTAGCCCACTCCGGAACATTTAATGTCATCTTGGTAAGCAACTCCAGTGTATATTTGGCCTTGTGTTCTCGGTTATTGTCCTGCTTAAAGGTGAATTTGTCTCCCAGTGTCTGTTGGAAAGCAGACTGAACCAGGTTTTCCTTCGGGATTTTGCCTGTGCTTAGCTCTATTCCATTTATTTTTATCCTAAAAAAAACTCCCTACTTCATGCCAATGACAAGCATACCCATAACATAATGCAGGCACCACCATACTTGATGTGTTGTGTTGGATTTGCCACAAACATAACACTTTGTATTCAGGAAATAAAGTGAATTTCTTTGCCAAATGTTTTGCAGTTTTACTTAGGTGCCTTATTGCAGACATGACACGTTTTGGAATATTTTTTATTCTGTACCCGCTTCCTTCTTTTCACTCTCTCATTTAGGTTAGTATTGTGGAGTAACTACAATGTTGTTGATCCATCCTCAGTTTACTCCTATCACAGCCATTAAACTTTGTAACTGTTTTAAATCCCTGAGTGGTTCCCTTCCGCTCTGGCAACTGAGTTAGGAAGGACACCTGTATCTTTATAGTGACTGGGTGTATTGGTACACCATCCAAAGTGTAATTAATAACAGCACCATGCTCAGAGGGATATTCAATGTCTGCTTTTTGTTTTTTGTCATTGGAAAACCTCCCTGGTCTTTGTGGTTGAATCTGTGTTTGATATTCACTGCCCGACTGAGGGACCTTACAGATAATTGTATTTGTGTGTTACAGAGATGAGGTAGTCATTCAACAATCATGTTAAACACTATTATTGCACACAGTGAGTCCACGCAACTTATTGTGTGACTTTTTAAGCACATTTTTACTCCTGAATTTATTAAGGCTTGCAATAGACTCGAGACATTGGGACATTTCATTTTTTATTAGTTTGTAAACATTTCTGAAAACATAATTCCACTTTGACATTATGGGGTATTATTTTGTGTAGGCCAGTTTTTCTTCAATTTAATAAATGTTAAATTCAGGCTGTAATAAATCTAATAACACCCAGCTATATTATAAGAACTGTTCATACATCTGAGCTACAGCTTCAGGTATTATGGCAGTATGTTTGGAGAGATAGAACTGTGCCTCATAATTATCACATCTCGACAAAACGCATTCACATTATTGTGTGTTCAAATCCCTTTCCTTCATATAAATATTATCAATCATGCATAACTTGTTCAATTTTTTTAAATTGAATATAATAGCTACATTTATACAGGTATGCAAAGTTATGGTTAATACTTAGTTCAGCACAAAATACAATCGTATACAGTACCAGTCAAAAGTCTGACCACAACAACTCATTCAAGGGTTTTTCTTTATTTGTACTATTTTCTACATTGTAGAATAATACCGAAGACATCAAAACAATGAAATAACACATATGGAATCATGTAGTAACCAAAAAAGTGTTAAACAAATCAAAATATTTGAGATTCTTCAAAGTAGCCACCCTTTGCCTTGATGACAGATTTGCACACTTGGCATCAACCAGCTTCACCTGGAATACTTTTCCAACAGTCTTGAAGGAGTTCCCACATATGCTGAGCACATGTTGGCTGCTTTTCCCAACTCACACCAACCCATCTCAATTGGGTTGAGATCGGGTGATTGTGGAGGCCAGGTCATCTGATGTAGCATTCCATCACTTACACAGCCTGGGGGTGTGTTGGCTCATTGTCCTGTTGAAAAACAAATGATAGTCCCACTATGCGCAAACCAGATAGGATGGCGTATTGCTGCAGAATGCTGGGGTAGCCATGCTGGTTAAGTGTGCCTTGAATTCTAAATAAATCACAGACAGTGTCACCAGCAAAGTACCCCCACACCATCACACCTCCTCCTCCATGCTTCACAGTGGGAACCACACACGCGTCATCCGTTCACCTACTCTGCGTCTCGCAAAGACACAGCGGTTGGAACCAAACATCTCCAATTTGGAGACCAAAGGATAGATTTCCACTGGTCTAATGTCTATTGCTCGTGTTTCTTGGACCAAGCCAATCTCTTCTTCTTATTGGTGTCCTTTAGTAATGGTTTCTTTGCAGAAATTCGACCATGAAAGAAAGCCTAATTTACGCAATCCCCTCTGAACAGTTGATTTTGAGATGTGTCTGTTACTTGAACTCCGTGAAGCATTTATTGGAGCTGCAATTTCTGAGGCTGGTAACTCTAATGAATGTATCCTCTGCAACAGGCAGTCCTCATGAGAGCCAGTTTCATCACAGCACTTGATGGTTTTTGAGACTGCACTTGAAGAAACTTTCACAGTTTTTGACATTTTCCCGGATTGACTGACCATGTCTTAAAGTAATGATGGACTGTCATTTCTCTTTGCTTATTTGAGCTGTTCTTGCCATAATATGTACTTGGTCTTTTACCAAAACGGCTATCTTCTGTATACCAACCCTACCTTGTCACATCACAACTGACTGACTGAAATGCATTAAGAAGGAAATAAATTCCACAATTAACTTTTACCAAAGAGCAATGTTAATTGAAATGCACATTCCAGGTGACTACCTCATGAAGCTGGTTGAGAGAATGCCAAGAGGGGGCAAAGCTGTCATCAAGGCAAAGGGTAGTAATTGAAGAATCTCAAATATAAAATACATTTTCATTTGTTTAACACTATTTTGGTTACTACATGATTCTATATTTGTTATTTCAAAGTTTTGATGTCTTCAGTATTATTCTAAAATGTAGAAAAGAGTAAAAATAAAGAAAAACCCCTGGAATAGGTAGGTGTGTCCAAACTTTTGACTGGTACTGTAAATTTTACTAATGGGCAATTCCATGCCAGCAGGAGCGGAAAATATTTATGATATCTCAGATTGTTGAGGCAATTCTCACATTGAAAATTCATTGGGAGGAAGTATGATTGACATGCTATTTACATTAGTATCACAATCCATTTTATAGAAAATTATGATGACAATCATGGACGGTAGATAGCCTAGCGGTTAAAGAGGCCAGCCAGAAATCGGAGGGTTGCAAGTGAGCTGGCAAACAAAGGGTTGCTAAAAGCAAATACTAGATTCCAGTGCCTGATGCTGTGCCCTTGATCAAGGACCTGAACCCCCCCCCCCCCCCCCCACAACAACAACTCCCCGGGCACCCAGTGTGCCAGCACCACTCCAAAAACCTGTATATGTATGTGTCATTCAGAGAGGTTAAGAGCGGAAGTCAAATTGTGATTGGACATTGTGTGCAATTGATTAACAAAAGTTAGTTTGATGTTCATCATGATGAAAGTGTCCATTTTAGGCCCTTTTTAGACCTATACATGCCTCCTGTGGTACCTTATGATCCGTTGATGACACAAACAACATCGTGTTGTCGTTATAGTCATTATAGTGTGCTCTCAGTGGTGTCATGCACCTATTAATTTAGAAGGGGTATGAAGTACATTAGGATGGAAGGGGGTGGTGTGCCCCCTTCTGGAAGTTGGAGAATTTTGCATTGTTCAAACACCTGAAACAGCTTTTTCCTGAAATATAAACCCATAATCATTATCCCTAATTCTATATACAAAAATATGTATATTTTTCTGCATAGGTAATCTTAGTTAAGATAATTAAACAAGCTACTCTAACTTGATTTATAATCTGAAATGGCTTGGTAGCTAGTGATGAGGTTGGAAGATATGGAACCTATCTAGCTGGCTAGCTAAAGTCAATTTCATAAGAATTGATTGGTGGCTAGTATTACAGAGAAACAATCCACGCATGTTTTAATTATTCATCAAGAAAGAATCAATAGGCTACACAGCTTGATCAAATTAATTTACGAACTTACCTCTGGCAGCTAAAATACATTATTGGCAGCTCAAATCAAATGCTGTGTAAGTCACTCTACGCTGTGTGTGTTCTCTTTCACCACCGACAATACTGCACACACTAGAGTAGCCTTGTCCAGTCAGTGTTCCAGGGGGCATGTGCCTGTGTGCCCAATGTGGGCATGATGCCACTGTCTGCTCTAACATGTGGAGTATGTCTAGATTCTGAAATACACATTTTCACATGAATTTATTCAACATTAAAAATATTAACATGAATAAGTTAAACCAGCCCTTTTAGATTGTGTTCATTTTATGACATATTGCTTGGAACAATAAAAAAAGTAAAATAAAATAGTAAATAAAATAAAATAGTAAAAATAAATGTAAAAAATTCTGGGTCACTGTAAAGTCCATGGAGAATAAGAGCACCTCCTCCCAGCTGCCCACTGCACTGAGGCTGGGAAACACTGTCACCACCGATAAATCCAATATAATTGAGAATTTCAATAAGCATTTTTCTACAGCTGTCCATGCTTTCCACCTGGCTACCCCTACTCCGATCAACAGCCCTCCCCCCACAGCAACTCACCCAAGCCTCCCCCATTTCTCCTTCACCCAAATCCAGATAGCTGATGTTCTGAAAGAGCTGCAAAATCTGGACCCCTACAAATCAGCCAGGCAAGACAATCTGGTCCCTCTCTTTCTAAAATGATCTGCCGAAATTGTTGCAACCCCAATTACAAGCCTGTTCAACCGCTCTTTCGTATCGTCTGAGATTCCCATAGATTGGAAAGCAGCCGCGGTCATCCCCCTCTTCAAAGGGGGAGACACTCTAGACGCAAACTGCTACAGACCTATCTATCCTACCCTGACTTTCTAAGGTCTTCGAAAAGCCAAGTTAACCAACTGATTACCGACCATTTCTAATCCCATTGTACCTTCTCCGCTATGCAATCTGGTTTCAGAGCTGGTCATGGGTGCACCTCAGCCACGCCCAAGGTCCTAAACGATATCATAACCGCAATCGATAAGGGACATTACTGTGCAGCCGTATTCATCGACTCTGTCAATCACAACATTCTTATTGGCAGACTCAACAGCCTTGGTTTCTCAAATGATTGCCTTGCCTGGTTTACCAACTACTTCTCTGATAGAGTTCAGTATGTCAAATCGGAGGGCCTATTGTCCGGACCTCTGGTAGTCTCTATGGGGGTGCCACAGGGTTCAATTCTCGGGCTGACTCTCTTCTCTGTATACATCAATGATGTCGCTCTTGCTGCTGGTGATTCTTTGATCCACCTCTACGCAGACGACACCATTCTGTATACCTCTGGCCCTTCTTTGGACACAGTGTTAACTAACCTCCAGGCGAGCTTCAATGCCATACAACTTTCCTTCCGTGGCCTCCAACTTCTCTAAAATGCAAGTAAAACTAAATGCATGCTCTTCAACCGATCGCTGCCCGCACCTGCCCGACCGTCCAGCATCACTACTCTGGACGGTTCTGACTTAGAATATGTGGACAACTACAAATACCTAGGTATCTGGTTAGACTGTAAACCCTCCTTCCAGACTCACATTAACCATCTCCATTCCAAAATTAAATATAGAATCGGCTTCCTATTTCGCAACAAAGCATCCTTCACTCATGCTGCCAAACATACCCTCGTAAAACTGCCCATCCTACCGATCCTCGACTTTGCCGATGTCATTTACAAAATAGCCTCCAACACTCTACTCAACAAATTGGATGCAGCCTATCACAGTGCCATCCGTTTTGCCACCAAAACCCCATATACTACCCACCACTGCGACCTGTATGCTTTTGTTGGCTGGCCCTCGCTTCATACTCGTCGCCAAACCCACTGGCTCCAGGTCATCTACAAGTCTCTGTTAGGTAAAGCCCCACCTTATCTCAGCTCACTGGTCACCATAGCAGCTCCAGCAGGTATATCTCACTGGTCACCCCCAAAGCCAATTCTTCCTTTGGCCGCCTCTCCTTCCAGTTGTCTGCTGCCAATGACTGGAGTGAATTGCAAAAATCACTAAAGCTGGAGACTCTTATCTCCCTCACAAGCTTTAAGCACCAGCTGTCAGAGCAGCTCACAGATCACTGCACCTGTACATAGTCCATCTGTAAATAGCCCATCCAACTACCTCATCCCCATACTGTATTTATTTATTTATCTTGCTCCTTTGCACCCCAGTATCTCTACTTGCACATTCATCTTCTGCACATTCTACCATTCCAGTGTTTAATTGCTATATTGTAATTACTTCTCCACCATGGCCTATTTATTGCCTTACCTCCCTTATCCTACCTCATTTCCACATGCTGTATATAGACTTTCTCTACTGTATTATTGATTGTATGTTTGTTTATTCCATGTGTAACTCTGTGTTGTTGTATGTGGCGAACTGCTTTGCATTTTCTTGACCAGGTGGCAGTTGCAAATGAGAACTTGTTCTCAACTAGCCTACCTGGTTAAATAAAGGTGAAATATATATATACATTTTTAAATAGTCTACAAGTACATACAATTTCCAGAGTGGGCTCTCTTCTAATTCTGAAGTTCTGACGATACATTTTATGAGCACCAACAACACAGTGAATGGTAAAAGGATTCAAAGGGAACTCGTTCTACTGGTGATTTTCTGAACGTGCAATCCTAAAGGATGGCTGTGATTGGTTAAATGACCTATAATGTACATTTCTATGTATACAATGGGTCATTTAGTTATAAGTACCACTGAGCCCACTCTGGAAATGTTATGTATTTAAATAGTATATTGTTGAAAACAATGTGTAAAAATAAGCTAAATCAAAAAAAGGTTGTTCTGATCTATTCATATTTGTAATTCTTTTATTTTACCTTTATTTAACTAGGCAAGTCACTTAAGAACAAATTCTTATTTTCAATGACGGCCTAGGAACAGTGGGTTAACTGCCTGTTCAGGGGCAGAACAACAGATTTGTACCTTGTCAGCAAGGTATTTCAGAATCCACATGCTATAGCACACTGTAGCACACTTTAAGGAGTATATTGACTGTCACACATGTCCTTGTGATTGTCTCCCCCCCCAGGTGTCACTTATTTTCCCTGGTGTATTTATCCCTGTGTTGCCTGTCTCTCTGTGCCAGTTCGTCTTGTATTTCTTTGCCCTTGCCTGTTTTATGGACTCCGTACACGCCTGTCTGACCATTCTGCCTGCCCTGACCCCGAGCCTGCCTGTACCTCTGTACCTCCTGGACTCTGAACTGGTTTTTAGCTTTTGCCTGTCCACGACCATTCCCTTGCCTACCCCTTTTGGAGTGATTAATAAATATCAAAGACTCAAACCGTCTGCATCTGGGTCTCGCCTTGTGTCCTTATAATTGACACCAAGATGTTGTCTGTATCATATACGGTTCACGGATCATAAGATCTTACAGGAGGCATGTATAGGTCTAAAACGGCCCCTTTCATCAAGACTTTCTCAAAAATGGTTTGTGATACAAATGTAAAAAGCATTGTGGAATACCCTAATGCTTATGGTTTACTAATAGATGATTCCAAAGCAGTCATTACTTACCAGTCTATTACAAACCATTGGTTCCACCCTACGGTCTTCTGAAAACCCACCTGTAATAAAGAAATAAACATTTTCTTGATATATTCATACACTAATGTAACACAGTATCATAACTTGCATGATAAAGGTGATACAGAAGTGTTCCCTCAATGGCAGTGTTGGCTACTTAAGTAGCTTCAACAGGACATTTACAAGATTCAATGGTTTGTACTAAGAAAATATTGTCAATGTGTGCCACATCATTCAATCCTTCTGCCCTTATTTCCTTTTGCCACTAATAGTTTCTTTCTATATGTAATGTTCTTAGTACTATATCCTTCCTAAAGAGTACTCAAATCTTATCTCTCTGCAGCTGCTAAATCAGGGCAGTGTACTCCCATTAAAGTAGTCCCTGGCCTCTTCATTTATAGCAGTATGAGTGCCTACAGACTCAGAATGTGTTCCAAATGGCACCCTATTCCCTATATAGTGCACTACTTTTGACCATAACCCTATGGGCCCTGGCTAAGAGTAGTGCACTATATAGGGAATAGCATGCCAATTGTGATGCCGCCTCTGTAAACATGACTGTTTTGCTATGCCGTGCATTCTGGGAATTCTGGCGGCTTGGTTAAAATATTTGACCTTGTTAAGTAACATAAAATCAATTTGCGGTTAACTTGCCTAGTCAATCTGATTTATTGAGTCAAACTGTGAAATCAGTTTACAAGGAATTTGCGGTGTGTGTCTTAAGCCAGAATGTAGATCAAGTTTCATATAAAGTAAATATAATTTGATTTATGTCATAATCATAGCTTATTCTAATATATTATAAATGCTTTGGCATTTGCATGTATTTCAGGTATAGTGTAATTGGGGTACGTTACTCCCATACCTACCAACTGAAAGGTGTTCTTAATGTGGGCCTAATTCATTATATCCTAGCAGTTGCTGTGGCAGATGCCCTTCAAAGTGCAAAGATGTCAGTGTCCTTAAAGTAGGCAACTGCAGGAATCTGTTTCTAGAAAATATGTGTCAATAAACAATGGTTTAGAAAACAGCAGGGCATTCAGAGACATACTCCTCATATAACGCATATCAGATATTGGAATGTAATGGACACAGTGGAGCAAAGTGACATGTATAGAACTACATGCAAATAGGACTTGATTTGTATGATATTCTATCATTAGTATTCAATGAGTGTAGGCTATTACATGACAGCAGAACAAAATAATGTTTTAGACTAGAATAGAACTTTAAGGTGGAACTGACAGCGTTTTCACTACTCTGCAGGTATGAAACAAACAGTCATAATATTAGTCCAAGATATCAAATCCCCAGTTTATGCTATAAAATCAACTTCATAAGAGGTTTTAAAAATAGGTTCTATTTGACAAAAAAATCCATGATGTACAGTAAGACATTGTTGGCTGAATAAATGGATGCAGTTCAATGCATGATTAATATAAGTAGTCCAACAAATATTGCTATCAGGTTGTAAATCACAGTTGGCCTGGTACTTTGTTTGCTGCCTCCACCCATTCGGGACACAATGTAACTACGGCTGGGAATGTCAATTACAATCAAACTAGTAAGGGCAATGATCACAAGTCAGTCATAATGTGGCTCATAGCCTACTGTATCTGTTTATTTAACAAGTTAAAAACACGGAGCCTAACGTTAGCTAACTAGCTAGCTGCTGGGAGGATGTCATGTCATTTGAGGAGTGGATGAGTGAGAGACTTATTCCCTCATATAGTTTCAGTGGCTACAGCTAGAGATACAGGTGTCATTTGGTTAGCTGGCAAGAAATTTGAATCGCTATGCTGAGCTAGCTATGCTGAACTTGAACGACTGTTATCCAGTTAGTATATCTCTTGCGTTCGTAAATTCACTCTGGCTATCTACTCTGATTTCAAAGCACTCTCGTCTTGAGTGTGCCAGAGCGCAGAATAACTGCTGAATTTATGAACGCTCAACACCCGCTGAATATGACCTGTAAACGTCGGCAAAAAAAGTTATTACATTTTTCCGTGCAGCACAGTTAGTCACTAACGCTCTAGATAACATGTAAACGGTCTAACCAGCTCTGCTAGGGTGAGTAAAATGGTCAAGAGTGAGGTGTTCTCTCACTTGTGTCTGGAAGTCGCAAGCAAGCTAACCACCTTTAGCCAGTTAGCTTGGGTGATTGACTGCCGTTGTGAGGAACACTCCGATCAACCCTACACCTCGGGCCTGAGCATCCAGTGTCAATAGTGCAGTGTGCGCTCGGAGAGCGAAACGCTCTCAATTTACCAGCAGACAATCTGACAATGCTCTGAATTTACGAACACAGAGCCCACTCTAACACCCTGGAGGCAATTTACGAGCACACCCTTAGTTGTCAATCAAATGTATTTGGTATCGATCAAATGGGCATGCAGGCAAATTCCCATTCAGTTGTCAAAACGTGCGTTAGGATAAGCATGCATTGGCAGGCAAGCTACAGAAAAACACCATTCCCGATTGTTTATAAGTGCAATTTTGACGGCCAACTAGCTGAAAAGGTTTCAGAGGGTTCATCCAATGTTCCCTCGTTAGAGTTTAGCTCATCTCACTCTTGTTAGTATTAGTTGTTGATCTTGTTGTTATTGATGAGCATAACTGAGGGAAAGCAAGCCTACCTTTTCATGGTTGTTTGATCAATACGTTTCCAAATATGAGAAGACGCTAGTGCTACATATTTGCAGAAATCCATTCTGGTTCATGTTGTGGCTTTTGGCGAATGCATTCTAATGATCTAAAGTTATGCTGTTGCAACTGTCTGTAAAAAAACACAGTCCAGTTCAAAGTAAATTATGGCAGGCCAGTATGGCAAATGGCTTATTTGCATAAAGGCCTCATGTAGCTCTGATTGGCTATGGCTCACTGGTCAGGGTAGACTCTGGTACTGGACAAGACAGGTGTTTTTATTAGGTTTTATTTACGGCAGTGTCTATTAATTGTCCAAATGCACAGCCGCTTTCCCACTCTATATTGCTATAGAATTTTCACAAATGCCTTTACTTCATTCCCAAACATTTTATGAATTTATGGAAATGTGAAAATGGCTACATTCCTACAGAGTAGGCCACAGAAACAAGAAAGAATATATTTAGTAAAAGAAACTAAACACTTTTGGAATGGTGCTCAACTACTGTAGCGGGCGGCAGGTAACCTAGTGGTTAGAGCGTTGGGTCAGTAACCGAAGAATTGATGGATTAAATCCCCGAGTTGACGAGGTAATAATCTGTCGTTCTGCCCCTGAACAAGGCAGTTAACCCACTGTTCCCCGGTAGGCCGTCATTGTAAATAAGAATCTGTTGTTAATAAAGGTTAAATTTAAAAAACTTTTGAAAAACAAACAATACAGTCAGTACTTAAACAATGGAGTGCATACATTTGTGAATGGCAGTCAAATCCACCAGATACGGTCGATTATGAATGTCGAGCCCAGTGTCTTGCGTTAAATCATCTCTATGCCAATATGGTGCCAGTGTGTCCCCGCTATGTTCCCTGCCCAATAAAACCAAGAGCTACCACGAACCTATCAACATGACAACACCCGATACGTCAATATACTAATCAATTGCCTATAGACGTGTTTATAGAAGCATGAAACCTACCTTCCCAATGCAGAAAACAATAATAATTGGAACGTTTGTCATTACACTTGACATTACGTTTTTCGTCCTCCATCCACTACACTGTCGCCATTTTGCTTAAAATTCTGCAGGTTAAACTATAATCTGAGAGGTATTTTCGCAGCGGATAATTTTTTTAAATGTCAGTTGAAGAGCACAGCGCATGGGACTTCTCTCTCGTTGATTCTGCAAAATGCCATGAACATAATGTCATAGAATCTGTATTTTATTCCACTCCTGCTCAATTTAATTGTGGCAATGATCTCAACAAAACGAACCTTCCCCTATTCAAAATATGGATCATCCCAGAACCAGATCACTGTAGAAAAATCGTTGGGTTAAATTGAGCTTGGAAGATGGTCAAACTGTGGGGTGTAGTAGAGTGATACAGTTAACCAACACACACCGTCAAATATTATCATAACACAGTAGAACATTACATTGTAGCCTGACACCATCAAATGTTACATATTACTGTACATAGATTTCACTCAACATTGTATTGGACAGGTAGCCTCTTACAAATCCTCCTGATCTCGCGAGTTTACATTCTATTTGGAAAGAATGTAAGCTTACGTTCTGTTGTGGGCACGAACTATCTTGATCTCGCGATGGTTCGTACGAGGCTTTTGGACAGGTGGGAGTGGGGGGAAAGGACATAATAGCGAAGGGACATTAAGACATTACGTAATCGTTTGAACACTACCCACAAGAGGTTTCTTTCTTTTTTTATTGCAGCTGTCTTGTGGCTAGAATTGGGATCATGCACACTGATGGAGATTTCCAGTCTTTTCGGTGAACCACATCATTTGGCTCCGTTCACGTAAAAGAACCACATCATTTGGCTCCGTTCACGTAAAAGAACCGCATAATTTGCAGCAGTGTAAAGTACTGTAATCACTATCAGTAATACTTAAGTATTTTGGGGGGATATATGTACTTTACTTTACTATTTATATTTTTGACAACTGTTACTTTTACTTCACTACATTCCTAAATAAAATAATTTACTTTTTACTCAATACATTTTCCCTGACACCCGAAAGTATTTGTTACATTTTGAATTGCTTAGCAGGACAGGAAATTTGTAAAATTCACACACTTATCAAGAGAGCATCACAGGTCATCCCTACTGACTCTGATCAGGCGGACTCACTAAACACACATGCTTCGTTTGTAAATTATGTCTAGTGTTGAAGTGTGCCTCTGGCTATTAGTACATAAATAAAACAAGAAAATGGTGCCTTCAGGTTTGCTTAATATACTTAAGTATATTTCAGCAATTATATTTACTTTTGATACTTGAGTATATTTAAAACCAAATACTTTTAGACTTTTACTCAAGTAGTATTTTATGGGGTGGCTTTCACTTTTACTTGAGTGATTTTCTATTAAAGGTATCTTTACTTTTACTCAAGTAAATGTATGACAATTGGGTACTTTTCCCGCCATTGATCATTTGACCCCAAATCGACCTGCAATTGCAAATGTCCAATGTAAAGCCAAAAGGTAAGCTACCATTATGTCAGAATGTGATATGCGTGTTCAAATAAACGTTTACTTGGCCAAATGATTAGATCGCACTGCTAAACAATGAGCGTGGACCAGAATGACATGCTCTCCCTACTATTATTTTTTTTCTGCAGTGAGGATACACCATCTTCAGATAATGATTTTGTAACTTATTTATTTTTAAAAAAGCAGCAGTAGCAGTATGCATATCCGGGAGCCAAATGAACGGCTCTTTCATCGATGCAATTTGGTTCCCAACATTTACCAAAAACGACCCATCACTAATCATGTACAGTATAATGAGCTAATGCTAATACAAAAAAGGTAGTACCCCTTCTCCTTAACCACAAATTGAAATATTTTTTCTTTGTAGTTTATTTTTACCTTATACCCTACAGTTTCTTTGTGCATTACTTTACATGTGGCTGAACTGTGCTGTAATCAATTACATTATATTACTGTATGTCAGGAATGGATACCTGTACAAGTCTATTCCATCCAAATTCAAAGACAAACTTGATAAATAACTGGTCTCTCACTCACTTTATCACTTTTGAACTAATCACTCCTAAGAACTGATAACCCTGTGGGGGTTGCTGTTAGAACTTCACAAATGTCTAATAATACCACTCACATATCATGTATCATATGTCCAGACTCTGTTTGTGACTAAATAAATCAGAAAAACACATAGTAACATGTACTTTCTACAGTCATTGGTAACAAGGCTACTGTACATTTTCAAAGCAGTATATTTGTGAGTTGCCACAACTTCATTACAGTTGCATAAAATATTCAGCAGGGTCTGCAATTTAGCAGGCTATTTCTCGACAAAGCACAGGTAGGCCTACTGTAGTCTATCTTGACCAATCTATCAAGTTCAAGAGGAAAGGCGAAAAGACAGGAAGGATAGCTGCCAGCCAGTAAAGCATTATAGTGTATAGCATCCTCTTCTACGGGTCTAAGGTAGATGATATGTAGCCAACAGTACAGTATATCGTTATATCCCCTGATTGTGACTATGCTGTCACGGTCGACTGTTGGACAGAATAGGGATTACAGTAAATTTGCCTAATGAGCTGGTCCTTCTAGAAACTAAGTGAATTCTAAAATGTTCCATGTTAAATATTTTACTGATGAAAATGTGCTACTATTGTATTTTTAATGCCTCGCTGCTCTCACACAAGTAAACCAGTCAGCTTTAACCCTCATTTAAATGTTATAATGACGATAACACACGGATTATACATTATTGATGTGATTACATTATTTGCCCAAACAGATGGCCCCAACCATCCATCACGTTCTCGTTGCTGTTGCTATGTTTAAGTAAACAGCATATTGAATGTTTCTACAGTTACGTTTTTAAATATTTTCCAAACCTCTTGTGTCTGAAAGGGAGTGTGTTGTCAACAGGCTACTTACTCTGAACTAATGATGCACATTCTTTAACAGCAATGTTATAAGAGTTGATCATTATTACCTGCAACATTATAGTGTACCCGCACAAATGATATTGGGGGCAGAGTTGCAGAGTGGATGTGTAGACTGCCTCTGTTCTATTGTTCAAGTTAAGTGTGTCAAGCTACAAATGAGAGTCATAATATACTGTTCTACTACATAATGTAAAGCATGCACTCTAAAGATGTATTGGTTTAAAACAACCCAATTTGGGTTTTCCGGTAATCCAGTGCTGGGTAAATATTGAACAGAAAACACGCTGGTGTACGTTGACCCAGCCCGTTGGGTTGTGTGAATAAGCCAACATGTTGGGTTGTTTGGATCACCCAAATATGAGTTAATTTAACCATCAGTTGGGTTTGCATGTAGGTTATATACAATGGGTGTTGCCTATGAGGGGTATGGCTTTGAGTGAATAATTTGCACGCTACATATTTTGATGTTTGATAGTTACATATCCCAACATTGGGGATTGGTATAGGCTCTATCAAAATTGTCAGCAGTCAGCCTTACCATTTTTATAATAATACAACCCAACTGATGAACCAGAATGACATTTACTCTCACAGGTAGCAAAAAAAGAACTATCTGAAAGCCACTCCCCTACTAAGCCACGCCTCTAGTCTTCTGAGCTGACCTGCTGGGTCATATCTCAATAACCTAGGATCAATAAACCAGCAACCAGCATCAATAACTCAGCAGTTTTTAAAGAGAACAACCCAACTAAGTGACCCAAGGCCTGCAAAACAGCAGTTGGATCAACCAAACAACACAGATGTTTTTATAATGTGTATAACACAACTTCCAATTGGCACCTGTATCCATATGGTTCATCCATCCATATGGATTGCTACTATTTTGACTCAAATGTTTCTATTTCTTATCATGTAATCTGGATCATTTTCATTTCCTGTTAAATTGTGTATCTTTAGTGTCTTGTTTACTCCATCATGAGACCTCATTTATATTTCATCAGAAGATAAATCCCAATATCAGGGACAAGCTGGCGATAAATGGTTTCATTTTAAAGACCTTGGTTGAATTTCTTCCAAATGATATTGCTGACAAAGCCTCAATTACATGTAAACTAAACCTTCTGGATAATAGCCTCAGCCATGATCAATTATAGCAGTAATACCGAGGAAATTGCTTGTTTTATCCCCTTCTCCTCCTCCTTCTCTCAGGTCAGACTTGATTTAGCCAATCCCTGTTCTTCGTTCTAATCTAATCTAATCTGATAATACCAGTAATTTAAATGTATATCAAGGATTGGCTAACAGTGCCTTGGTAACAATACTTTGAGGTGACGAATCAGGGATTTGTTCTTCAGTAGTAATTATGTTTTTATCCCTAAAAGTTTGATGGCTGTCCTGTCTCACTACCAATGTGAATCTAACACTGGATCTTTACATGTCCCATTTAAAACTAATTTAACTAACATATGATGAAAGCAAGGTCATTCTTAAATCACACCTCTGTGACCTTACACAAAAAAATAAATTAAAAAAAGATATACAGTGGGGGGGAAAAGTATTTAGTCAGCCACCAATTGTGCATGTTCACCCACTTAAAAAGATGAGAGAGTCCTGTAATTTTCATCATAGGTACACTTCAACTATGACATACAAAATGAGAAAAAAAATCCAGAAAATCACATTGTATGACAGAGGTCAAACATTTTCTGTAAGTCTTCACAAGGTTTTCACACACTGTTGCCGGTATTTTGGCCCATTCCTCCATGCAGATATCCCCTAGAGCAGTGATGTTTTGGGGTTGTTGCTGGGCAACACGGACTTTCAACTCCCTCCAAAGATTCTTTATGGGGTTAAGATCTGGAGACTGGCTAGGCCACTCCAGGACCTTGAAATGCTTCTTACGAAGCCACTCCTTCGTTGCCTGGGCGGTGTGTTTGGGATCATTGTCATGCTGAAAGACCCAGCCACGTTTCATCTTCAATGCCCTTGCTGATGGAAGGAGGCTTTTACTCAAAATCTCACGATACATGGCCCCATTCATTCTTTCTTTTACACGGATCAGTCTCCCTGGTCCCTTTGCAGAAAAATAGCCCCAAAGCATGATGTTTCCACCCCCATGCTTCACAGTAGGTATGGTGTTCTTTGGATGGAACTCAGCATTCTTTGTCGAGTTGAATTTTTACCAAAAAGTTATATTTTGGTTTCATCTGACCATATGACATTCTCCCAATCTTCTTCTGGATCATCCAAATGCTCTCTAGCAAACTTCAGACGGGCCTGGACATGTACTGGCTTAAACAGGGGGACACGTCTGGCACTGCAGGATTTGAGTCCCTGGCGGCGTAGTGTGTTATCATTTTGACCACACGGGGTGAGATCTTGCGTGGAGCCCCAGATCGAGGGAGATTATCAGTGGTCTTGTATGTCTTCCATTTCCTAATAATTGCTCCCACAGTTGATTTCGTCAAACCAAGCTGCTTACCTATTGCAGATTCAGTCTTCCCAGCCTGGTGCAGGTCTACAATATTGTTCCTGGTGTCCTTTGACAGCTCTTTGTTCTTGGCCATAGTGGAGTTTGTAGTGTGACTGTTTGAGGTTGTGGACAGGTGTCTTTTATACTGATAACAAGTTCAAACAGGTGCCATTAATACAGGTAATGAGTGGAGGACAGAGGAGCCTCTTAAGGAAGAGGTTACAGGTCTGTGAGAGCCAGAAATCTTGCTTGTTTGTAGGTGACCAAATACTTATTTTCCACCATAATTTGCAAATAAATTCATTAAAAATCCTACAATGTGATTTTCTGGATTTTTTTAAACTAATTTTGTCTGTCATAGTTGAAGTGTACCTATGATGAAAATTACAGTCCTCTCTCATATTTTTAAGTGGGAGAACTTGCACAAATGGTGGCTGACTAAATCCTTTTTTGCCCCACGGTATGTTGTCTATCATGTTGTCCGCCTTGATAGACAATACCTTGATTTAAAATAAGTTATGCCAAAATGTATCTCATAATATATCTTATCTAAGCTATTCTTAACTTAATATTGTGAAACATATGGAAACATATGCAGCCTCTTACACTGTGTACAGAATACATTTAGGTGGGTATAGCAAGTTCTCCTAATCTCTCGCATTTGTTACATTATGAAATATTAATTAAATGAAGGAAATGTTTAGAGCAAAGTCTTTGTACTGTATGCACAGTATGGAGATAACGATGTTGGGAGCAACAGCCATTATCTACAAGAAACAGTGTGTGGACACAGATTCTGAAACGTCTGAAGTATTTGGCCTATTGAATATTAATAGGAATTCAATTATTAAATGTGTGGATCATTCATCTTTAATGTGGAAAATGTGGAATATTTGCAATGCAATACCAATGATTTTTTTTTAGGCACAGTTCTTTATTTAACGGTGGTGGAGTTCAGAGGGTTCATTATATGTATTTAAAGAAAAATACACATAAGATAAGATGAGAGGTTATTTATGACTTAGTCATTCTTTTCCCTACATATACAGTATTATTCTATGTACTCCGATGGAAGAGGGAGAGCACAATGTAGTTTGTAAGCACTCCCAAAGAGTGTGCTGTCTCTTTGTGTGAGGTATCAGAATTGACACCAAGCCTCTGTTTTCAGAGCACTAAATCATTATTTTAATGGTCTGCCAAGTGTACGCACATTCCTAAAGTGTGATTTTGGTCTGCAAAACGAGGAGCTCAAAACCTCGGTCAATATATTATGCTGTTTGTGGCTCGCGCTACTCGTTATCATCTGCAATTTATTCCCTACCTTGGGGTACTTTGTGCCATTTTTTCTCCATCATTCAGTGGCTCACTTCTTTCTGTGATCCTGTGTGCTGCAGACTAAACTCCTGCCTCCAGCCATGGTGTCAGAACATCACAGAAAACTACATCATTATACTGAAATCACTTAACAAAGAGAGAGGCAGAGATTCGGTCTAAATCATGAGGCACAAGAAAGAATACATACGATTACAGAGTTCAAGGGGGAGGGAGGTTTGCTTGTAACATGGAACAGATAGAGAAGAGAGTACAGACAAGACTCCTGCCTTTTGTTTCATCCCTTGTACTGAAGGGCTGCCTCTAAAGGTCACAGGTAGTATTGTTGCCATGGCACTGTTAGCCATTCGTTGATATACATTTAAATTACTAGTATTATCAGATTACATTACAACAAAAAATGTTGAATCTATTTGACAAATCCCACCAGTCTCACTGTGTTTTCATGTGTTTTTGTCCATGTTTTATTCAGAAAGGCTGGCTACACTCTAGCAGCTTCAGTCGAGATGGGGTACTCTAACCATTTTAGCATGTTCATTGGACAGTGACTTTTGGTGTGTTAAAGATGTGTTAGCCTGAATACCTCTGGCCTAAAGAGATCATCTTTACTGTCCCCTTTCAACATTTAATGTGTCTATACTTCCCTCTGACACTGCCAAAGGGAGACACGCACAGCAGACTTTTCTTGTTGATGAATGAGGAGAGTTCATCCTCAAATCAGCTGGGCTGACCCACCTTTATTCATCACATACTTGAATATCTATCTTGATTCTCTCCTTCTGTTCTTAATTCATATTGTCAATTGTTTGTATCATGAGGGCATCACGTGTGAAATTACAATACATAAAATAGTCAGAGAAATGATATTTCTACATATTTTATGGGAATTTTTCCTCTCTATGCAGTGGGGGCATATGGCCACAAGGTGGCAGATGATCTTGTTCTGCAGCTCTTTGAGGTGTGCCTTTGCAAATTAGACCTATAAACCAATATTACATCAGCAATCTGAAAATCATATTGGATATGTAAAATGATTTTTAAAATGCATATTATATGCTGTTTTAATTCTTAATATCAGTAAATATGGCATATTAGAGTCTTTAATACTCTTCAGAGGTTAACCACCAGCCAGCCACTCGTTGCCTGTGTGCTTATGCAGGGATTCAGCTTTATCAAATATTAATTCTTCTTAACTTTCTCTTTTAAGAAGATTTCTTTGAAGTTGCTGTAATTTCTAAAAGCCTAAGCGAAACTCTGCGGCTAGTGCTGGTGCTGGTATCCGTTGGAAAGCAGTCCAAGGGGCATGTTTCATTGATGAGTGGCGTAGATCCATAGACTCCCATCTGTTTTTTTTTATCCTATAAAACTGTCATCAACACTACTCAGTTTTAGTCAGGAAATCAGAAAACAGCTTGTTATTTTGCTTACTATCTATCTCTGCTCCTCTTTCGTCCTGTGAGGATGTCTATGGTCATTCCAGGGACAACTGTCTTCACAACAGGAGTGTAAACATTTGTGTGCAGATAAACTACTACCACATATATGTTATATCACAACTGTTGTGTCAAATGTGTTGTATATCAGGTGTACAACCTGAATGTGTACTAGGCCATTGTTGAGGTGAGCACAAACTGAGCAGTACTGAAGGTTGATATACAGGCATTTGGCAAGTCATCCTCACATATAATGGCAACCAATAACAGACAGGCTACAATAGCCTACCACTGCATAATGTAGATCAACATTTAGTTTCACTGTGAAACGGTCATATCTGTGATTTCTCTCGTTTTACAGTTTTTCTCAATTGCTAAAGCAATTCGCAGGAGGGCAGTTGTATTGTCTCTATGGTATGTGTCTTGTATTCAACAGTACATTTGTAATTTAGAAAGTTCTGCAAACATTGAGAGACATAGAATTGGCAAATAACTCTACTTTGACAATGCTTCTACTTTTGGCCTAGCCCAAGCAAAAGCACACAGATTCAGTGTTGATCTTCCCTGCATTGTTTGAGGAGACATATTAGAGAGGCAGGTATGGCAAAACAGAAAGTTTAAGGTTATCACACCAATTAAATTATTCATCACAAACAAGATAGCGATGTTGGCCCATGGAGTTTGGGAATTGATCTTTCTGTTAAAGCAAGCAGGATTTAAGTAAATTGAAAAACAGACGGAGCACTCTTTAAAGCTGATGTGCTCGTTCCCTTTCATGTTGCCTGGCGGGGGGGATGAACAATGTTAATCACATTGGGAAGACCTTGGGTGAGTAACGCAGGCAGCCTGTTTCGCTCACTTGAGACGAGGGCCGCTTTGGAAGTCTGCAATCATATTTGTTTTCTTCTTGGCTGGATATCTGAGGAAAAGAATTAAACAGAATACTTTATATATCACCAATGTGTTTGTTCTCTTCCAAACAGAGAAACATCTTGTGATTCTGTTTTGTGGTGTTTTTTTTAGAGTGGGTGTCAGAGCTTGGATGCACGTTCTAATTATTTCAAAAAGCCTATTTGTGCCTCTCAGTCTCGTGCATTGCTCTCTATAAAGAGAATTGTGGATGACCCACCATATTCTTCAGTTAATTCATCATTACAAGATAATACTAGACAGCTGAGGATAGATAGGACTGAGGCTAGGGTGGGACGATGGGAACAGGGAGCGCACAGTCCCCAGTCAGTCTGAATTGCTAACAAGACTATTGCCCCAATGCCTGATGGAATTGCATGGTTACATCCAAAGAAATGTCCACTGGTAGATGGTGGAGTTAAGGGGGTTGGAAGTAATTATATTGTTTATATTTTATAGTTTATATTATAGTTTTATTATGTTTTTGGGTCATCTTGAAAAAAAATGACTTTACGGAGGATTGATTGATAATCATAGCACTGGTTCAGTCGGCTTTAGTGCAGTTGGATTGCACTATTTTGCCTGATGAAAGCATTTGTTTGAATTGAAAAGCATCGGGGAATAAGTACCACCATTGGGGGAACCAACCATGTGCCTGTTCTAATGACTCCCCAGTCATAAGACGTTAGACTACTGTTTCCTCAACAACACTACTGATATGACCTCAATTAAATAACAAAATACACCAAGTGAATAGTCAATGTCATGTGTTTGGTTGTTAGGTGTAGTTTTCTCAGCTTAAAAGTCACAAGGTCATGTGCAGGCCTATGGTCGGCCATAATGGTCTGCCATAATGGTCGGCCATAATGGTCGGCCATAATGGACGCCTCTATATTGACATAATTCAGGGAACTGGTCACAACAGTTTTGGTAATTGTCATACCTTATTTGGAAAATCAATCTATACTGTTGTCAACCCATTCATTTACTAATGTTTGGTCTATTCTCTTCTTAATAACAACAAACACCTCTTGAGAAGTCTGCATAGTATGGCATAAATGTCTCTTGCAGAAGCATTTCATAGGAGTGTGTCAGCATACTCCCCCTGGCTCTGAGGAGAGGCCCCCAGTCACAAGTCCCAAATAGCACCACATTCCCTACATAGTGCACTACTTTTGACCGGAGCTGTAGTGCACTATATAGAGAATAGGGTGTTATTTTGGAAGTAGACTCTGGCATGGTCCACACAGACAGTGAGCCAAGCAACTTCCTGAACAACCAGCTGCAGGAGTAACTGTGCTGTCCTACTCAGGACTGTAGTATGCTGCTATGCTGTGCTGGAATGCTGACTTTTGGCCCGTGGATGCAGTCTGCAGTCGTCTGGACTCCCCAACATGCATGCCCCTCACTCAACTGTTGTGTAGTCTGCGTCAATGAGGTTCAATTCTGTTCAAATGGCTCATGTGGTTTTGTGTGTCAATTATTTGCAATGTGAGAGGAGACCGGGAGGACGGACAAATGTGTGTCAGAAAAGGCACCCTCTTCCTATATAGTGCACTACTTTTGACTATGGTACATTTGGGATGCATAAATCCTGTAGCATTTAATGGACTGTAACCTCTTGGAAACAAATTGACCTGGTTAGTAATTTGCTCCAAAGTACAGGTCTGCGTGTGGGCCACTTTATTAAAAACTGTTCTTTAGTCGTAGTGTTCTTAGTTTAAATGTGCTGTTCCTGTCCATTAGGGCTCTGTATTATGTCATGTTCTATGTTTTGTGTGGACCCCAGGAAGAATAGCTGCAGCTTCTTCAACAGCTAATGGGGATCCGAATACAAATCATCCCGCAAAGTGATTTACAGCACCTTAACTTTTTTGATTCACACCCCTTGGACTTTTTTCACATTTTTATGTGTTACAGCCTGATTTTAAAATGGATAAAATTGAAATGTTGTGTCACTAGCCTTAACACAATACCTCATAATGTCAAAGTGGGAAAAAAAAATGAAATTTGTACAACTTAATAAAAAATGAAAAGATTAAATAATTTGAATCAATAAGTATTCAACCCCTTTGTTATGGCAAGCCTAAATAAGTCAAGCCCATGGACTCGCTCTGTGTGCAATAACAGTGTATAACATGATTGTTGAGTGACTACCTCATCTCTGTACCCCACAAATACAATTATATTTAAGGTCCCTCGGTCGGGCAGTGAATCTTCAACACAGATTCAACCACAAAGGCCAGGGAGGTTTTCTAATGCCTCACAAATAAGGGAACCTATTGCTAAATCAGACATTGAATATCCCTTTGAGCATGGTGAAGTTATTAATTACACTTTGGATGGTGTATTACATTTACATTTACATTTAAGTCATTTAGCAGACGCTCTTATCCATTAATACAGTCACTACAAAGATACAGGTGTCCTTCCTAACTCAGTTGCCGGAGAGGAAGGAAACCACTCAGGGATTTCACCATGAGGTCAATGGTGACTTTAAAACTGTTACAGATTATAATGGCTGTGTTAGGAGAAAACTGAGGATGGAAAAACAACATTGTAGTTACTCTACAATACTAACCTAAATGACAGAAAAAAAGAAGGAAGCCTGTACAGAATAAAAAATATTCCAAAACATGCATCTTGTTTGCAATAAAGCACTAAAGTAAAACAGCAAAACATGTGTCAAAGAAATGTATTTTATATCCTGACTCAAAAAGCATTGTGTTTGGGGCAAATCCAACACAACACATCACTGAGTACCGCTCTTCATATTTTCAAGCATTGTGGAGGCTGCATCATGTTATGGATATGCATGTCATTGGCAAGGACTACGAAGTGTTTTAGGATAAATAGAAACAGAATAGAGATAAGCACAGGCAAAATCCTAGAGGAAAACCTTGGTTCAGTCTGCTTTCCAACAGACAATGGGAGACAAATTTACCTTTCAACAGGACAATATATACACTGGAGTTGCTTACCAAAACGACATTGAATGTTTCTGAGTGGCCTAGTTACAGTTTTGACTTAAATCAACTTGGAAATCTATGGCAAGACTTGAAAATGGTTGTCTTGCAATGATCAACAACCAACTTGACAGAGCTTGAAGAATTTTGAAAGTAATATTGTGCAATCCAGGTGTGCAAAGCTCTTAGAGTTACTCAGAGAGACTCACAGCTGTAATCGCTGCCAAAGTTGATTCTAACATGTATTGACTCAGGGGTTGGACTACTTATGTAAATGAGAAATATTTAATTTTCAATACATTTGCTAAACATTGTATAAACGTTTTCACTTTGTCATTATGGGGTATAGTGTGTAGATCGGTGAGAGAAAAACAACTATTTAATCCATTTTGAATTCAGGCTGTAACACAACAAAATGTGTAATAAGTCAAGGGGTATGAATCCTTTCTGAAGGCAGAGTATAATGCAGGTTTACCTGCTGTTGTCACTTAATCTATCAATGTTGTAAGGTGAGAGATAGAAGCAGAGAGAAGGGGGGGTATCGAGAGGGGAAAGAAGAAAAGATAGTGGGAGAGAGAGGAAGAGAATGAGAGAGAGAGAGGAAGAGAATGAGAGAGAGAGAGGAAGAGAATGAGAGAGAGAGAGGATAGAGAATGAGAGAGAGAGAGGAAGAGAATGAGAGAGAGAGGGGGAGAGAATGAGAGAGAGAGAGGATAGAGAATGAGAGAGAGAGGGGAAGAGAATGAGAGAGAGAGGAAGAAAATGAGAGAGAGAGGATAGAGATGTGATAGAGTAAACTTGGTGCCTCTGGGCAGACTAAACACAGCAAGGTTCTGCATCATGCTGATCACGGAATTCTGAAGGATAACAGAAAACATATTCATTCCATATGATGCAGCATGGGAGGTCATGCATCTATGGCAGGAGAGAATTGGAGAATTCACATTGAAAAACAGTAGCCAATACCTTTTTATGTTATACTATCTAGCACCTAATGACAGAACGATAATGAATCTTAGACACTTCCTAGACACTTCCTTATTTCCTTTCTTACTTACTTGTAGTAAAGTGTACATAAAGTTAAAGTTCCAATCATATATTTTAGTGTAATAGGTGCGTTTTATCACCTATATCAACACTAGAGGGCGCTGTAGATGGACAAATCTTTCAGAATGGATTCTCTCTGTCCAGTGACTCCTAGGTAGTAGTGCTGTTTTTTGGGGGGAAGTCTCAAGTGATTTTTATAACAAAAATAAGTTACCAAAATATTTCCTGTGTGTGTGTGTATCTGTTGTATGTGTACATTTTTGGGTGAACAGTCTGTGCTAATTTGATCGTGATCAGTCTCAACACCTCAACCAGAGGCTGTGTTTATTATCGCCCCTAGCAATGGGTCCTGACAGGGCTGAAAATGAGCTCTGGGCCTGAAAAAGAGGAATCAGACAATAATAAACCATCCATTAAGCACATTACTTGCACTGCCATTTAGTTAGAGCCGTCCCTGGAGGAGAGAATAACAAAGTCTGACAAACAAGTCCTTGGAAAAGAAGACCTGGTTAGCTGGGCAGTTGAAGAAGTCTTAGAAGTCTATGTTTGCATCCCAAATGGCACCCTATTCCCTATGTAGTGCACTACTTTTCAACAGAGCCGAAAGGGATTTGGTCAAAAGTATTGCAATAGATAGGGAATAGCGTGCCCTTTGGGATGCATATGATCTGGTCAAAAGTAGAGGAGGATTTAGACAAGTCTTCACCGAGACCTGTCTGTCTTTCCTTCTGGACTGTCTTCTTCTTAGACCAAGCCTACACAGACACACACACACCCGTGCGCATGCACACACAAACACACACACACACATGAACACGCACACACAGGCACACACACACCCGCGCGCATGCACACACAAACACACACACACATGAACACGCACACACAGGCACACACACACCCGCGCACATGCACACACAAACACACACACATGAACATGCACACACA
Source organism: Oncorhynchus masou masou (assembly GCF_036934945.1). NCBI lineage: Eukaryota > Metazoa > Chordata > Actinopteri > Salmoniformes > Salmonidae > Oncorhynchus > Oncorhynchus masou. Next base: position 42,432,917 of record NC_088226.1, on the reverse strand, counting down.
TGCACACACAAACCCCACACGCGTACACACACACCTCCGATATTAAACACAGTGGTGAGCTCAGATAGAGGATTGCGCAACCCTGAGTTGGCACAGGCCCATGACAAACCTTTCCCTTCACAGAGTTTGACAGTGGCCCTGCGCCGTGCCAATCAACACATCTCAGGCTGGGGGCAGTGGAGAGACCGTACAGGACAGTGCTGTACATTTCTCTAGCGAAACAAGGTCTGACATGAAGCTGTGCCTCCCTCAGTTCACTGATCTCTGTTACAGCAAAGGGGATGGAATGGAATCCCTACATGTGTTGTACTTGCAGGGAAGACGATTGGTCCATCCAAATATTTTTATGTTGTCAATTTTAAGTTGAACAGATTGGAATCGTGTCCTATTTAAGGAAGATTTGATTATCCACATCAGATATCAGTCCTGTAAGACTGAAATATAAAATATTGCACATCACTAAAAACATATGCGTACAGTACATACCAGTGGAGGCTGCTGAGGGGAGGGCGGCATGGAAACCATGTGTTTGTTGTATTTGATACCATTCCATTGATTCTGCTCCAGCCACTACCAAGCTCTTCCTCCCAATTAAGGTGCCACCAACCTCCTGTGGTACATACAGTGCATGTTGAAAGTATTCAGACCCCTTGACATTTTCCACATTTTGTGACGTTACAGCCTTATTCTAAAATGTATTAGATAAATAGAACATTTGATTGCAAAAATGGAAATATCACATTTACATGTATTCAGACCCTTTACTCAGTACTTTGAAGCACCTTGTGCACCGATTTCAGCCGTGAGCCTTCTTGGGTATGATGCTACAAGCTTGGCGCACCTGTACTTGAGGAGTTTCTCCCATTCTCCCTGATTGTCTCAAGCTCAGTCAGCTTGGATGAGGAGCGTCGCTGCACAGCCATTTTCAGGTCTTTCCAGAGATGTTCGAAAGGGTTCAAGTCCGGGCTCTGGCTGGGCCATTCAAAGACTTTCAACGACTTCTCCCGAATCCACTCCTGCGTTGTCCTTTCACTTTGTCATTATGGGGTATTGTGTGTAGATTGATTCAAAAAATAATATTCAATCAATTTTAGAACAAGGCTGTAACGTAATAAAATGTGGAAAAAATATTTTCAGAATGCACTGCAGCTTTACATACCTACCCCAATAACTCCAGTACCCCCTGCACATTGTAATCATGGTACTGGCACTGACTTGTATATTTGTTTTTTTATTATCTTGTATTTTTTAAATGTTCTTATTTATATATATATACTTTCATTACTGTATTGTTGGGAAAGAGCTTGCAAGTAAGCATTTCTCTGTACTGTTTTGCACCTGCTGTATCCTGTGCACGTGACGAATAAACAATGAAACTTGAAACTATACGGTTTGTTGGTCAGAGACGGTGACCTCAGCTGACTGTCCAGTGTGTCTCTTCTAAGACCGTGCCTCTACCACAGAGCCGTACCTTCACATAGCCCAGACAGACAGCTGGTCTTAACCCAGGCTGTTAAACGCTCGTCCATGAAGACCCTGCGGGCCAGACCTCTATCTGAAGCCCAGACGTGACACAGGAGAAGCAGAACAACCCTACAGTGTCAACACAAACACAAACACACACACACACGCTCACACTCGTGTCCACGTGAGGATGAGTTATACCCCTCCGTCCTAAGGAGACACAGCTGAGGTGTGTGTGTGTCAGCACCCTGCCAGGAGTTTCCCCCTGGGAGCCTCTTCCTCTCCTCTCTCTATGCACGGAACGTTCCGTCATGTCCTCTACAGAGTGAGCCAAACGTCTGGAGAGATTCAATTGACATTTATAGACATGTCTGTCTATTTTCCAATTGAATCTCCCTTGCATTACTTCTCTATGCAGCATCTCTGTGTCTCTCCCCCTCTCTCTCTCTTTCGCTCTCTCTCTCTTTCACTCTCTCTCTCGCTCTTTCTCTCTCACTCACTCACTCACTCTTTCTCTCTCTCTCTCCTTCTTTCTCTGTTTATAACTACTCTCTGGTCCTGAGCCAGGCAGCCAGGCAGTCATCCCTCTCCTCTCAAGGCCACAGCTGTTTTTGCTGCTCCATCCAGAGCAACAGGTGGCGTCAATACAGCAGCAGGTACATCGGAGCTCAGACAGACTAGGTGGAGAAGGGCGCCACATACTCAAGGTGAGCCAGGCCACGTCTCAAAATTTAAACAGGTTAGAGAGACTGTAGAATAAAGATCAACAGCATTTAACACCTGCACGCTATGTAACGGTTTAAACAGCTAAGTAAATCAAGGCCTGGAAATTCAGTTTCCACAGTTTGAAAAAAGAAGTAACAATTTCAAAAGGAAGATGCATCTCTCAGTTTGTCTGTGTTTACAAAAGTACATTTGTGAAGTTGATTTGTGACACTAGTAAGCTATTTCCTGTTTAGAGGAGTTGATGCTGGGATACAGCAGAGAGACATGCTGTAAGACATGCTCCGGTACCTTGGTGACTAAGTAAGTATTTTTTAAACCTCACACTTTTGGCTGGATGTGTCAATGTGTAGTTCATACATGCATAATCAATGAGCAGAATTACTGTCACCTCAATTAGCCATGGAATCCCTAGTTTGAAAGTGACTGTTTTCCAGAAGCTGTGAGCTCCATTTTGAGTACTGCAAGCTTGGACCATGTAGACCACCTAAATGTCGAATTCCAGCCAATGAGGTTCAGCCCCTTGCCATTTGAATGACAGTTAGCAAGCTGCCCCTGTCACACCCTGATCTGTTTCACCTGTCTTTGTGCTTGTCTCCACCCCCCCCCCCCATCTTCCCCATTATCCCCAGTGTATTTATACCTGTGTTCTCTGTCTGTCTGTTGCCAGTTCGTCTTGTCTCATCAAGCCTTCCAGTGGTTTTCCCATACTCCTGCCCCCCCCCCCCAGTCCCTGTTTTCCCGGTTTTGACCATTCTGCCTGCCCTGACCCTGAGCCTAGCTGCCGTTCTGTACCTTGTCACACTGCCCTGGATTACTTAGCTCTGCCTGCCCTAACCCTGAGTCTGCCTGCCACCATTCTGTACCTTGTGACACCGCACTGGATTACTGACCTCTGCCTGCCCTGACCCTGAGTCTGCCTGCCGTTCTGTACCTTGTGACACTGCTCTGGATTACTGACCTCTGCCTTACTGACCTCTTACTGACCTCTGCCTGTCATTTGCCTGCCCCCTTTTTTTGTAATAAACTTTTGTTACTTCGAACTGTCTGCATCTGGGTCTTCTCCTGAGCCGTGATAGCCCCGCATTATCCAATGAGATTGCAGGGTGGGCCCAACATCTCATTAGATACAGCATAGAGAGAGAGCAATGATATGGTGCTCATATCTGCACATCAGTGGTAATCTGTTTCATTTAAGATGAGGGATGACGTATCGTTTTTTCATGAGCATGGCATTACTTCTATTACAGCATATTGGATGACTGTCATTCATATTCTATTCTCCCAGCTCAATGTAACATTGATAGGTTTAGGCTACTACACGATACTCAAAATGTCCTTATACCCATCATGAGGTTGCTACAACCTAACCTATGCATGAAAGTTTACAACGTAGGTGCACAGGTTGAAAGGAATTTGAGTAATCAAGGTGATAGACATTGAATTATTCAGTACCGTCTTGCATACTTTTGCCTGCATCTAGCTGATCTAGGGTGTAATCATTAGTCCAACAGTCTATTAGACAAATTCAGATATGTTCATCCCTGTTTCGTTCCGTTTGCTTCCATTTAAGAAACGTTTTTCAACAGATAACAGCCACATACAAACAGCATGATCCCTTTGATCGTTGTATTCCTTCTTGCATCTGCACACTCTCCTCCTCTGACCTTTTCCCTTCGCTTGTGGACTTCAGTGCACAACACATCAGCTTTCTGTGACCAGGAGAAAAAACCTTTCCAAGCCAAACCTTTATATCGTTACCGCTAACTGCTACACACAGCGGTTAGTTGTCACCATATTAACGTCATAGTTAACATAGCTACTAGAACTGACGCGTTAGTAGACCCACTACAATCATGCAGTACAGTGTACAGACAGCAGCAAGCAGTTTAGCAGTTATACCGGCAGGGCCCAGTGGCAATAAAATAATACATCCAAAAGCTTACCTTGTTGGATATCCATAGCCATCTAGCAAACATAGCATCCCTCTCTGTTTTAGCTTGGTGTTGAGTAGGCTAACCTAGCTAGCTGCTTTCGCTAGCTAAGTAAGATAAAGTGAAAAAAATACAACAAAATATATTTCTCTGTCTCTGTCTCTGTCTCTCTCTCTCTCCTTCTTCTCCTTAATTTTTGGATACATGTATTTATTCAAAACCGTTCAACTATTGTCTTTCTCCCTCTTTGAGTCAACTACTCACCACATTTTATGCACTGCAGTGCTAGCTGGCTGTAGCTTATGATTTCAGTAATAGATTCCTTCTCTGATCCTTTGATTGGGTGGACAACATGTCAGTTCATGCTGCAAGAGCTCTGATAGGTTGGAGTACGCCCTCCGGAAGTTGTCATAACTACTGTGTAAGTCTATTGAAAGGGGTGAGAACCACGAGGCTCCTAGGTTTTGTATTGAGTCAATGTACCCAGAGGAGGATGGAAACTAGCTGTTGAGGCTACTGTAGACCTTCATTGCAAAACAATGTGTTTTAATCAATTATTTGATGCTATGTGAATATATTTTGTTGTTTTATCTAAAAAGGAAAACTTGTTTCATGTTTCACTATTTTTGATGGAAAAATTGTCTCCACTTTCTCTTCTGAGCAGCCTCCACCTCTGCACATACTGTATGCGACATAGTATGCCATTTTCAGCGACCACCTTTGGCTCGTGAGTGCTACTTTCAGAACTACTGGCTAAAAAGTATACAAAAGTACCAGAGAATATCATTAATCCATGAACTACGTATCATTGCAATGCAGACAGATGTGCTTATTGCCTTCATTACTGTAAATAAACCTAGATTCACTGCTGCTCACAATGCTGCACAAATGTCCTGACTTCCTGTTTTCCTGATATTACAGCAGATTATTTTCTGTACGGTATATGTATATTTTGTATTTGCTTGAACATTCCCTCAAAACAAAGTGAAAGGCTAACATGTTGACTTCTAAGTTCCAAGACTTCTAATGGATCATACTGTAATTTGCTGTGACTGAGCTGTCAGCATTCAAATCCTGTTAAAAATGCTAAACATTTTGAGAGAAAAAACTCTCTCTCTCTGGGAACCAAGAGTATTTGGCCTTTAAAGTGCCATTTTGTGGCTACTTTAAAGGCCACAATATACTTTATAAGACGGAGAGGGAGCTTTGTGTGACATGCCCACAAACACACACTCACACACACACTCGCACACACACGCACACGCACACACACACACACACAGCTCCAGTCTTATTGGTTGACTCTGATTACATCAGCCCTTAATATTGGGGATTTGGTGAGGCAGCCACAGCTGTCATACTGCTAGCCATACTGGTATCATGAACCATGCGGTTTACAGCCAAACTGTAGAGCTTCCTCTAGGGTTAGTGTAAGTCCCAAATGGCCAGGGAGATCGCTCTAGTTTTAACTCAAAGTTAGATGTCCATCAAGGTCCCAGGAACATTTAGAATTACCTTCAAATCCGGGCCAGTAGGGGCAACGGTGAGTGCTATTTCCTCAGGCAAATGGTGCCCTATTCAGAGTATAGCGCACTACTGTTGAGCAGGGCCCATATGGCTCTGGTCAAAAATAATGCACTATATGGAGAATAGGGTGCCATTTTAATCTGAGCTTGCCATAAGGATGCGTTTGTTGTGTTTTTACACAACAAGCTAGCTACATTTCTCTGGTAGTGTGGTGCATCACACAGGCTAATGAGCAATGTCAGACCAGAAGCCAGTCTGATATGTCATAATACCAGAGTTTCTTTCCAATTTTTCTCAACGAGTCAAAGGCATTCAGAATGGCTGTTTTATAAATTCCGTCTACATGGTCCAGTTCACGGCCGGTTCTGATTGAAAGTTGAAAACGTGTATTTTTCGGATGTTGAAAAGGTGTATTTCAGACGTCGAAATCAGGTTAAATTTAGGTTCTGAAGGAAGTTGAAATCATGTTTGGGTCAAATAAAGGCTGGTCCAGACCGGACCAAAAACCAACGTCCGTGGGTTGCACCAAAAAAAGACAGCCAGTCCTGACAGGACCAAAAAAAGATGGCAAAAAGGCGTCGGCAATGGTCCATGCTGACTGGGGTACAGCCTACAGTGTCAGTGTGCAATGGAATTTTATGAATGCCCATCCATGAGTTAGACCCACCATTTATATAACAGGCCAATGCATTGGCTTTATTAGTCCTGATTCCTGTGACTAACCAATTTGGCTATTTAAGCTCTGAATATCAGCTACCCAACTTTATCAGGGGTTATCCTGCCTATTTGCAACGTGTTCACACAGAGGGAAATGCAGAAGTATTTTCTTTTTTGCTATGATCAGCTCGTCAAAAATGAACGGATACAAACCTGAAACTACTGATCATGACAATTTAGCCCACGGGGTGAAACTCCTGGACTGCAATTATAAGTAGCCTGATTATCCATTCCATTTGTCCATTCAACTTTAATCTGTCCTGTTTTTAGGATAAGTTGTTAGTTAACATGTCAGCAAGTGTTTTATTTAATTGAGAGCCATTTAGGTTAGGCTATTTGATCGGATAAACCTGCACGATGTAAAAAGTGCCTCTCATAACACTGTCATACATTTTATCTCCAGCCTGTAGGCTACAGAAGAGCCCACAAACTCTTCCTACCATATACTATATCTGCTACATGATTGATGCAGTGGTGGAGAAAGTACTCAATTGTCATACTTGAGTAAAAAGTAAACATACTTTCACAGAAAATAACTCAAGTAAAAGTGAGTCGCCCAGTAAAATACTACTTGAGTAAAAGTCTAAAAGTATTTGTTTTAAAATATACATAAGTATCAAAAGTAAAAGTATAAATGATTTCTGATTCCTTACATTAAGCCAACCAGACGGCACCATTTTCTTGATTTTATTTATTTATGGATAGACAGGGACACACTCCAGCCCTCAGACATCATTTACAAATAAAGCAGTGGTGTTTAGTGAGTCCACCAGATGGGAGGCAGTGGAGATGATCAGGGATGTTCTCTTGATAAGTGCATGAATTGGACCATTTTCCTGGGCACTTTTGAGGGTCAGGGAAAATGTATGGAGTAAAAAGTACATTATTTTCTTTAGGAATACAGTGAAGTAAAGTTTAAAAAAAATATTAACAGTAAAGTAAAGTACAACTTAAGTAGTACTTTAAAGTATTTTTACTGAAGTATTTTACACCACTTTTTGACGGAGCGTTGGTGGAGGGAGGCAGTGATGCGTCTCTCCAACAGCACCCTGAGAATTAAATCAAATCCAATCCTATTTTATTTGTCACATACACATGGTTAGCAGATGTTAATGCGAGTGTAGCGAAATGCTTGTGCTTCTAGTTCCGACAATGCAGTAATAACCAACGAGTAATCTTACTAACAATTCCAAAACTACTACCTTATACACACAAGTGTAAAGGGATAAAGAATATGCACATAAAGATATATGAATGAGTGATGGTACAGAGCAGCATAGGCAAGATGCAGTAGATGGTATCGAGTACAGTATATACTCGATACCATCTACTGCATCTTGCCTATGCCGCTCTGTACCATCACTCATTCATCATCCTGGAGAGGTGTTCTGCGAATGGAGAATCAAAATATATGCCACTGGGCAGAATTATGTGAGGTTTTATGTGCTGTGGGCAGTGCGTCTTGGTCAGTTTAGCTCAGAAAATGCCACCCTCTTGAATCTGCCAGCAATAGGTGGCCACCCAATCCTGCCAAATGAGAAGGCCGGCCTTGGTTCAGTTCCCGTTCCAGATGTCTGTTATAGAAAACAACAAACAAAATACTTATTTCTTTAGATTTCTGGAATTGGCTATTGCCTGATATAATCTCGCACTTCAAAGCTACTATTTTTTCTTTCTGAGCCTCACCATCCTAATAGGCATGCAAATAGCATCAAGATTGTAATCATTACTTTTTACAAATCCCTGTGAGCTCAGTACCAAAGTCCTTGGCTTTTGCAAAAAAAGGGAGTTATTTTAGGTTTGCCATTGCGGTGGCCAAGCTGGACTCAGGGATAGATGTAACATAGTAAATGAAATGCCAGGACACTCAAATTAGGATGACATGTTACTTTTGGTATGCTATGTATTAATTTGTGGATGTCCATCATCCATTTCGTATGATATGTTACAAATAAAAATGTATATAATTCAATTCATAAAATATGTTACGATTTTGCAATACCTATGATATGTTACAAATTCCAATTTGTTGAGGTTAACGTTATATAAGTGGTTAGGTGGCTAATGCTGACGTTAGCTACGTGTCTAACGTTAGCTAGGCTAGGGGTTAGGAGTTAAGCTTAGGGTTAAGGTTAGGGTTAGGAGTTAGTTTAAAGGGTTAAGGCTAGGATTAGGCGAAGGGTTAGATAACACGCGAAATAGTTGCAAAGTAGCTAAAAAGTAGTAAGTAGTTGCAAATATGCTAAAATGCTAAAGTTGTCCGTGATGACATTCGAACACGCAACCGTTGGGTTGCTTTTTGTCTTAAGTAACCTTCTGTTTAATGTAACAATACCAAAAGTAACATATCATACTAATTTGAGTGTCCCCGATTTTAGTTTATTACATGAGACAAGCCTATGGTGGGGCATTCTACTAATAGATTATATTAATCCTAAATGGTTATGTAACTGGATATGCCTCCAATATGTTGGGGTGGGTAAGCTAAATTTAAATGACCTTCTCAAGCCATGCATTACGTAAGACTCATAATAGTTTATTCTTACTATACAGCGATGCCTGAAAATAAAATCTATTTTTTTACAACTTTATAACTGCTGCAAAAGGGAGGCAGGTAGCCTAGTGGTTAGAGCATTGAGCCAATAAACTAAATGTTGCTGTTTCGAATACCCAGCTTGACAAAGTGAAAAATCTGTCCATGTGCCCTTGAGCAAGGCACTTAACCTTAATTTGCTTCAGGGGTGCCGTAGTACTATGGCTGACCCTGTAAAACAACACATTTCAATTCACCTATCCGGTGTATGTGACCATAAAACCTCTTTATTTATTTGTTTTTTGCTTTTAAATGGCACCTTATCTGTAAAAGGCTTTTTTAAAGCTATTATTTACAGCTAATTAACTGTACATTTACAAAGTATTTGCAGGGTTACCATTTACTAATGGGCTTTTGCATTGCGCCATTCTATCCATTATATCATTATATCCAGGCATTTATTTGCTGCAGCAGTAAAACCAATAGACAAGCATTCTCAGGACTTTGAACTACAGAGGAAAGTTTGACCTCACATACATATGTCATCCGCCGTAGCAAGGAGCGTTGTCCCAGATAATATCATTATTTCACATATGCTATCAATTTGTCAGTAGGCATATATTCCAAAATGAATATGTTGAGAGAAAAGTATTTCGTTAACAATACTTTTATCGTATATTATCTATTTGGTTTTGCAAAAACAATGTGGACTGTGAGACAAACAGACAGACAGATAGACATTACAATCCTCTCAGGCCATGTATAATCAAAAGCAGAGAAGAGAGAAGAGAGAAAATAAGAGAGATTCTAAATATTGATTTTATACCATGTAGTTTTCTAATTGATTCTTCTGCCAAGTTTATTGGACCGAAACAGAAATGGACAGTTGTCGGGGGAGATGTAACACAGAGGATGGTTCTCGGATGGGGGGAGGGAATGAGGGAGTGTGGGAGGTAGAGAGGAATGGAGGCCTACTGAATGTTTGATACTCTGCATGAAAGACAGTTCGCATTGCAACTGTGAGAAACTGACCATCAAAGCCTTGGGAACAAGTGTGTGGCTAGAAGGGTAGAGGGGCAGGGAGGTAGTGGACAACCAGGTCCGATAGGGCATTTTTTGAATGAATATTACTAACAGCCACAGATGAAGAAGAAAAATTGGCCAAGAAATCTGTGTAATGTGATTAAAGGGTGTAATACAATACAATATAGTACAATGTAGTATTATTCATTTACAATTTATGTTCTTAACCGTGGTCAACATGGGCCTGGAAGTTTTCTTTCTGTGTGACGGGTACGCTGGGAGTCGGGAAGCAAGTACAGGGAGTGCAAATTTAATAATAAATAGAACATAGTACAAAACAAGAAACACGAAAAGTGTACAGACATGAAACAGAAACAGAGTCAATAATGCCTGAGGAAGAACCAAAGCGAGTGACCGATACAGGGGAGGTAATCAGGAAGGTGATGGAGTCCAGGTGAGTCTCATGAGGCGCAGGTGAGCTTAACGATGGTGGCAGGTGTGCGTAATAATGAGTAAACTGGCGACAACGAGCACCAGAGAGGAGGAGCAGGAGTAGACGTGACAGTACTCCCTCCCTGACGCGCAGCTCCAGCCGCAGGACACCGACCAGAGGGACGGTCCCAAGGACCAGTAACGGGCCGATCGCTTCTGCTGAGGCACGGGAACCTGCAGAACCAGCTGAGGTACAGGAACCTGTAGAGCCAGCTGAGGAGCAGGAACCTGTAGAGCCAGCTGAGGCGCGGGAACCTGTCGAGCCGGCTGAGGCATGGAAGCCTGACGAGCCAAACAAGGCTTGAGAACCTGTCGAGCCAGCTGAGGCATCCCCAATTGCTTCGGCAGCCGCCCTTGGACCCGACATTACCAGTAAAAAATATTAATAAATCCCTGTTTCTTCCCTTTGGTGAGGCATTACTCTGTAAGGAGTACGCTAATAATCGGGAAGCAAGTACAAGGAGTGAATTTAATAAATAAACAAACATGGAACAAAACAAGAAACAAGAATAGCGTACAGACATGAAACATATAAACAGAAACAATAACACCTCGATATGTTCACAAGCCTTGGTTGGCTTGTCAGGCTTCCATTACCAAAGCTATTGGGATGCCTCAGCTAGCTTCTCAGGCTTCCATGCCTCAGCTGGCTCGACAGGCTTCCAAACCTCAGCTGGCTCATCGGAACCCCATGTCTCAGCTGACTCGTCAGGCTCATTATTACACCTGTCACCATCGTTACACACATCTGTGCCTCACGAAGCTCACCTGGACTCCATCACCTTCCTGATTACCTCCCCTATACAGTGGGGCAAAAAAGTATTTAGTCAGCCACCAATTGTGCAAGTTCACCCACTTAAAAAGATGAGAGGCCTGTAATTTTCATCACAGGTGCACTTCAACTATGACAGACAAAATGAGAAGAAAAAACCCAGAAAATCACATTGTAGGATTTTTAATTAATTTATTTGCAAATTATGGTGGAAAATAAGTATTTGATCAATAACAAAAGTTTATCTCAATACTTTGTTATATACCAATGACAGAGGTGAACCGTTTTCTGTAAGTCTTCACAAGGTTTTCACACACTGTTGCTGGTATTTTGGCCCATTCCTCCATGCAAATCTCCTCTAGAGCAGTGATGTTTTGGGGCTGTTGCTGGGCAATACGGACTTTCAACTCCCTCTGAAGATTTTCTATGGGGTTGAGATCTGGAGACTGGCTAGGCCACTCCAGGACCTTGAACGCTTCTTACGAAGCCACTCCTTCGTTGCCCGGGCGGTGTGTTTGGGATCATTGTCATGCTGAAAGACCCAGCCACGTTTCATCTTCAATGCCCTTGCTGATGAAAGGAGGTTTTCATTCAAAATCTCACAATACATGGCCCCATTCATTCTTTCCTTTACACGAATCAGTCATCCTGGTCCCTTTGCAGAAAAACAGCCCCAAAGCATGATGTTTCCACCCCCATGCTTCACAGTAGGTATGGTGTTCTTTGGATGCAACTCAGCATTCTTTGTCCTCCAAACACAACGAGTTGAGTTTTTACCAACACCTTATATTTTGGTTTCATCTGACCATATGACATTCTCCCAATCTTCTTCTGGATCATCCAAATGCTCTCTAGCAAACTTCAGACGCAGGGGGACACGTCTGGCACTGCAGGATTTGAGTCCCTGGCGGCGTAGTGTGTTACTGATGGTAGGCTTTGTTACTTTGGTCCCAGCTCTCTGCAGGTCATTCACTAGGTCCCCCCGTTTGGTTCTGGGATTTTTGCTCACCGTTCTTGTGATCATTTTGACCCCCCGGGGTGAGATCTTGCGTGGAGCCCCAGATCGAGGGAGATTATCAGTGGTCTTGTATGTCTTCCATTTCCTAATAATTGCTCCCACAGTTGATTTCTTCAAACCAAGCTATTGGTTATATACACAATAGCTATATACCTATTACAGATTCAGCCTTACCAGCCTTGTGCAGGTCTACAATTTTGTTTCTGGTGTCCTTTGACAGCTCTTTGGTCTTGGCCATAGTGGAGTTTGGAGTGTGACTGTTTGAGGTTGTGGACAGGTGTCTTTTATACTGATAACAAGTTCAAACAGGTGCCATTAATACAGGTAACGAGTGGAGGACAGAGGAGCCTCTTAAAGAAGAAGTTACAGGTCTGTGAGAGCCAGAAATCTTGCTTGTTTGTAGGTGACCAAATACTTATTTTCCACCATACTTTGCAAATAAATTCATTAAAAAATCTACAATGTGATTTTCTGGATTTTTTAAAACTCATTTTGTCTGTCATAGTTGAAGTGTACCTATGATGAAAATTACAGGCCTCTCTCATCTTTTTAAGTGGGAGAACTTGCACAATTGGTGGCTGACTAAATACTTTTTTGCCCCACTGTATTTGTCACTCCCTTTGGTACTTTCCTCGGGTGTTGCTGTTTCCGTTCATATGTTTCATGTCTGTATGCTACTCGTGTTTCTTGTTTTGTTCCATGTTCGTTTATTTATGAAATTCACTCCCTGTACTTGCGTCCTGACTCCTAACGTACACGTTACACTATGCCTCGTGGCAAAATGTGTAGAATTGCAGGAAATTAGCCTGAAAGCTGCAAAAATGTCTCCACGATGCCAAGAGGCGGGCCTTTAAAAAGTTCCTTTGAGAACCCCTGCTATCGGGTACTGACTGACTTCTGAGAGAACTTGACTATGCAGCACAGTAACAGTACCGTAAAGTATCGTCACTTTGGGAATGGAAATTTGAGTTGAAGGTCTTCTAAAGGAAGTGCAATGTCCATGTCCCTTGTGACAGAACGGAGAGAGATCACAGACCAACTGATGCCCAGTGGTCTCTATTTGCTATTCTACATGTGGCCGTGTGATGTTCAAAGGTTGGCCTTGATTTGAAAACTAGACTTTATTCATCTGACTGAACATCAAGACAGCCGACAATACTGGTCAAATGGGTATGATTAATACATAAAAACATAAAACTGTAACTAATAAAGATGCATGTGATTTTGTGTTAGTACAAGTTTGGATGTTGTGGAATAGAAAATGACATAAAATACAACAAAGCATACAGAGAGATTTTGAGAGATTTTTTTGCAGTTGTTTTCAGTTATACCCCATCTTGGCTCTTTAAACTGTAACTACAAAATAAAGGGATTATAGGGCCTAAGTAGTTAATCTGAAGAGAGCATAATGAACCCATCATGGTTGTCCCCAGTCCCCGCAAGCTTTCTGCACATCTGTGTGCAGTCTCAAATGAGATAACCAGGGTTAGATTAGAATAGAATAGAAAATAATAGAACAGAATACAATACAGTACAATAGTTCTAGACTGGCATCACGTCAATTATTGTTGCAATATCCAATGGTAAAAATACTAATTCAGAAGAATCAGCTCTACAAGCAGTGAAGTAAAATACAACTGTAAACCTGGAGCCACAGCTACAAAACAGCATTTGGAAAATTGTCCCATGAAAATTGACCACCACAGTCGTTGTTTTGTATAATGGTTTGTTTCTAGCCCCTTAGTGTATAGCTAATACACATAGCTGGTGTACGGGACTACAGCATCAACAACTATATAACTACGTAAGAAATGCACAGATGGATGGTGGTGGTGCAGCTGTGGTAAACATTAGTGGATCAAACCAGGGACTGCTTGCATCTCAAATGACACCCTATTCCCTATATAGTAGACTACTTTTGACCAGAGTCCGTAGGGCACTATATGGGGGAAAGAGTGCCATTTAGGACACAGCCACCGACTCCTTGATTAGCATCACTCACCACTGCCTGCCTGTTGTCGATCCACGGCCCTCCGCACCATTTATCCCTGTCTGATTTATCCCTGTCTGATTTATCCCCTGACTGAGGAGTTCAGTAAACACATTCCACTCATTATTGGAAATGCAGCACAAATGAAATGCATCTGTTTGCTTATTAAATGGAACAACTAGTAATGAGCGGCAACATCTGCATGAGCAGTTCTCAGGGGTGAAGAAATATGTTCTGTATTTTCATGGACCTCAACTTTTTAATCCTATTTATGTGACATTTCCATCACTGGGGAAGTTTTAAATTTCATCTCAGAGAAGAAGAAAAAAGAATTCACAGCATGACGTTTTGCAGGACAAGTTGTTAACCCTTGTTCAATGCAGTCGTCGACTATCACAGTTTAAGGTCATGGTATTACTACAGAGGTTACTGCAGACACGTTCCTGAGGTGTAGTGTACCATAGTAACCTCACAGCTGTGCTATTCCAAAGGATACCCCCAGAAACGTTACAGAAAAACTTACAAAAACACAACTCAGAGACATTGACATAAACAAGAAAGTCACTTTGAATAAATAGTTTGGGTCGTGAACCCCGGGTGTTTTTACTACGATGACCATATAAGGTGAGAAATAGGCTGCGGGGAGGACTGCTTACACTAAAGCAATCAGGACGATAGGTCTTCGATAAAAAAATATATTTTTTAAACATTTATCTTCACAGAAACTCTCAAAAGACATTAGTATTAGCGTGTCTGTCCACGCTGCTCTCCTGGGAGTGGCAGGTTCCTGATCTAGGATCAGGTCCCCCAGGTCAATTAATTATAATCTAAAAGGCATCACTGATCCTAGATCAGCACTCCTACTGTGGGACGCTTTATGAATGAATACAGGTCCAGGGCCCAGGGTCCAGGAGAATAGGAGCAGATGTTCCTCCCAGCATGAGAGGGGCCCTATCTGGCAGCACACAGAGATGCCCTATGCTTTGTAACCTGGTCCCCATCGAGAGGACTGTTTATGTCCACTCAAGCATGGCACGTCTGTCTGGGGTACATTATGGATCTAGTAGAAGTAGAACTTGAGAGGTAGAAAAGCTGGTCTGTCAGACGACATAAACTGATACATGGTGGATTCCTTCTAAACGTCTCTTGGCCAAAATATTTAACCATCAGAGATGAGCTTAACAGAGTAGAGAGCACGACAGCTAACTCCCTTCAAAACAGTCCTGCTATAGATTGGTATTACATAGAAAGGCCCTTCAGTCCCTCCTTAAAGAATGGAGTCTGAGTGGATACTGAGTGGAATGGAATAAGCTCAACTGCCATTGTGTTACAACCATAGACATATACATACGCCATTGGTTTCTACAGTGTTTAAACTTCTAAAATGAAACACTTGTGCTCGTGTGTCACGTTCTGACCTTTATTTCTTTGTTTTTATCTTTATTTAGTATGGCCATGGCGTGAGTTGGGGTGGGTAGTCTATGTTATTTTTTCTATATTTTCTATTTCTGTGTTTGGCCTGATATTGTTCTCAATCAGTGGCAACTGTCTATCGTTGTCCCTGATTGAGAACCATATTTAGGTAGCCTGTTTTCCTTTGTGTTTTGTGGGTGGTTATTTTCAGTCTTTGTGTGTCTGCAACAGACAGAACTGTTTCGGTTGTTGCGTTTGTTATTCAGTGTTCAGTTTTGATTATTATTAAATAAGATGAACACTAACCACGCTGCGCTTTGGTCCTCTCCTTCTTCCACCCAAGACAACCGTTACATTGTGGGAGGATTGGCTCAAGGATTGAAATGGCATGGCACACCAAGTCTCTAACTGGGGCTAGTATTTATGTGATTAAGTCATTTAAATAACAAAGAACACCATTACATTGTTGCCAGTGGCGACCTGTCATTCAGGGCAGCTGGGGCACCTGTTTTTAGCCCCACCTGTTTAGCTACAAAAAATATATATATATTTATACTGTATATCACATCAGTTTACAAACAATGTAAAAATAATAATAATTGCGTTAATAAAGCCGCATATAAACATGGTCTCTTTTTTGCTTTCTTGAGTAAGGCAGCTCCAAATTGTAGGTGTTTCAACCTAGCTCAGTGCTTTCTGTGGTGGTGGGGCAGCCAGCAGAAAATGCAGAGCGTAGGGTTTGGTAATATTCTCTAGTTGAGCCGTGATTGGCTCAGTGTTCTGTCACTCATGGGGACACTGCTGTACGTCATCGCAAAATCTACAGGGAGTGCAAGAAAGTTCAAGCCCCTTTGGGTGCTGCCGTAGATTTACAGTATAAGTTCCCGTCCAAGAAGGCTCAAGGTCACAGATAAAATAAAGTCAAATCACGTTATATCTACTGTCGCTTTGATTGAACTGATCATGTCAACGTCATACTTTCAAAATCTTAGCTAGCACTGTAGACAAGCGTAATCATGAATTACATTGACAATCTACTGGCAAATCCTTTTCAATCCTTGCCATATGAAGATAAATTATAGATAAAACGTATCAGTGCTCGTCGGCCATTAGACAAACATTACACAACAAGTTGAAAATTGCAAATTCAACAATGAGGGTTTTGGAAGGAATAAGTGGCTAACTGCAAGTTTTGCAAGGCAATCACCTGCCTACTATTCAGTGGAGTGGGTGTGTGGTCCAAGTCTGGGTTCAAGGGTCTCTTTTCCAAGCTTAAAAGGACACCATGGGCCAGAAAAGGTTGAATACATTGGCCATGCTTTCAATCTAGAATTGACTTCTGCCGCGTTCAAAACAACTGGAAACTCGGTACTGGAAAATCTCAGGCTTCAGTGAGTTCAAGACAACTGGGAACTCCGACTGTGAAAATACGTTTTTAACGGTAATCGGAATTCCAAGTTGGAAACTTAGGCCTCTTTCTAGAGCTCCGACCTGAAGATCAACTGACGTCATGATTCGACCTTGTTCCCTGTTGTCTTGAATGCACCATAAATCCAGAGAATGCCAGACTTTGATACCAATGTTTGATGACAAGATTTGCCCACAAGGACCACCGCGTAACCTTCCTGTTCAAGTGAGTCCAAAAATGTTTTATGTGCTGGTGCATAAATGATGTAATATGCCAGGGAGATATGTAAACTGTAGCTAATAAAGTAATACTAAGTGTATGTGTGTAGTAAGCTGTTGGTAGGCCATGTGCTTCACCCTAATAATTTGGGCCTTTCCTACTCATAACTTAGCCTACTGTTCTGACTTGGGGGTGTACTTGTAGCCTATTGCCTGTTTTAGAGAAATCTAATCATCGAATATTGTAAGAGCTTTCATTGTCTGCTTTATATGCCCCCTTTATGTATCATACAGTTCTGGCTTGGTGTACAGGGAGAATACTGTAAAAACGGCCCATGCTCTGAATTCTGTCGCTGAACAAATAGTTATATTGACTACGTCCGGCCCAGCTCGATCATTAATGTCTTAATCAAAATTTGGGATTGCCACTCATCCACTAGTAATCCTCTTATGTCATAGTTTGTGCATCTCAATTGTCTGTAGAAACCACATTTGTTTAAGGTAGTCAGCCATATCAGTTATGTTTTTTTAAAGCCATTAAATGAGGCTGAATTAACTGTTTTTCTGTCAGACAAGGCTCTGCTAATAGCCAGGTGTAGCGGTGGCAAGGTTTTGGGACAGTTTTATGTAGGTACTAACAGTTTTTGGGCACCGTTTGTCACCGTCATAGTGCAATTAATGTATTGTTTAGTGTTGTGTTGCATAGTGGCTTTGCTGGCATGCGTCTAAACATTTTTGGGGAGTTTGTCCCGTCAAGATTTACATAAAGTGACCACTGATTGTTACTGATATTGCCATTGTGTCATTACTATACACAGCAAATCCCCAGTTTAGTTGAAAATTATTGATGTTTATTGATTCTGTATTGTGCTGTATTGTACTGTGCTGTATTATACACCTTCTATACTGACCTGGTTGAATGTTGTCAATTAAGAGATTGGATAGAAAATACAGTATAGCATCTGGAACTATGTAATTAGAAAAGTACATACAAAGTCAAGAGGTCTAGAACATGAAATTAAATACTAAAGTTGAAATGGTACTTTGGTAAGATACCTTACTACATTACGTGCCTTCACTAAAAATCCACACGTTTTACCTGGATTATTGTCACATTGGTATGAGACTGAAAGACTAACAGACACAAACCATGGTCATGTTCCGTGACAGAGAAGAGACGAAGAGTCTGGTTTTGAGATTGAGAGGAGAAGTAGACTCCTGAGGGAGGCCTTACGGTAACGTGTCTGTGGAATTCAACCATTCAGCCAACAAGACAGTTAATCACCCATCCCATTCATAGCGTAAATAAGACTGCTGCCTTACGTCTGCTGCGTCCCGGTACACCCAACTGCCATCTGCAAAAACACCTCCACTCTAAATTAGCCAAATGCCATATAGTTTTATCCTTCATTTTGTAGACATAAACATACAGTATAATTTTAGAATATCTCTGCTATGCAAATGGAGTTCTTTTAGGGCGATACTGTATTATTGACTATGTTTTGTTTATTCCATGTGTAACTCTGTGTTGTTGAATGTGTCGAATTTCTTTGCTTTATCTTGGCCAGGTCACAGTTGCAAAAGAGAACTTGTTCTCAACTAGCCTACCTGGTTAAATAAAGGTGAAATAAAAAATAAATACGAATGAGAACCACCTGGATCACCTGACCTGTAGTATGACTTCCTCCTGGTACCTCAGTGTTGTTTTAAAAAAAAGGAAACTCCTGTAAACTACATAAACAATATGGTTGACCTGTGACTTTAGAGCTCTGCTGATGGTCCATCTGAAAGCAGTCTCGATCGCGACGAAATGAAGAAGAAGAAGAAGAAACTACTTATTGGCTTAGTGAGGTTTCATTTTCAAAAGCAGACCTATTGCAGAGGACATCGTGAAGAACAAAAAACATTTTTTCATTAAAGGCCCACAGGCTCCCACTCTCCTACTGCTGCTGAGCCCTGATCAACAAAGCCACCTCTTCTTCTCCTAGAAAAATGTATCACAGAATTGCTAACACAGGTAAAGGTTGGTCATAATAACACACACACACACACACACACACACACACACACACACACACACACACACACACACACACACACACACACACACACACACACACACACACACACACACAGTTAGTTAGTGAATCAGAAAAACAGGCCCAGGCCACCCTGTTTCTGGCCTCATGGCACATGCATGATGGCCTTCACGAGGCAAACATTTCTCACGTTTATCGTTGAACTGTTCGTGGCCCCAGGTCCCTCGGGAGGCAAGGCACATAAAATATATGACCCCACACCCCCACTTCCAACCTCCAACCTTTCACAGCTCCAGGCGTGGGATTTGGATTGTGGACCCCAGGAAGAGTAGCTGATGCTTCTGCAAAAGCTCATGGGGTTCCAAATAAGCAAATAAATAAACAAACAAATAAATCTGGGATGGACTCCAGCTGTGGACTGAAAAGGTCATGCTAAGAGGTTGGGGTGTTCAGGTATGGATTAACTTGTAACCAAACTCGAATCCCCTAATAAATCTTTGACGCTCTTGTACTAAAGATAATAGAGGAATCCCATTCAGATTGATGGCCATCATAGAGAAAAGAAAAGGAGGTAGCACATCTTAGATCAGTGTTTCTCAAATATCTCCTCCCAGACGTTTCACAAGTTTGTATTAGGCCTGAACTAGCTCATCTGATTGACAAAAGCCTGATGATTAGTTAACAAGTTTAATCAGGTGTGCTAGCTTTGGAAAAGATCCAATACACGGAACGGCTGCGAGTCCCCAAGGAGAGGTTTGAGAACCACTGTCTTAGATGAAGCACATCTGAAGGGTGTCAATTGGAAACACAATATCACAATCTCTTTCAAACATGTCTTCAAGTACATAAACACAGAGTACGAGCAGTCAGCAGCAGAATTTGTACATACATGTGGACATTCAATTTTTCCAGGCACACACAAACACTTTCTCAAGCTCAGCACAGGTTTGCCCTCTTTTCCTCATGTGATTTCCTGTCAAGGCCCAGCAGACCCGTGGTGTATATTTCCATCATGGCATATTTATACCTTTATCTCTAACTGCAGGTCAGTTCTGCACCACTCACCTTCCAGTGGTTCCCTGAACTACAGCGGCGTTTAGCACTCTCGGCACACCCTACATTTCTGTTTTGTAGTTGACAGATTTCAGTGATCGACTGGGACATGCCATTGACCAATCAGAAAGAAAGTATGTATTTGATGTGATTATTGGTTGAGAGGGTAGACATCTGGTTGTGCTTAAAGCCTGGTAAGTAGTGCTGCTGGAGTGTTTTTATTCTGTTTGGTTATGGTGGTGCAGAGTGAAGCAACAGAGCTCAGAGCCTTGGCAGGGCAGCACTCTCTCTCCATCTTTCTCTCCCTCTCTCTCCCTCTGAATCATGTCTGGGATGGAATAACAAATCGTAACACAGTCTGGCCCTCCTTTCCTACTTCCCTCCTAGTCCCAAAAGGACCACAACATCTGTACCCAGTCTCAGGCAGAGAGATCAGACAGGCAGGTAGGCAGACCAAGCAGGCTGAAAGACAGGCAGCCAGGCACACAGACAAGCAGACCAAGCAGGCTGAAAGACAGGCAGCCAGGCACACAGACAAGCAGACCAAGCAGGCAAGCAAGCAGTCGCTGGCAGCTGGTATCGGTGTGTTTACAGCTCTCTGCCATCCTCCAGGAAGAGGGGTTTATTTTCCAAGAGGGCTTTACTTTCCAGATTTGATGAAATTAGACTTTGCCCGTGGTTTAATTAAGAAAGGTACTTAAAATCCACTCCAACACCAGAGCCCGAAAAATTAGCCAAGAGCCTTAATAACAATGGCTCCAATTCTCAGTAAAAGCACAATTAATCAAATAAATGTTCATATTATTGGAATAACATTTTGGGGTTACCTGTATCGTAAAACTGCTTTTACATGACGTACTCTGCCAATATATGCAAATCTATACATAATTGCTTCAATGCTCAGTATTTCCTTATGGACTTTGATGGTCTTTAAATCATCATCAATAGCTGTGAGTTTACTGTAGTGTAATTACACTGTAATTACTGTTAAAAGGATTGAGAAGACTACAAATGACCACAGTCTTTTAAATGATCCATCACAAGTGGTCTACATTCTGGATGATTTTCTGTTTGAAAGATAAGCTTGCTGTGGTGCAAGTCATCATGACAGAGTTGACTGTCAGTAGGAAATAAACAGCAGTAACCACACTCTCTGCCAATCTATAATCTATCCCTGCTTCACAGTTTACACATAATCAAAACAAAGACCCCTAGAAACAGCTATACAGTTTACAGATGTCTTGTATGTATGCATTCACATTTTCCATAATACTAACCAACTATGTTGGTGCATACTACTGCATTGTGAAGTCTCACGATATATGTGAACAATAGGCATTACCCGTGAGCGTTGTTGTATTTGTGTTTGGTTTCAATGTGCTGGGGAGAGTGGGGGTACTGGCCGTAATAGACCTCTCGGTTGAAGGAAAACATGGTTATGTCATAGTCAATACCGTGGGTTCACTTGAACTCAGTCATTGCCAGCATTCATCTCAGAGCTTGAAATTCTGAATTTGACACGCAGATGTATAAACCATTACTGCAATAAGGCTAGTTGCCCAACTAGAAAGGCCACAATGAGGAATGTATTTTTGTATAAAAATGATTCTGTGTTGTTTTGAGACCCATTTCTGTGGTGTGTGTGTG
This sequence comes from Oncorhynchus masou masou, assembly GCF_036934945.1. Lineage (NCBI taxonomy): Eukaryota > Metazoa > Chordata > Actinopteri > Salmoniformes > Salmonidae > Oncorhynchus > Oncorhynchus masou. The sequence goes on along the minus strand of NC_088226.1, from coordinate 42,410,946 downwards.
TGTGTGTGTGGTTGTGATTTTTCATTATATGCGGTGGTGTGATTCTGTGTGGTTCTGAAGCTATGGATATTTTATTGGAATTGCTCCAATGTTCCAGCTATAAAAGTGAGTCCTTCCAACCTCTCAAGTAAATATACACACAGTACCCATGTGCCATAATCAAAACACCGTCTGCAAGTCTGCAGAATGAGACTTTTTGATGGACACTGGCAAGTGATATCAAATGTACCGTAGTCATTTTTCTTCGTGTGTGGAGCGAACGGGGGCCAGCTGTGCTTGGAAGCTAAACTTAGATTGTCTACTACTACGACAGGTGTGGTTGGAATTTATGTCTGGGTCATACACATCCGCAGGGTAAACCTGTGGGGTGAAGTTATCTTGGTGTTTGAGATTTCTTTGACGTTCATGTTTCTGCGAGCTAGTGTTCATATCTAATGATATCTGTAACAGGTGGTATGGTACACTGTATCTAAAGTCTACTCCGAGCAGCGTTTGTATCTAAAGCCTACTCCGAGCAGCGCTTTTGGAAAAATTACTTTTTTACAAATGTAGCATTGAAATTACAACTCCTGATTAGTATCTACACCTCATAAAATAACCTCTCACCTCAACCACCTCTCTCACTCACACAGACACGCACACACACACATACAAACACTCCACACCAAGACATGACCCTGTTGTCCACCTCCTCTAACCACTCCAACGACCCCCCTGGGGATTGACCAATGGCTCCGAAACAGGATGTGGTTCTCTGCTCTGTGAGATGTCTCAGACCATCCTCTTTATGGGATTATAGTGATGACAGAACTCCGTGAGTTTCTATTTCAAATTTTGTGGTCGCACATTGAGTTGTGGTTATAAGTGCGATTCGCAAATGTGTCATTTAATTTCGCAAGCTTGTATCATGATGTGCAATGATGTGTTTGGCCCTGTCCGGGGGTGTCCTCGGATGGGGCCACAGTGTCTCCTGACCCCTCCTGTCTCAGCCTCCAGTATTTATGCTGCAGTAGTTTATGTGTCGGGTGGCTGGGATCAGTTTGTTATATCTGGAGTACTTCTCCTGTCCAATTCGATGTCCTGTGTGAATCTAAGTGTGCGTTCTCTAATTCTCTCCTTCTCTCTCTCGGAGGACCTGAGCCCTAGGACCATGCCCCAGGACTACCTGATATAATGACTCCTTGCTGTCCCCAGTCCACCTGGCCGTGCTGCTGCTCCAGTTTCAACTGTTCTACCTTATTATTATTCGACCATGCTGGTCATTTATGAACATTTGAACATCTTGGCCATGTTCTGTTATAATCTCCACCCGGCACAGCCGGAAGAGGACTGGCCACCCCACATATGCTCTCTCTAATTCTCTTTCTTTCTCTCTCTCGGAGGACCTGAGCCCTAGGACCATGCCCCAGGACTACCTGACATGATGACTCCTTGCTGTCCCCAGTCCACCTGGCCGTGCTGCTGCTCCAGTTTCAACTGTTCTGCCTTATTATTATTCGACCATGCTGGTCATTTATGAACATTTGAACATCTTGGCCATGTTCTGTTATAATCTCCACCCGGCACAGCCGGAAGAGGACTGGCCACCCCACATATGCTCTCTCTAATTCTCTTTCTTTCTCTCTCTCGGAGGACCTGAGCCCTAGGACCATGCCCCAGGACTACCTGACATGATGACTCCTTGCTGTCCCCAGTCCACCTGGCCGTGCTGCTGCTCCAGTTTCAACTGTTCTGCCTTATTATTATTCGACCATGCTGGTCATTTATGAACATTTGAACATCTTGGCCATGTTCTGTTATAATCTCTACCCGGCACAGCCAGAAGAGGACTGGCCACCCCACATAGCCTGGTTCCTCTCTAGGTTTCTTCCTAGGTTTTGGCCTTTCTAGGGAGTTTTTCCTAACCACCGTGCTTCTACACCTGCATTGCTTGCTGTTTGGGGTTTTAGGCTGGGTTTCTGTACAGCACTTTGAGATATCAGCTGATGTACGAAGGGCTATATAAATAAATTTGATTTGATTTGCAAAAGATTTAACAACGGTCGCAAACTTGCAACTTGACATAATTTATTTTTAGAATTATTACAAGTCCATTTACAAGCATGAATATTCTGCTGTGAATCAATAATACACTTGCAGATGTCTGGTTCGAGGGAAGGATGAACAGAGCAAAGTACAAAGTGATCCTTGTTTAAAATTTGCTCCAGAGCACTCAGGACCTCAGACAGGCGAACGTTCCCCTTCCAACAGGAGAACGACAGAATCTGCGTGCGCTACGAGTTCTGTCACGTTACCAAGATATTCGTAAACTTGCAAAAAGTGTTGTAAATTTGTAGAAAGACATTCGTAAGTTTAAAAAAATTACTCCTGGCCAATCAGTTCCCTCTGCCAAAACCACAGCCGCCTAACCATTGGCTGGGTTGTTCCATCCATCAAATCTCAGAAAGTACCTTCCCACAAGAGAGGATGAGGTAAATTAAACCAAAATGATCTACTTGTAAGTAATCCTCTTTTATTTTATCTGTGTTCATCGATTGTTTTGTGAAAAGGCATGACAGTAGTTTACATATGTGAAATATAGTGGTACAATTCAAACGAACTCCAGACCAGCCATTGCATTGACAGCCGCTATCGCGTTAGCTAGATGGCCTCAGACATTCATCCTAGCTTTACTCTCAATTCAATTCAAGGGCTTTATTGGCATGGGAAACATATGTTAGCATTGCCAAAGCAAGTGAAGTAGATAATTAACAAATTAAAATAATCAATAAAAATTAACAGTAAACATTACACTCACAGAAGTTCCAAAATAATAAAGACATTTCAAATGGCATATTATGTCTATTTACAGTACAGTGTTGTAACGATGTGCAAATAGTTAAAGTACAAAAGGGAAAATAAATAAACATGGGTTGTATTTACAATGGTGTTTGTTCTTCACTGGTTGCCCTTTTCTTGTGGCAACAGGTCACATATATTGCTGCTGTGATTGCACACTGGTATTTCACCCAGTAGACATAGGAGTTTATCAAAATTGGATTTGTTTTCTAAGTCTAATTCTTTGTGGATTTGTGCAATCTAAATACTATTTTCGCATGGAATAGGATTCATTTCTCAGAACAAGAATAGACTGACGAATTTCAGAAGAAAGTTATTTGTTTCTGGCCATTTTGAGCCTGTAATCCAACCCACAAATGCTGATGCTCTAGATACTCAACTAGTCTAAAGAAGGCCAGTTTTATTGCTTCTTTAATCAGAACGACAGTTTTCAGCTGTGCTAACATACTAGCAAAAGGGTTTTCTAATGATCAATTAGCCTTTTAAAATGATAAACTTGGATTAGCTTTCCCCCAGCAGTTTCAATTTAGCTATCTAGATAACAAATGGCATTTATAATCAACTTTATCAATCAGATGGTAACTAACAAAAATATAATTTTCCCCCTCGCATCTAAACCTGCCTGATAAAGCTAGCCAGTTGATAGTCAAACTAGGATGAATGTCAGAGGTCAGCTAGCTAACACGATAGTGGTTGTCAATGCAGTGTCTGAAGTTCGTCTGAAATGTACCATTATATTTCACATGATAAGCAAACTACTGTCATGTCTTTTCACAAAAACATTGATGAACACAGATTTTAAAAGAAGATCATTACTTTCAAGTAAATAATTTTGGTTTAATTTGATCTCATCTCTTGCGCATGTGGGTAGCTACTTCCTGAGATTTGATTGATTGAACAATCCAGCCAATAGTTAGGCGGCTGTGATTTTGTCAGAGGGAACTGATTGGTCAGGAGTAATAGCTCCTGCCCCCAGGGTGCAAATTATTTACTTTGCGAATGTCTTTCTACAAATGTACAAATCTCTTGGTAACGTGAAAACATAGGTCATACTCGTAAATGGATTTGTAATAATTCTGAAAATAAATTACACTTGCAAATCTTATTGAACGTATTCAAATTTATTTTACCTTTATTTAACTAGGCAAGTCAGTTAAGAACAAATTCTTATTTTCAATGACGGTCTAGGAACAGTGGGTTAACTGCCTGTTCAGGGGCAGAACGACAGATTTGTACCTTGTCAGCTCGGGGGTTTGAACTTGCAACCTTCCGGTAACTAGGCCAAGGCTCTAACCACTAGGCTACCCTGCCGCCCCGTTACATGTTTGCAAACATTGTTACATCTTTTACACATCATGATACAAGCTTGCGATATTAGATTACACATTTGCAACCACGAATCGCAACATGTGACCACAAAATAAAAATGACAAACTCACGTAGTTCTTTCGTCATAATAATCCCATACCTACTTGGCCACGTTCACTAACTAGGACAAAACCCCCCAAAACTGTCTTGACCTACTAAGTAATAATTGGTTACGTCCCTATTCTATGGTAATCCTCACTCTGGGTTGTTGGTATGATTCAATATTTTCTTATGTACAGAAAGTCTGTCCCACGTCCCAAATGGCACCATATTCCCTATATAGCGAATGGTCCAAAAGTAGTGCACTTCTGTATATAGGGAATATGGTGCCATTTGGGATGCAACCCTGTGTCTGAGTGCTTTAGCTTTGGACTGTACAAACTGGTCTGGTCTGGTTGAATGGTTGTCAAAGAAGAACACATTTTCTCTGTTATAGAAAATAATCATATCAAAAATCAGTGATCTCAACATCTGGCTGTGGATCTGAGGAGGCATATGAATGGTTGGAGAAGTGTGCAAAACAAATTAGTCATAACTTGGAGAGGGGCCTGTCCCGCTGAGTGAGAAATCACTCCTGGACTGGTTCTGGGCGCCTTCACACACAGGTAACATAAAACAATGCTTGAAGCCAACTGTCGATCACACAAAAAGGACAAACGGCTGAGCACCTTCATTCAGTTGCAATGTAATCTTTGATATTCTTTTCCTTTGCAAGCAGCGTGTCTTACTAAAAGCCTTTAAAGCCATGGGGAAATGGAAGGTGTAGGGGCTGACACTCAGGCCAGCAGAGTGACATCATGCAGGACTTTTTGCCCTCCAGTGGTCAGTAAGTTTTGAGAAGTGTGGCCTGGACTGGTCAACTCAAACATGGTTGGGATGACATCATTATCAGATCTCCTATCCAACTCACCCTGGGCCTCTTCTCTCTGACAGTATGACATCCCACTATGCGTATACATGACTCCAAGGACCCCTAATCAAAGGAGAAGATGGGCCTGATTAGCTTGTGGGGAGAGAGATCGAGAGAGTGTGTTTGCGTGCGTGCATTTGCCTGAGTGTGGTCGTACACGTGTGTACACGTTTAGGCGGTCTCCCCCTCGTCCCCTGTGCTAGAAGGCCACATGGTCTGCATCATGTAATGACCTCACCCAAGAGGGGCCTGATGACATCATCAACACGCTGCCAAACCTAACACATCATTACTACAACTCATTAATATAAGACAAGGCACACAGGAATAGGGATATCTACACTGTTCTGGGTGAGATAATGACTAAGTAAGGTACAGAATGAAGCATATATGGCTCCGTCCTCACCAACATTCAATAGTCCGAAATGTACTTTCAGCCTGTTGTTATTTTACAAATTTGACGCTTAATAGAAACATAAGAATAATTGTTTAATCAGAGGAAGACAAGAAACATACCGAACAAGTTATGAAGGATTATAAGAATTTATTATGTATACAATTGTGGATACAAAATATCATGCATATTTACAGCATGTTTTATTTACAAAAAGCTTTGCAAAACAAAAACAAAAATCGTATTAAGAAATAGCTTTGAGAAGAAGGGTATTTCGACTAGCATTTGAGAAGGGACTTCTTTGGTTGTGTTATGAAACTACAAAAAAAAAATGTTTTATTGTCACATACACCAGAAAGGTGCAGTTTTAAAGGGTCAACCATAGTAGTATGGCACCACTGGAGTGGAGCAAATGTTAGCGATAAGTGCCTTGCTCAAGGGCACATCGACATACTCATGTTTTCAAACCAGCAACCTTTCGGTTATTATCCCAATGCTCTAACTGCTGGGCTACCTGCCACCCTACAGCCAACTGACCAATGGTAGGGAGAGGGAATCTACAGTACATTGACTATCAAATTGTGGAAAAGTTTTAAAGATTTTAGACTTGAACATATACAGGTCCTTCAGAAAGTATGCACACCATTTACTTTTCCCACATTTCGTCGTGTTACACCCTGAATTTGAAATTGCTTAAATATATATATTTTTTGTCATTGGCCTCCACACAATACCCCATAATGTCAAAGTTAATTATGTTTTTAGAATCATTTAGAAATTGATTAAAAATGAAAAGCTGAAATGTCTTGAGTCAATAAGTAGTCAACCCTTTTGTTATCACAAGCCTAAATAAGTTAAGGAGTTCAAATGTGATTACACATTATAAGTTGCATGGACTCACGCTGTGTGCAATAATGTTTCAAATTATATTTTAATGACTACCCCATGTCTGTACCCCACACATACAACTATCTGTAAGTGAATTTCAAACAGATTCAACCACAAAAACCAGGGAAGTTTGCCAATGGCTCACAAAGAAGGGCACCCATTGAGAGAAAAAAAAGAGATATTGAATATCCCGTTGAACATGGTGGGGCTATTAGTTACACTCTGATATATAAACCGCTCAGGGATTTCACCATTGAGGCCAATGGTGGATGTAAAACAGTTAAGAGTATAATGGCTGTGATAGGAGAAAAGGGATGATGGATCAACAACATTGTAGTTACTCCACAATACTAACAGACAGAGTGAAAATAAGGAAGCCTGAACACAATAAAAATATTCCAAAATATGCATCATGTTTGCAACAAGGCACTAAAGTAATACTTGATCCTGAATACAAAGTGTTATGTTGGGGCAATAGCCGATAGAACACATTACTGAGTACCACTCTCCATATGTTCAACCATATTGGTGGCTGCATCATGTTACGGGTATGCTTGTAATCGTTACGGACTGGGGAGTTTTTCAGGATAGCTAAGAGGCAAAATCCTTGAAGAAAACCTGGTTCAGTCTGTTTTTCACCAGACGCTGGGAGGTGAATTCACCCTTCAGCAGGACAATAACCTAAAACACAAGGCCAAATCTACACTGGAGTTGCTTACCAAGAAGACAGTGAATGTTCCTGAGTGGCCGACTTACCGTTTTGACTTAAATCTACTTGAAAAAGTATGGCAAGACCTGAAAATTGTCTAGCAATGATCAACAACCAATTTGACAGAGCTTGAAGAATGTTGAAAAGAATAATGGGCAAATTTTGCACCATCCAGGCGTGGAAAGCTCTTATAGACTTACCCATAAAGGCTCACAGCTGTAATTGCTGCCAAAGGTAATATTTCTGTATTTAATTTTCAATAAATTTGATAACATTTCTAAAACACAATGGGGGTATTGTGTGTAGAATAAAAATCTATTTAATCAATTTTGAATTCAGGCTGTAACAACAAAATGTGGAATAAGTCAAGGGGAATGAAAACTTTCTGAAGGCACTGTACAGAAAAACATAGAGCCCTTTCAACCATCACAACATATTAAATAGTAGAACACAACTCTCTCTTTTTCTCTCACACAAGTACATACATATTAATACACATTCAGCACACACAAACTCACAAAATGAGGTAGATAAACGTTGATAAAAAGGTTCAAACAACTAAAGCAATACAATTTGTTATTATGTACTGTATGAAAGTGGGGCCCCTCTTACAGGTTGGCTGTAACCAGCAAACCTCCCCTGTGCTACTTTCCACAATACTCTATCACTGTAAGATTTACTAACAGTGATTTGCAATCTTAACTTACAAATAGAATGTCTAATCGAATCCAAATTCATAAAGTGTAATTTCAGATGGAACTTCCTACTGGGAGGTTATTCCTCTTCATAGGTATTTGGACAATAATGGGAATATGAAGGTCCTCAACCTCCTGTACCCCGTTAGACAGGGAGGAGATGAAAGGAAGAGACAGGTTCATGGGTAAATGTCGAGCAGTCGGTAAGAAAAACCAGTGAACTGCAGGAATGTTATCAATGCAAAATGATGAATGTTGAAGACTGCCATTCCACTAGAGAAAGCAACATTTCAGAGAGAACTCATACACTATAGCTAAAAAAAAACAAAAAACAGGAAAAACTCTTCTGGCACAATCACAGAACAAGACATCGACCAAGACCAGAGTTCAGAGAGTATGAACACAGCTAAACCTGTACTACGACAGATGAATATGTGAAAGGAACAGACTATACAGAAAATCTGATCTTTTGATTTATGGAAATAAAATGTTATACTACTTTTCCATTGTGTTTATATAGCACTTTAGTCTTGCTTACTTATATATTATCAATAATGTCACATTCGTGTTCATATGTAAGATGTGGGTTTCAAATATATTACTTTTGTAATGCTATACAATATCTAATCGTCTCTATGTTTACAAAGAACAAATTCATTAAAAACGGTATCCTTTTAAGGTAGTCAATGGAACCAAATTCAACACGGAGTGAGAACTAATGGGTTTGCAAATGTTCTAAAAATCAAAACATCACATGAAGAAAATTGCTAAAATATATATATATGTATATATATCTTTTAGAAACAGAAATATATAAAGTAATATACAGTGCCTTTGGAGAGTATTCAGATGCCTTGACTTTTTCTACATTTTGTTACGCTACAGCCTCATTCTAAAATGGATAAAAAAAAAAAAATTCTGATCAATCTACACAAAATACCCCATAATGACAATGGAAAAACAGGTTTTTAGAAATATCACATTTACATAAGTATTCAGACCGTTTACTCAGTATTTAGTTGAAGCCCCTTTGGCAGCGATTACAGCATTGAGTCTTGGGTATGACGTTACAAGATTGGCACACCTGTATTTGGGAGTTTCTCCCACTCTTCTCTGCAGATCCTCTCAAGCTGTCAGGTTGGATGGGGAGCATCGCTGCACAGCTATTTTCAGGTCTATGCAAAGATGTTTGATTGGGTTCAAGTCCGGGCCACTCAAGGACATTCAGAGACTTGTCCCGGAGCCAGTCCTGTGTTGTCTTGGCTGTGTGCTTAGGGTCGTTGTCCTGTTGGAAGGGGAACGTTCGCCTGTCTGAGGTCCTGAGCGCTCTGGAGCAGACTTTAAACAAGGATCACTCTGTACTTTGCTCCATTCATCTTTCCGTCGATCCTGACTAGTTTCATAGTCCCTGCCTCTGAAAAACATCCCCACAGCATGATGCTGCCACCACCATGCATCACCGTAGGGATGGTGCCAGGTTTCCTCCAGACATGATGCTTGACATTCAGTCCAAAGAGTTCAATCTTGGTTTCATCAGTCCAAAGAATCTTCTTTCTTTTGGCCTTTTGGAAAATTCCAAGCAGGCTGTCATGTGCCTTTCACTGAGGAGTGGCTTCCGTCTGGCCACTCTACCATAAAGGCCTGATTGGTGGAGTGTTGCAGAGATGGTTGTCCTTCTGGAAGGATCCCCCATCTTCACAGAGGAACTCTAGAGCTCTGTCAGAGTGAGCATCGGGTTCTTGGTCACCTCCCTGACCAAGGCCCTTCTCCCCCGATTGCTCAGTTTGGCCTGTCGGACAGATCTAAGAAGAGTCCTGGTGGTTCTAAACTTATTCCATTTAAGAATGATGGACCTTCAATGCTGCAGAAATGTTTTGGTACCCTTCCCCAGATCTGTGCCTCAACACAATCCTGTCTCGGAGCTCTAAGTACAATTCCTTCGACCTCATGTCTTGTTTTTTGCTCTGTCATGCACGGCCAACTGTGGGACCTTATATAGACAGGTGTGTGCCTTTCCAGATCATGTCCAATCAATTGAATTTACCACAGGTGGACTCCAATCAAGATGTAGAACCATCTGAAGGATGATCAATGGAAACAGGATGCCCCTGAGCTTAATTTTCGAGTCTCATAGCAAAAGGGCCTGAATACATATTTTTTTATACATTTTCAAAAAATTCTAAAAACATATTTCCGCTTTGTCATAATGGGGTATTGTGTGTAGATTGAGAAGGGAAAAATATATTTAATACATTTTAGAATAAGGTTGTAAAGTAACATATTGTGAAAAAAAGGAAGGGGTCTGAATACTTTTCAAATGCACCGTATGTACATTTATGAAAAATAGAAAGAGCACGACACAAAAAAATTCACAGTACTGAAAGAGTCAACAATAGATTGTCTCTAGGTAAATACTTTCAAATATATATAATTTTATCCACAAATATATTTATACTCTGTTTTCTTCTGTGGAGACAGCTACACATGTTTACATACAACACAGGCTCAAAGCTTTGCGATAAAACACTTAACACATAAAAGTAGGATCTAACGCAAATTATGTTTACTTAACATATTGGATTTTCTTTTACATGCCCAACCACAAAGTAAAATTAGTACAAACCATCGCTTTTCTCCTAAAAAAAGACATGTCTATTCAAACCCCCCCAATTACTAAAAGTAAAGGAACACCAGAGAACATTCATGGATTCTATGACGGTGGGACTCTTTTGGCTTTGCATTAGCATGGCACATGACATAAAAAAAAAACATGTTGTATTGTCACATACACCGAATATGTGCAGTGAAATGTGTTGTTTTACAGGGTCAGCCATAGTAGTACAATTATGTGCACAATTATGTACACAATCATGTACATCTAAGTGCCCATACTGGGGCGGCAGGGAACCTAGTGGTTAGAGCGTTGGACTAGTGACCGAAAAGTTGCAAAATCGAACCCCCGAGCTGACAAGGTAAAAATCTGTCGTTCTGCACCTGAACAAGGCAGTTAACCCACTGTTCCTAGGCCGTCATTGAAAATAAGAATTTGTTCTTAACTGACTTGCCTATTTAAATAAAGGTAAAATAAAATAAATATGTCTATAAACACAGAGAGAAACAATACATGTTGAACATGACACCAGGGCGTAAATAATCAGGATGTGGAATGTTGGTCGGAACAAGTACACCATTAAGATTACAAGATGGCGCCAGTATATTGCAACGTTGATCTATTCCATGCCCTGGTGAGTAAGATTGACAATGTATTTACCACATACAGAAAATATACTTGAAAGCTGAGAATCTGAGTATGATTTACTGAACAAAACCAGACAATGACTATTTTGGCTTATATTTTCATTCCACAATCTCAACCATATCAGGTTCTCAATTATTTGCTGTGAAAAATGTAAATGTTGGTATGAAATTGTGTACAACATTATTATGTACAATCAGAATGAAAACAGCTGAAGGCCTAGTGGTGTCGGACCCAGATCGAACGGCACGTTGTTTTTGTGCTTTAAATGTAATGCCCAATTACTGTGCTCCAAATGTAATGCCCAATTACAATACTGTATATATATTTATGATCCAATACTGCAGCATGTAACATTTTAGTTACCTCACAGTGGATAAAAACATTATAGTATATGGGAATACTGGCCAAACATAGCCACTTTACCATGTCTTATTTAACAACATAAGGCTTCGAATGCACACAATCTTGCACATTATATTTTGACTTTCTCCTTATAACATTTTAGATTATTTACAATAGTTGCAAAAATATATATATAGCTTTACAATGGCTGTTTTTATATAGTATATGAGAAACCCATACTGCCGAAAGCCAAGCTGTGTAACACCAATCAAACTTGAGACGAAGGACTGCAAAGCAATCATCACTCAATATGACCAAATGCACACCGCTTATACTTTGTCATCGATGTTGTCACAACAGTATGTTTACACGGATGCGTTGCCAAAGTCCTGACCGATTGTCATGACTAGCTGGCTTGCAAACAGGGTTCATCAAGATATCTTTCACATTACTTTTGTCTTTCACATTTCTTGGTATCTATCTATGTATATATCTTGCTTGGTTATTAAGTCCTTTCAGATTCCAAGTGATTAATAGCACATGGCAGGATGCTTTATCTGGCTTTGAGGGGAAAAGAGACTGCTGAGAGGCTCCTTCTCACACTATTGCTCTCTGATTCAAATCATTGATTTGACTATCCCTTATAGCATGTGGATAGGAGGTAGCAACTCCTATTTATATAGCATATTGATAGGGGTTAACACTCTGGTTGACAGCCATGTTGTTCCTCTCACTAGCCTTGCTGACACCCACAGATGGTGTGTGCAGACAGGCAGCTTTACGGTCTCCAGTGCTATTGGTGTACACTAGCTTGTTTACAGCTTCAACTAGACATTTAAGGTCAAAACAAAATTCTCTGTTGTGGTTGCAGAAAAAGCAGCATTTGGATAAGAAAAAAAGTCTGGTATTTCACTAACAGTTGTTTCTTGTCCGTAGCTAGAGTTCTATCGCTCTAGAAATGTGAGGCCTTGTTGCCTTTCTGTGGTATTAGTACTATTTCCCCTTCAGACAAGTCCTTCCAGTACAGAAGCTCTGTCACAAAACCTTAACGTCTTGTATTGAAATAAAATGGTACACATCGAATTTAACCAGCAACATCAGGCTTTCTTACAAAATCCTTTTGTTTTTTTTGTCTTCTTTTTTAATAAATTCTTCTTCTTTGTTTTCACAAAGCATCCCAAAATAATTCCTTTCATCGAGCGGGGAAACAAATGTTAGCAAACCCAGTTCCCTGTGACCCATGTGGCCCTTCCTGTGGCCCTGCAGAGGGGTGGGGGGCTCTCCTTCTCCGCTGGCCCCGGACTGGCCCCAAGGCTACGCTGTGCTGCTGCTGGAACAGGGCGTGCTTTGTGTGCTGCCAATACTGTGGGCCGCACTGCTGTTCTCTGAGGCTGGGGGCTGGGGCTTCTGGGCCTGCTGTCGGCCAGCTGTATCACCTGGATATGGAGGGGGAAGGGTTGGGAAGAGAGAGAGGAAGAGGGGTGGGGGAGAAAGGGGAGGAAGAGCAAAAAATAGAGAGAGAAGTAAAAAAAACAGTGAGAGAAGATTGCGTGAGGGAGGGAAGGGGGAGAGAGGGAAAGAGAGAGATAAGGGTTGATGCAATACATCACAATTATACACATTTCAGCTATGTTCTTCTGTGCCACTGCCATTTATTCAAGATGTCTTGTTATCTAGAGGCCACAGGCTCAATCTGGTAAGACTGATGTTTAAACAAATCTCCTTAGTTCTCCTAGTGATACTGGTTGTCCCATGTGGTGACCATCACTTCACTGGGAGTTGTTGTTAAGTGAAAGCAACAGTCGCCTAACACACAACAACTCAACTCCTTTAAGTCAGCCAATCAAAGCGGAGTGTCTCAAATGGAAAGAACTGAATTGAGGTATCTCAATCCAGCTCTCCCCTCTGTTATCTGCAAGTAATTAGCAGAGCTTTAGCAGATGTAGCAGAATAAACATGAGACAGAGGCCTTCTGCCTGGATCTCAAACCAATGACTTGTTTATTGTACTGTGTTTAAATGAGCATTCCCGCTTGTAGATTCCTGGGCTACAGAGCTGGAGACAGAAAGTTAGGAGGCAAATAAAAATGCTTCCATTTGTTTGGAAAGCTTGTCTGACTGGAAACTGAAGGCATCTGAAAAAAGCCCTGTGTTTGTTTTACATATCTGGCACACTGTGCTTCAGATATTAAAATGCACTCCGTCCGTTGTTTGTTTGCAAGCTGAGCTGTCTTCCTTCCTGCATAGCTTAGTGAGGACCATAGATGATTTGTCCTGGTGAGAAATGGTACACTATAAAGCAGTAGCCACCAACCTTTGAGTCAAGATCACTTTGAGTCAAAAAGCAAGCCGAGATCTACCACTCAGATCTGTCTTAAACATGACTTATAAAATATAAGCCTATGAAACATTAACCAATTAACCAATTAACAATTCTGTAGCAATGAGGTTTGTGCACTAAGCTATAGGTCCAATACATTATCACTGCATATTAGCTACGCTTGAATTGCCCAGCCTGTTGTTCTTCTCAGACCAATTTGAAATAAAATATATGATTACACTGGTAATAGATCATGTGTTGTGTTACTTGTGAGGCACTGCTGAGTGAGCATAATCATTTGCTTAAAATGTGTTTACTGGACTGATGGCCTGCATCTGATGGTCAGTCAGAGAGAAGGGGGGAGCAGCTGTGAGGCTGCCTCTCACCCAACTCACCGTCCCTCCGCTCTCTCTCCACTGAGAAAGGGGGACAGTCTTCCAGCTGATGCCAAAACTGAAGCCGTACTGCATTACTCCTATGACCAGAGAAAGTTAAATATTCTTCGATATTTAAAAAGTCACAAGCCGCTAATAATAACAAGCTCATTGGAAGACTTTGCTACACTCATTCATTGCAGCTGCAGTGCTGGTTGTAGCGTGAGTGGAAGTAGGCAAAATGGACATTTTATGGCTTATAAAAAAGTGTTGAACAAAGTGCTGACATTGCTGAATAACAACTTAAACATGGAACTTAATTGTAAAAACAGCAGCTCTTTGCTGTACTCGTTGAGTCTCTCTCTAGTCATGGTTTTAAAAGGTATCATCTTTGCTGTGCGTTCGAAGCTTCTTTTTTCAGTCTATAGCTTGAGGAAACTGTGCAGACACAGTGATCTGAGCAATCTGATTGGCCAGTGGTAGTCCTATAAGAGCAGGCGGAGTTCTACTTTCAGATACATGATGGGAACACTGCCTTTCCGGCGCTAGGGCTGCTGAATCAAGAGCACCTACTGCCAACAGTGTGAAACAAATACAAATAAATGGAACTCAAGGCTTTATCGTTTTTTTTTTACAGAAGTGTTTGGTGATCGACTAGGAATGCCTTGACCGATAGCAATTAACCGGTTGGTGACCACTGCTATAAAGTGAATAGTGTGTCATTTGGGACGCAGTCTACAGCTACCATATTGATCTTTGTTGGTTTCTGAAGTGGTTCTGTGTTTGGGTATTACTGTAATTTATGTTTTGCGTGTGTGTATGTGTGTGTGTGTCAGTGGCAATCGGTGTCATTTAAGATGAGGAAAGATTATTATTTTTTGATGAACATGGCTTTATTTCTATTACAGCAAATTGGTTGACTGTCAATCATTTCCATTCCCCCAGCTCAATGTAACATTGATAGGTTTAGGCTACTACATGATACTGGAATTTTCCTTGTACCCAACAGGAGGTTGCTACAATCTAGCCAAATGAATGAAAACGTACAACGTAGGTGCACAGGTCGAGATTATTTTTAGTAATCAAGGTGACAGAGAGTGACACTTTCAATACCATCTTGCTCACTCTTGCCAGCATCTAGCAGACCTAGTGTGTAATCATTAGTCCAACAGTTGCAAAGAAGAGCTTATTGGACAAATTGAAGTACGTTTATCTCTGTTTCATTCCGTTTGCTTCCATTTAAGAAGCGTTTTTCAACAGAATCGGAGCAATGAATAAACTCCTAATCACACCCAAACACAGTTCATTTTCATAGCAGCTACATACAAACAGCTCGTTGTATATATAATTCCTTCTCATATCTATCTACGTGCTCTCCTCTCACCTTTTCCTTTCGTTTGTGGACCAGTGCACAACACATCAGCTGTCTGTGACCAGGGGAAAAAACCTTTCCATGCCAAACCTTCATATCATGACTGCTAACCGCTATACAGTCCACATCATTGTTACATACTGTTATTTACTATAACTAACACATTAGTAAACCCGCTACAATCATGCAGTGCAGTGTACAGTCAGCAGCAAGCAGTCTAGCAGTTACATTGGCGGGCCCCGGTGGCAATAAATTGATAAAACCACCTTGACTTGGAAAAGTTCCAGTGTTGAATAGCCATATCCAGCTAGCTAACATAGCATCCCTCTCTGTTTGATCCGGGTGTTTGAGTAGGCTAAACTAGCTAGCTGCATTTGATGCTAGATAAGTGAAAAATATATATACAATGAAATATAAACTCAGCAAAAAAAGAAATGTCCCTTTTTCAGGACCCTGTCTTTCAAAGATAATTCTTAAAAATCTAAATAACTTCACAGATCTTCAGTGTATAGGGTTTAAACACGGGTTCCCTTGTTCAATGAACCATAAACAATTAATGAACATGCACCTGTGGAACAGTCGTTAAGACACTAACAGCTTACAGACGGAAGGCAAATAAGGTCACAGTTATGAAAACTTAGGACACTAAAGAGGCCTTTCTACTGACTCTGAAAAACACCAAAAGAAAGATGCCCACGGTCCCTGCTCATCTGTGTGAACGTGCCTTAGGCATGCTGCAAGGAGGCATGAGGACTGCAGATGTGGCCAGGGCAATAGATTGCAATGTCTGTACTGTGAGAGGCCTAAGACAGCGCTACAGGGAGACAGGACGGACAGCTGATTGTCCTCACATTGGCAGACCACGTGTAACAACACCTGCACAGGATCGGTACATCCGAACATCACACCTGTGGGACAGGTACAGGATGGCAACAACAGCCGAGTTACACCAGGAAGGCACAATCCCTCCATCAGTGCTCAGATTGTCAGCAATAGGCTGAGAGAGGCTGGACTGAGTGCTTGTAGGCCTGTTGTAAGGCAGGTCCTCACCAGACATCACAGGCAACAACGTTGCATATGGGCACAAACCCACCGTCGCTGGACCAGACAGGACCGGCAAAAAGTGCTCTTCACTGACGAGTCGCGGTTTTGTCTCACCAAGGGTGACGGTTGGATTCGCGTTAATCATTCAAAGGAATGAGCTTATGATCGATTTGTAGGTGGAGGGTCCGTCATGATCTGGGGCGGTGTGTCACAACATCATCGGACTGAGCTTGTTGTCAATGCAGGCAATCTCAACGCTGTACGTTACAGGGAAGACATCCTCCTCCCTCATGTGGTACCCTTCCTGCAGGCTCATCCTGACATGACCCTCCAGCATGACAATAACACCTGCCATGTTGCTCGTTCTGTGCGTGATTTCCTGTGCAAGACAGGAATGTCAGTGGTCTGCCATGGCCAGCGATGAGCCGGGATCTCAATCCCATTGAGCACGTCTGGGACCTGTTGGATTTGAGGGTGAGGGCTATGGCCATTCCCCCCCAGAAATGTCTGGGAACTTGCAGTTGCCTTGGTGGAAGAGTGGGGTAACATCTTCATTGCTCCAGACCACTGCAGAGGGGGAGTTGGAGCACTCATTATGAGTTTAAAATATGTATACAGTGCCTTGCGAAAGTATTCGGCCCCCTTGAACTTTGCGACCTTTTGCCACATTTCAGGCTTCAAACATAAAGATATAAAACTGTATTTTTTTGTGAAGAATCAACAACAAGTGGGACACAATCATGAAGTGGAACGACATTTATTGGATACTTCAAACTTTTTTAACAAATCAAAAACTGAACAATTGGGCGTGCAAAATTATTCAGCCCCCTTAAGTTAATACTTTGTAGCTGTAACGGTTTTCATGCGGTGAAGGAGAGTCGGACCAAAATGCAGCGTGTTGATTGCGATCCATGTTTAATGAAAAAACGTAAAACACGAATCAATACAAATACTACAAAACAAAAAGAACGTAACGAAAACCGAAACAGCCTATACCAGTGTAAACTAACATAGAGACAGGAACAAGGACACTAAGGACAATCACCCACGAAACACACAAAGAATATGGCTGCCTAAATATGGTTCCCAATCAGAGACAACGATAATCACCTGACTCTGATTAAGAACCGCCTCAGGCAGCCATAGACTAACGCTAGACATCCCACAAAACCCCAAGACAAAAACACACCACAATAACCCATGTCACACCCTGGCCTGACCAAATAAATGAAGAATAAACATAATATATTTTGACCAGGGCGTGACAGAATCCCCCCCCCCTAAGGTGCGGACTCCCGGACGCACATTAAAACAATAGGGAGGGTCCGGGTGGGCGTCTGTCCATGGTGGCAGCTCCGGCGCGGGACGTGGAACCCACTCTATAAATGTCTTAGTCCCCCCTCCTCGCGTCCTAGGAATGTCCACATTCGCCGCCGACCATGGCCTAGTAGTCCTCACCCAGAACCCCACTGGACTGAGGGTCAGCTCGAGACTGAGGGTCAGCTCGGGACAGAGGGTCAGCTCGGGACAGAGGGTCAGCTCGGGACAGAGGGGCAGCTCGGGACAGAGGGGCAGCTCGGGACAGAGGGTCAGCTCGGGACAGAGGGTCAGCTCGGGACAGAGGGGCAGCTCGGGACAGAGGGGCAGCTCGGGACAGAGGGGCAGCTCGGGACAGAGGGGCAGCTCGGGACAGAGGGGCAGCTCGGGACAGAGGGGCAGCTCGGGACAGAGGGGCAGCTCGGGACAGAGGGGCAGCTCGGGACAGAGGGGCAGCTCGGGACAGAGGGGCAGCTCGGGACAGAGGGGAAGCTCGGCACTGAGGGGAAGCTCGGCACTGAGGGGAAGCTCGGGACTGAGAGGAAGCCCAGCACTGAGAGGAAGCTCAGCCAGGTATTTGGATCCGGCAGATCCTGGCTTGTTGACAGTTCTGGCAGATCCTGGCTGACTGGCAGATCTGGAAGAGTCTGGCTGACTGGCGGATTCGGAAGAGTCTGGCTGACTGGCGGATCCGGAAGAGTCTGGCTGACTGGCGGATCCGGAAGAGTCTGGCTGACTGGCGGATCCGGAAGAGTCTGGCTGATCGGAAGAGTCTGGCTGATTGGCGGATCCGGAAACGTCTGGCTGACTGGCGGATCCGGAAGCGTCTGGCTGACTGGCGGATCCGGAAGCGTCTGGCTGACTGGCGGATCCGGAAGCGTCTGGCTGACTGGCGGATCCGGAAGCGTCTGGCTGACTGGCGGATCCGGAAGCGTCTGGCTGACTGGCGGATCCGGAAGCGTCTGGCTGACTGGCGGATCCGGAAGCGTCTGGCTGACTGGCGGATCCGGAAGCGTCTGGCTGACTGGCGGATCCGGAAGCGTCTGGCTGACTGGCGGATCCGGAAGAGTCTGGCTGACTGGCGGATCCGGAAGAGTCTGGCTGACTGGCGGATCCGGAAGAGTCTGGCTGACTGGCGGATCCGGAAAAGTCTGGCTGACTGGCGGATCCGGAAAAATCTGGCTGACTGGCTGATCGGAAGAGTCTGGCTGACTGGCGGATCCGGAAGAGTCTGGCTGACTGGCGGATCCGGAAGAGTCTGGCTGACTGGCGGATCCGGAAGAGTCTGGCTGACTGGCAGATCCGGAAGAGTCTGGCTGACTGGCAGATCCGGAAGAGTCTGGCTGACTGGCAGATCTGGAAGAGTCTGGCTGACTGATGGATCTGGCTGCTCCATGCTGGCTGGCTGCTCTGGCTGCTCCATGTAGACTGACAGCTCTGGCGGCTTCTTGCAGACTGACAGCTCTGGCTGGTCCATGCAGACTGGCAGCTCCATGCAGACTGACAGCTCCTTGCAGACTGACAGCTACTTGCAGACTGACAGCTCCATGCAGACTGACAGCTCCATGCAGACTGACAGCTCCGGCTGCTCCATGCAGACCGACAGCTCTGGCTGCTCCATGTAGACTGACAGCTCTGGCTGCACCATGTAGACTGACAGCTCTGGCTGCACCATGTAGACTGACAGCTCTGGCTGCACCATGTAGACTGACAGCTCTGGCTGCACCATGTAGACTGACAGCACTATGTAGACTGACAGCTCTGGCTGCACCATGTAGACTGACAGCTCTGGCTGCACCATGTAGACTGACAGCTCTGGCTGCTCCATGCAGACTGACAGCTCGGGCTGCTCCATGCAGACTGACAGCTCGGGCTGCTCCATGCAGACTGACAGCTCGGGCTGCGCTAAACAGGCGGGAGACTCCAGCAGCGCAGGATAGGAGAAAGGCTCCGACAGCGCTGAACAGGCGGGAGGCTCCGGCAGCACAGGAGAGGAGGAAGGCTCTGGCTGCGCTAAACAGGCGGGAGACTCCGGCAGCGCTGGAGAGGAGAAAGGCTCCGGTAGCGCTGAACAGGCGGGAGGCTCCAGCAGCGCAGGAGAGGCGAGGCGCACAGTAGGTCTGATGCGTGGTGCTGGCACTGGGCCGAGGACACGCACAGGAAGCCTGGTGCGGGGAGCTGCCACCGGAGGGCTGGGGTGTGGAGGTGGTACTGGGTAGACCGGACCGTGCAGGCGCACTGGAGCTCTTGAGCACCGAGCCTGCCCAACTTTACCTGGCTCGATGCCCACTCTAGCCCGGCCAATACGAGGAGCTGGTATATACCGCACCGGGCTATGCACCCGCACTGGAGACACCGTGCACTCCACAGCATAACACGGTGCCTGCCCGGTCTCTTTAGCCTCCCGGTAAGCACAGGAAGTTTGTGCAGGTCTCCTACCTGGCGTAGCCATACTCCCTGTGAGCCTCCCCCCAAGAAAGCTTTGGGGCTGACTCTCGGGCTTCCTTCCGCGCCGCCGTGCTTGCTTCGCCATCTCCATTCTCCTATAACCTTCTTCGCACTGCTCCAGTGAATCCCAGGCGGGCTCCGGCACTCTCCCTGGGTCGACCGCCCACTTGTCTATTTCCTCCCAAGTAGTGTAGTCCCGATATTGTTGCTCCTGCTGCTGCTTCTCCTCATACCAAAGCCTCTCAGCTCTCGCCGCCTCCAGTTCCTCTTTGGGGCGGCGATATTCTCCAGGCTGATCCCAGGGTCCTTCTCCAAACAATTCGTCCTCCCATGTCGATACCTCCTTTTGTTGCTCCTTGGGGCGGCTACACTCCCCTGGTTTAGCCCAGGGTCCTCTCCCGTCGAGGATTTCCTCCCAAGTCCAAAAGTCCTTTTTACGCTGTTTCTCCTGTGGCTCCTGCCTGTTGACACGTTGCTTGGTCCGTTTGTGGTGGGTGATTCTGTAACGGTTTTCATGCGGTGAAGGAGAGTCGGACCAAAATGCAGCGTGCTATATTTTTGATTGCGATCCATGTTTAATGAAAAAACGTAAAACACGAATCAATACAAATACTACAAAACAAAAAGAACGTAACGAAAACCGAAACAGCCTATACTAGTGTAAACTAACATAGAGACAGGAACAAGGACACTAAGGACAATCACCCACGAAACACACAAAGAATATGGCTGCCTAAATATGGTTCCCAATCAGAGACAACGATAATCACCTGACTCTGATTAAGAACCGCCTCAGGCAGCCATAGACTAACGCTAGACATCCCACAAAACCCCAAGACAAAAACACACCACAATAACCCATGTGACACCCTGGCCTGACCGAATAAATGAAGAATAAACATAATATATTTCGACCAGGGCGTGACAGTAGCGCCACATTACAGCTGTAAGTCGCTTGGGGTATGTCTCTATCAGAATATCCAAAAACACCCCCTTTTAACCTTTATTTAACTAGGCAAGTCAGCTAAGAACAAATTCTTATTTTCAATGACTGCCTAGGAACAGTGGGTTAACTGCTTTGTTCAGGGGCAGAGCGACAGATTTTTACCTTGTCAGCTCGGGGATTCGATCTAGCAAACCTTGGTTACAAGTCCAACACTCTAACCACTAGGCTACCAGCCGCCCCATAATGCATTATGCTTTCGATAATAAAAGAATGATACAAATACTCTCAAAATACAGATGATGATTTAGCTATGGATCCATATTACTATGGGAATAAATATCACTGATTTACAGAACTATTGGAACAAAGTTGTCTAATGAAGGCAAACAATTTAGAATCCCCAATCCTCTTATGCTGTAGCCTACTCCCAACCGTCACGTTGTACAGCGCCATATTTTCCATTCCATCCTAACGGAAACCCTGAGGGTTTCATTTTTTGTTTTTCAAGGAATAGAAACACCATAATATTAATCAAATTAATTAAGCCACATTTCTTAAAATCTATCCTATATACTATGTTATCACAAAAAAGGTTTTAGTCTTCTGGCATTACCAGAGAATTTATCAAATGCTTCTCAAATATGCCCCCTGGTGGTCAAACTAGCACTACCTTGCATTACCAGAAAAAATTATTGATTATTAAATAATGTGCCACAGAATGCTGCAGCCCGCAAGATGTGCTGCAGTATGACAACTTTTAAAGGTGGAACCACTGTATTGCCTTTCTGCCTCTGAGTCAACTACTCACCACATTTCATGCACTGTAGCTTATGCTTTTAGTACTAGATTCATTCTCTAATCCTTTGAATTGGGTGGAAACCATGTCAGTTCATGCTGCAAAATATTTAATGTTTGACTATTTTAATTTTCTGAAATTCACTGAGGAAGAGGTTCCTCCCCTTCCTCCTCTGAGGAGCCTACCCTGGTGTATGTGTGTGTGTGTGTTGAGTGGCTCTGGGCCCACAGCCTGTCTGGTTCCCTCTTTCAGACCCCTCGTCTCTCTCTCTCTGCTCTAATGTTTGACAGAGCAGCGTTGCCAAAGAGCTCCAGCTAAACACAGTCCATATACACACAGAACCCGGCATGGGCTTTCAAACGCAAAAGGCTTCAGCTCTCTTTAACTTATCTTCTCTGTGGCCATTCTCGAAGAAAATGTCAATAACAAAGTCAGTTCGCATCCTAGTAGGACTAAGGGGTAAATCATAATTTAAATTGTCAATTAGTCTCTTATTGATATCAATGCATGACTAAGGGTGTTTTCACATATAGTCTTCTTTAAAATAATTTCTCAGTCCTCTTTAAAGTGAATTCTGGGGCAACCCCCCCCCAAAAAATACATTTTTGTATTCACACTGCACTTGCCTTTGAATGGGGTCTCAACTCTTTTGCCAGTTCACTTCACCTATTTTGTGGTCCGAGTCCTCTACATTGCTATGCTTAGAAAGGAACCAAGATATTTTCCCAATATTCACTCAATGCACTCACTTTTACAAAGTCCAGGGAAAAGCCATTCCATCAGAATGTGTTATAGGACAGCTACTGTAGATATAGAGTTGTAATCGGAAGTTTACTTACACTTAGGTTGGAGTCATTAAAACTAGTTTTTCAACCAATCCACAAATGTCTTGTTAACAAACTATAGTTTTGGCAAGTCGGTTAGGACATCTAATTTATGCATGACAAGTTATTTTTCCAACAAACCATTACAGAGATTATTTCACTGTATCACAATTCCAGTGGATCAGAAGTTTACATACACTAAGTTGACTGTGCCTTTAAACAGCTTAAAAAATTCCAGAAAATTATGTCAAGCTTCTGATAAGCTAATTGACGTAATTTCAATCAATTGGAAGTGTATTTCAAGGCCTACCTTCAAACCTAGTGCTTCTTCGCTTGACATCATGGGAAAATCAAAATAAATCAACCAAGACCTCAGAAAAAAAATTGTAGACCTCCACAAGTCTGATTCATTCTTGGGAGCAATTTCCAAATGCCTGAAGGTACCACGTTCATCTGTACAAACAATAGTACGCATGTATGAACACCATGGGACCACGCAGCCGTCATACCGTTCAGGAAGGAGACACGCCCTGTCTCCTAGAGATGAACGTACTGTGGTGCGAAAAGTGCAAATCAATCCTAGAACAGCAGCAAAGGACCTTGTGAAGATGATGGCGTAAACAAGTACAAAAGTATCTTTATCCACAGTAAAACGAGTCCTATATTGACATAACATGAACGGCCGCTCAGCAAGGAAGAAGCAACTGCTCCAAAACCACCATAAAAAAGCCAGACTACAGTTTGCAACTGCACATGGGGACAAAGATTGTGTTTTTTTGAGAAATGTCCTCTTGTCTGATGAAACAAAAATAGAACTGTTTGGCCATAATGACCATCGTTATGTTTGGAGGAAAAAGGGGTTGGCTTGCAAGCCGAAGAACACCATCTCAACCGTGAAGTACGGAGGTGGCAGCATCATGTTGTTGGGCTGCTTTGCTGCAGGAAAGACTGGTGCACTTCCCAAAATAGATGGCAATATGAGGTAGGGAAACAAGACATCAGTCAGGAAGTTAAAGCTTGGTCGCAAATGGGTCTTCCAAATGGACAATGACCCCCAAGCATACTTCCAAAGTTGTGGCAAAATGGCTTAAGGACAACAGAGTCAAGGTATTGGAGTGGCCATCACAAAGCCTTGACCTCAATCCTATAGAAAATGTGTGGGCGAGCAAGGAGGCCTACAAACCTGACTCCGTTACACCAGCTCTGTCAGGAGGAATGGGCCAAAATTCACCCAAAATACTGTGGGAAGTTTGTGGAAGGCTACCCGAAATGTTTGACCCAAGTTAAACAATTTAAAGGCAATGCTACCAAATACTAATTGAGTGTATGTAAACGTCTGACCTTCTGGGAATGTGATGAAATAAATAAAAGCTGAAATAAATCACTCTCTACTATTATTCTGACATTTCACATTCTTAAAATAAAGTGGCGATCCTAACTGACCTAAGACAGGGAATTTTTACTAGGATCAAATGTAAGGAATTGTGAAAAACTGAGTTTAAATGTATTCGGCTAAAGTGTATGTAAACTTCCGACTTCAACTGTACCTACTTACTTTTTCAAACTAATAGATTGCATTTAGTTAAAATATGAGACATAATTGTTTTAATGAGAAGATACTATTAACATGTAAATATTATTGGTAAAAGAATAAATAGCAGAATAATAACAGCAGATTAAATAATTCTGTAATTGAAAATTGAACACCCATGTAGGCTACTACCCCTTTAAGAGCTAGAATTGATTTTGTACCCTACAAAATTCTGATTCTGAACAAATATGTTGTCTTCTCCCACTATTCAAATCCCACAATCGAATGAACAGTTTATGAAGCTCTCTTAACCTATACATCAAAAAATGGCAAACAAATAATCCAAACTAAACATCACACATTCTTGACAATCGCTAATCAATATCCAAAAACAGCCCTTTTTTTCCGCAAACCTGCAAATCATCATCTTCTGTCTTTTGTGGTACCAATGTGAGGAGTTATGGCACGGGAAAAACGGTGTTGCAGTAGTCTAGTGTGTGGTGCGGGGATAATGGCAAGTGAACATGGGGAGCTTTGTGTTTGCATTGCTCTAAAAAGGGGAACCGAAACGCAGAATTCAAGCGAACCAAACTTAGACCACCTCTCGAGATTGCCTCAATGTTTTGGAGTGTTCACACTGCACAAAAAATTCACCAAACTGCGCCTAATTCTCAAAAATTGTCTGAAAGGGACCAAGTATGAAAACACCCTAAGTGAAAATTCAACAGAAATGAAAGTTATTATTCACCCCTAAAAACATACTTGGCGTTCCACCATATTCGCACAGAGTTTGAACAAACAAAAAGCTTATAAACAAACACATCTATAAATCTCATGATGAGCCATTCAAATAGGCTATATAAATCAAATGTGATGTTGTTGGAAATGTTATTGTGAACCATCTGGCCAGATTGAGAAGTGTCTCATATGGTGACATCACTTGTCATTGAAGTGAAGCAACAGTCTATTGACCCTGTTCCATCACACATTCCATTCAGAGCCCGGGTAACTCCCACTCCCTGTCTCCGGGGGCAACCTCCTTAACGTTTGGTGAGATCTATCCCAACACAGGCCGCAAGATCACAGCTCCTCTTTTATAACATTATAGCAGCAGCCTTGCTCCACATCTGCATCCCAAATGGCAACAGATCTCTATTCAAAAGTAGTGCACTATTTAGGGAATAGGGTACCATTTGGGACGCAGGCCAAATTCCTACCGTAACATGTCCTAAAATAGAGGGATACTGGGGTTAGTACTTATCACATCCTGTATAAATATGATGCACTACTGTACTTTGCTGTTCATTGCTTTAATAAACCAGCGAGATCACACCAGCCTACTGGACGATAGACTTCAGTATTCAACGTTTTGTCCAGGTCCCTAGGACATCGGGTGATGCATTCAATACTGTCCAAAAGGGGCAATGTGAGCACGTATTACCATCCTGTAGGCTCACGGCCTGGGCGTTGTGGATGGGGCTAGAGGAAGGGCATAAACCGCGCGCTTCGGCTCTGAGGATCGAGGGTTCAATCCCTGTGCAAGGCACTAATTAGATTTTTGTTCTGTTGTTCTGGTTCTGTTTGAACCTTAACCAGTTGGAATGAATGCTGTTTTAACAACCTTAATCCTTACCTACTTTTACTTCACCCGTAGACGATTATCCTCCCCGGGACAAACATTGAACACCCATAGACGATTATCCTCCCCCTGGACAAACATTGAACACCCATAGACGATTATCCTCCCCGGGACAAACATTGAACACCCATAGACGATTATCCTCCCCCGGGACAAACATTGAACACCCATAGACGATTATCCTCCCCCTGGACAAACATTGAACACCCATAGACGATTATCCTCCCCCTGGACAAACATTGAACACCCATAGACGATTATCCTCCCCCTGGACAAACATTGAACACCCATAGACGATTATCCTCCCCGGGACAAACATTGAACACCCATAGACGATTATCCTCCCCCTGGACAAACATTGAACACCCATAGACGATTATCCTCCCCCGGGACAAACATTGAACACCCATAGACGATTATCCTCCCCGGGACAAACATTGAACACCCATAGACGATTATCCTCCCCCTGGACAAACATTGAACACCCATAGACGATTATCCTCCCCCTGGACAAACATTGAACACCCATAGACGATTATCCTCCCCGGGACAAACATTGAACACCCATAGACGATTATCCTCCCCTGGACAAACATTGAACACCCATAGACGATTATCCTCCCCCTGGACAAACATTGAACACCCATAGACGATTATCCTCCCGGGACAAACATTGAACACCCATAGACGATTATCCTCCCCCTGGACAAACATTGAACACCCATAGACGATTATCCTCCCCCGGGACAAACATTGAACACCCATAGACGATTATCCTCCCCGGGACAAACATTGAACACCCATAGACGATTATCCTCCCCCTGGACAAACATTGAACACCCATAGACGATTATCCTCCCCCTGGACAAACATTGAACACCCATAGACGATTATCCTCCCCCGGGACAAACATTGAACACCCATAGACGATTATCCTCCCCGGGACAAACATTGAACACCCATAGACGATTATCCTCCCCGGGACAAACATTGAACACCCATAGACGATTATCCTCCCCCGGGCCAAACATTGAATACCGAAGCGAGATCTTGATGAATAAATACATTTCTCATAGCTTTTTCAGTTTATGTTCAAATATTTCTTATTTAACATTTTTATTAAATAAATGTCCATTTCCCTGTGGCTGCTAACACAACATAATGATAAAGAAAACTTGATAGTAGACCCTCCACACCCTACCTGGGTCTACTTGTGAACGTCTATACCAGTTATTGGGAGCTAGCAGTCCTATCTGCAGAGTCTGATAAGGGAAACCACAGTTCACACTGCTACCTGATTAGAATGTGTTCTCATGCCTAGTCTGTTGAAAAGGTCAGTTTTGAGCAATCAGGAGAATGCCTCAGTCATCATAGAGTTTCTTTTAAAGGATTTAGCCAAATGGGGTCTCCACAGACCAAGGTTAATGTTTTGTGAGTGGGTGAGACAGTGTAGATACTTCTTTTGTGGTTTTGGCATTTAATGTGAACAAACCTGTATTTAACATTGTCCCTTGCCTCCTGAGGGGATATGTGTGGGTATATTTGATGTTTCATCATTCACTGGTTTACATTTTTTTTTGCCGCAGATATTTTAAGGTGTTTTTGAGAAAATATATATTCTTGGAGTAAACTTGACTATGCCAATGTTTCCATGTAGGGATATGTTGGTCTTACAAGTCAACAGTTTCCAAGACTACAGCAGAATAGAATAGGGATACATCCCAAATAGTACCCTATTCCTTATATAGTGCACTACTTTTGACCATAGCTATATGGACCTCATCAAAAGTAGAGTACGGTATAGGATATAGAGTGCCATTTGGGACGCAATCCTAATCCTCTCTGCCTGTTATGATCCAACAGAGGAACCACTAGCTATAACACCAATATTAAAACCACATGCCTGCAGTGTTATAAAAAAAATCACTTCTAAAAGGGCTTTACTCTCCTAATACAACTACATTCCATACACCTGTTTCCCTAAAGAAGTTCAACTTCTGACCCCAGCTATCTTTGGGCCACAGACCAATCTAAGGCTTGGGTTTCTTTTGGTGGGTCTCTATAGGAAACACATACAAGTGTTATGAAGTGGACATTTTAAAGAGGTGTTAGTATAAACAAGCGTGATGAAGATAAGGTAAATCACGCCTAACACCTGATCGCTCCAACGAGCTGTAGAAATTAACACCCCGGCTATAAAGTCCAAAAGTTGTGGGCGGAGCTAGAAAGTTGCCTGTCAGAAGTATTACAATGTAAACGTACTTTTAATCCATCTGTCTGCATATTTCAAGACATGAAGGTGTAGTGAAATGCCCAATGCACTGGAGGATTCTCTTTTCATCACTCATCTTGAAAAATGTCTACTAAAAACATGGAAATCAATCAATCCGCAATCATTAACACAATGGAAAAATCAAAATCAAAAAATCAATGATTTATTATTTAAATAATGAAATAGCATGGGTGACAAAAAAACAAATCGGTACAATTTAAGGCCAAGTGGCAAACAGTAATGCAGGCATTAGGGATGGGGGTGTGAGCATGCAGGTCTGGGCAGATGAGATGAAGTCATTGTTTGTGTGCGTCTGTAAGTTTTTGTTCGTATGTATATTTATATGAACTGAAATATACCTCAGTGGAGTTTTCCACACTAATCCAATGTGCTGTTCTCAGGAGACAGCTGTGACACGACTGCCTGATGCCTAGGGCTGGGAATTACCACAGACCTCACGATAGGGTATTATCACAATACTTAGATGCCGATACGAAATGTATTGCGATTCTCACGATTCTATATGTATTGCAAATCAATAATGCGATTTTATTGCCATTTGATGTTCCAAACATATTGCTCACTATACCAGTTGAAGTTGGAAGTTTACATACACCTTAGTTTCCACAATTCCTGACATTTGATCCTAGTAAAAAGTCCCTGTTTTAGGTCAGTTAGGATCACCACTTTATTTTAAGAAATTTGTGGAGTGTTTTAATGACTCCAACCTAAGTGTATGTAAACTTGCGACTTCAACTGTATGTCTGCTACAGCGAGACGAGAGACATGAGAATTTGTTTTGATCAGTCATGGTGCCGAAAACGTGTTGGCTCACTATTTAAAAAGAAGATGGAACAAGCTATAGTATGAAAAATATAGGAGTTTTGGCGAAGGTACAGCAAACTGGCACTAGCTAACGTTACCGAGCAAAATTGCGATACTTGTAGTCAACGTATCAATATAATATCGTCCTCAAAAAACATTTCAATATGTAACTGTATGGATCCCCCCCCCATCAGTACCGTTACCCTACTGCTACTACATTTTCCTGTATCTGACACGCATCTCTGTAAATGACCTCACCTAGATTAGATCCACTTTATTATGCCACCTTAGGAAATTCATTAGAACTCCCTGATTCTATTCATGAAGAGATTTCACAGTTTCCCACTGAGAACACATCATGGATTGGTGAAGAGGGGCCAACAACAGCATAGTAGGCATACAGTACACATGGCTGGCTCAACCGGCGGGGAGAATACAGTACTGGTCTGTGCTATACAGTACTGGTCTGTTCAGAGGGTTCTATCTAGAAGGGGTCTACCAAGAACACTTTTATAATCTAAAAAGCTTCTTCCTAGAACCGTCTATGAAGGGTTCTACCGGGAAGCTTATCATCATATACATTTCATTTTAAAAGGCCTTACTTTGAGGGCCTAGTTGTACCCTAACACAAGGGTGTTAGGAATCTCCTGGTTTACAGGCCACATCAGGCCTGCAAGTCACATTATGCTGGCTTGCAAAGTGATGTGTAATTCCTATTGGAATCCAGACAGAGTTAGGATATCCAACAAGTAGAATTGTTAATCACCCGCAACCTGCATTCTAAAAGGCTGCCGGGGTAGGGAAGATTAGTTGATTGATGATTGATGTAGTCTCAGTATTCAAACTGGAACAACCATCTCAGTAACTGGTGCAATATAGTGGATTAGTTTAGGAAACTTTGTTATTTATCTTTGTGTAGCATAAAATGTATCAAACAATCAATGCAAAAACACATATATTACAGTAAAACAAACAATTCTGTAAATCTCCCTGCCATAAAGCATGCTGAGAAATAGGATATATGGTTCTATGTAGAACCTTTCTTGCCTTCCAAAGAATCCTTCTTGCATCATCAAAGAATGCTTTCTTCCCCCCCAAAATGTTCTTAGTATGTTAAAGGTTCTAGGTAGAACCTTTTGCCTTACAAAGAACTCTTGTATTCCAAAAAGCTAAAACCCTATCCCCGCACAAAGAACCCTTTTGGAACCCTTTTTTTCTAAGAGTGTATGCTGCTGGGGTCCTCAGCACAGAACCCACTGATCCTGTTTATGAATCATTTTACTGTGTTCTGTGTAGAACACATCAGGAATGAATGAAGAGGGGTCACCAACATAATGGCAGGCAGATCCACGGTCAGCCAACCAGCAGACAGGCCTGTTCTGTTCTACAGTATGCGCTAGAGTGTCCTCTGCAGACTTCAGGGACCACTGCACTTCCCACTAAAGGTCAGCAGGGATCAGAGTTCACCAGAATGGGGGTGCTGGAGGGGAAGGTATTGGCG
Source organism: Oncorhynchus masou masou (assembly GCF_036934945.1). Lineage (NCBI taxonomy): Eukaryota > Metazoa > Chordata > Actinopteri > Salmoniformes > Salmonidae > Oncorhynchus > Oncorhynchus masou. Next base: position 42,380,335 of record NC_088226.1, on the reverse strand, counting down.
TCTAACGGACAGATTGTGTCTCTCTTCCTGCGAGCCGAATTGCGAGTGCACCACAAAACGGACAGGGGAAATTCCAGCTTCCAGCCAGTCCCCTCTCTGTCCGAGCAGAGGCCATTGTGTCCGAGAATACTCACTGACCACTCCTGACCACCCCACAGGACCTAAGACCCATTCAAAGGCAGGAAAGAGAAGAGACGCTTACGCTGACAAACAGGATATATTTACAGTAGAGGAGTCAATGTGTTATTGTTAACTCGCCTCTGTCAGCTCTTGGATGTTTTCCGATTATAGAATAGCAGCATTCTGGCACTGTGATGTTTAGGACATTCTTCCATCAGAGTTGGGCTCAATTTGAATTGAAGCCAGTCAATTCAGGAAGTGATTTGAATGAAAAATTCAGAAATGTAAAAACGATTGAAATAACTAGCTTCTACTTTTCAGTTCATTTTTGGGGGGGGGGGGGGGTTTAAATTGTAATTTTAGTTTACTTCCCGAATCAAGGTGAAACCTTCAGTCTTACATGAGGGCCAGCAGGTACGACCTGATGCAGCAGCAGGTAAAGGGACAGAATACAGATGTATACAGTACGTTCCAACGAGGGTCTACGTTCCAAACTAGCATAGCACTAGTGAATGTTCCATTCCACTTGAAATGAAGCAATGTATTGGGTTATACATTCTAAGTAGTATGCCAGTGTAGATGTAACTGTATGATGTATTTATTTATTTAACCATTATTTAGGCAGGGAGTCCCATTGCTACCAAGGTGTCTTTTTAAGGAAGCCCTGCATGGCAAGACCTACCTTTGTTTCCAGATACAGTAGGTAAAAGGACAGGTCAGAATGACGTACCTGTATGAGAGTAGATGAACCACAGGGCTCCGGTCAACAAGGCCCCAATCACAAATGCGGCGAAGGCGATCCCAACCACGGTCGGGGTGTCCAACACATACAAAACAGCTGAGGGAGAGAAAAGGCAGATTTTTTTATTCAACTGCATTTCTTTTTCTCTGGACATGACCGTATGGAAACAAGTTATATGCAAATGACATAAAATAACTGTTGACCAGATTGAGTTGTCAAAGTGATTTAAAATCCTGGACATACAAAAACCATTGGTTTAGAATCTCCTAGCAATGATTGACTTACTTTCCCCTGGTGGGTCAGGAGGGCCTTGTGATGCTGTGCGGGTGGGAGGCACTGAAACATAAAACACAGAACAACAATGTAACACATTTGTAGATGCATGAAAACACCACATCTCAACTACGTGTTTGAAGCGTCAAGAACACTTGCTGTGACGTAAAGTGCCAGTGCCTATGAATGGAAGCTGAGCAACCCAATGAGATAACCAGATCCAGAAAATGACATTGTGTTGATAACTGTAGTTCTAACGAATGTGATACAGAGATCTGATGCAACTCAATGCAGTTCCAGTAGCTAACTAACAGAAACTTAAGTCTATGGCTCAAATGGCACCCTATCCCCCAATAAAGTGCATTTCTTTTGGCCAGAGCCCTATGTGCCCTGGTCATAAGTAGT